>NW_024360830.1:147620-450123 GCF_014805655.1 Passer montanus | reverse complement strand
CCCCCCCCTCCCTCAGTCCCCTAGGATTAGATTATAAGAATGTCTAGTTCAATTTGAAACCTGAAATACTGCTGGGGTACCACTGAATTTCATGTGATAGTGTTTCTGTATGCAATCTTAATGCATTTTTCAGCATACATGAAAGTGCTGACAGAGCTAAGAAGTTATTCTGGTTTTTGTTCTTCAGTTGCTAAAAAACAGAAATTACATTTGGACACACTTTTCCTAGTAGTAGTTTATACATGTGAGCAGTTTACTTTCAGCCTTTAAGAGTGAACAACATAATATTTGTTTAATGTGAGGAAGCAGGGGTAAGTGATCTGCAATCAGAAAGCTTGTATTAAAATGGCTCCCACAGGTTTTGTTAAACCAGGATCTGTTTCAAATCTGCACCTCCAGACACGCTGCTGACAGTGGAGCGCATTTGTGTGAGCTGCCCTCGTGCATGTAATGAAACGGAGCATCGTGAGTCTGTTAAAAGTTCACTATTTTCAACCACTCGAGTGTAATTCTTTCATAGTTCACAAAAAACAAATGTCTGCATTGCAGCAAGATGTCTGAGGCAAGGTAGAGACAGCAGCGCTGTGCCTCGGCTCAGCCCAATGGCGCTGCTCCGCCAGCGCCGGAGCCAATTGCCGCAGCAGGCAGGTTAAAGATTGACAATTGCAGTGGCAGGGCTGAGAAAGGCCTTCTGGAAATTTCTGCCATCTTTGTTCCATCTAGGCAAAGCAAATTCAGCCAGGCTGAAGGATTTCAGATGTATATATTTTTTGGTGCTTTGTCAAGGTACAGTGTTATCGCTCACTTCCCTAGGTTGCGTAATGAGCTGTTTTTTCTGTTCAGGACAGATGGAATGTGGGTTTTTGTTTTAAGTGACAGATGCGGGGAAAAAGCACGTATGCTTTCTCCCCAAGATTTTACTGGCCTGGATCTTGTTACAATCACAATTAGACAGGACATGTATGAAGCAATGCAGCTGAGGTTTATTCAGCTTGGAGCAAATGGCCATTATTCTGATTATAACTAGCAGTTAATCGTATAATTACACTGTAAGTTTTCTGGCTACTAGAGAGTAATTTGAATTGCCCAGGATGAATATGATTAGGCATTATTATTTAGTGCCAACATCCAGTTACTTTTGTAATTAACTGGACAAAGAATGGAGTGGGGGGAAAACAAAGGAGTGATCTGGATTATAAATCATGGTGAAAACAGTAGCTTTTTAAAAGCTACATGCCTTTTTCATTCTTTGCAGGCAGACTGTTTCACTTGGAAGCTAAATAGTGCTAGGGAAAAGCTGAGTAATTTCTTTAAACAAATGACACTACTTAACATATTGGAAATGAAAAAAATGCAGAGTATAAACCACTCCAAATGTAGCAGTCACCCCCCCCCACAGTAGGTAGGAGTATGAAATGTGGCAGAAAACCTACGTTGCTACTAAGAGAGCATGTAATGAAAGGAACTTCATGCTCAAAAAGCAGAAATAGATAGATTACATTACAAATTTAGCCCCTTCATATCATGTCCACAAACTTCAACTGGCTCATCTTCCTGAGCTGTCTTCCATTTTGTGATATCACATTTGCTTGAGGTTTTTGTTATTGTTTTGTTTTGTTTCTGGTTTTGTTGCTTTGTTTCTCCTGTTCTGCCTTGCTTTTCAGTGTATTGTGCTGTATCACTTCCCAGCTACTGTGGATTCAGTAGCTGAAAAGTGATAGCTGGTGGTCAGTTTTCCATAATGGTGGTACTACTCCAGCATAATTGGTTAAAGGGAGATAAATCTCAGTAAAAGATCTCCTCTGTCTGAAATTCAGGGTATTGATTTGAATTTCCTAAATATCTTGAAAGTTGAACAAAACCTTTGCCCATATGAAATGGAGTAGACAGCAGTTTTCAAATTTTCTTATTTGTGGATCCCCAATATTTTTCCCATGGGCACACGAGTCCCATTAGAGTGACTTTAAGCCTGTTAGACTAGGTTTGATTTACTTGGTTATTGTCTGCAAACCCCTTTGTGGTGGTGCACTGGCTTTGAGGGGTCTGCAGACTGGAAGCCAGCACAGTAGGCCGTCAAGCTTGGCCCTTTAAATTGTATTCAGAAAGTAATTTAAATACATTTGTTAATAAACATGTCTTGTGTTCATGGGTTAAAGACTAATTTAGCCATAGCTACATAGGAAGTGAGTTTCATGTATTTGTCTGTCATTCTCATGTTAACCCTTTAGTGCCTGTTGTCAGAGCATCTGTGTTTCACACTGTGAGGTTAAAACCATGCTGTAACAGGATGTTACCATTCTTAGTTCAGCTGATATAAACCTTTACTTTCAAGCATGATTGTTCTCAAATTATATTTGTAGCATCTAAAATCTGTAGCTATTTGGTTGCCTTGCTTGGGCCTCAGCTGTATAGTTTATAGACTTAAAGATGACTGTGTGACACCAAGGATCCCCCTCCCTCCCCTGATTTTTCTCTTTTGTGCAGCTATTTTGAATGGACACCAAATAAGAGTAAGGTTTTAAAAAGAACTGAAATGTTTTTAAATGAAAAATAGTTACTTTGCTTGTTATCACAGGTAACCAGCTTAAACATTGCTGTACATAGATATCTGAATGAGCCTTTTGTGTATATTAATTACTTAATACAGAGTGTTATTTACTTAATACACATGGAGCACTTTGCAGGGAATTCTGCAAAAGGAAGTGCAAAATATGAGGTGCTCACACTGGAGGGTGAAGCTAAAATTGAGTGATTTCCTTAGTAACCTGTGACTTCACAAATCTCCCTGTCTTGTGCCTTTTTAGTTAAACGTTCGGATGTCAGGTGTCCTTTGGTCCTTCTTTACCATTTCTGATATTTAGACGCTGGCTTTGAATCTTGCCCTGCTGTGTAAACAGGAGCTGCTGGTATTGAACAAAGTGCTACCATTTTAGCTCCAGAGCAGGAGTGAGGCAGTGCAGTGCTGGCAGACGCCATTTTAAGAGCCCTGCATAAATAGCATAGCTACCGATGAGTAAGAGACTGTTATAGGTGAGTGCTCATACAAAGCTGCTATTTATTCAGCAATGGCATGCAAATAGTGGTTTTTGGTTTTAAATCTTTATTGAATGCAGGGGTTTTTTTTTTTTGAATCATTATTTAGAATTGCTGCTCACAAATGTGATGCATGAGAGGCAGGAATTATCTTAAAGATGAAATTAAGTTTTAGTGCTTATAGTCTTTAATAATTTTTTTTGTTTTGTTTTCTGTTAATTAAAAGGGAAAATGCATTCCAGAAATATGTAGTTCTTGATCTGAAATTCATGTGTTATTCCCTGATGTAGATCTGGGTTGTGTATGTGGGCATTAGCTGTTTCGAGTGGTTTTCCATATCTGTCAGTTTTTCTTGGTTAAATGTCAAGGTGCAGTAGTTCATCTGCAACTTTTAATTGCTCTTTGTAGTTACTATGGATTAGAGCAGCTTTATATATTCTTGTATATGTACATTTTCTCAGGTAAGTACTACTATTAGTAAAGGAATGATTTTCCTAAACAGAAAAGTCAGTATATAATTCAGGGATGTGAAATTTGAAAACCTGATTTTTTATTTTTTTTTTAAACCCACTCTCTCTTCAGTTTGGTAGAGAACATATTTTAAAATTAGGCTGTTAAGTTTTTTTTTTTTTTTTCATTTTTACCTAAGTATCAATAAATCTTGTCTGTTTGCAATCCTTTTTTTTTTTCTTTCTGTGCCCAACTCTCCCCAAAGGAATAACCTCCACCCCTTCTACCCTCATGCAGACATGCTAAACTAGTTTGTATGAAACCAATTAGCTTAACATTTTAGAAAAAAACCCAAACTTTTGTTGTTGTTGTTGTTGCAAGTTTTGTCAATATGAGTAGGGAAGTTTTAAATGATTAATTGGTTTTCTGGTCATTTGACAGGGAAACTGGCAAAACTTAAATTTCAGTTGTGTTCTTAAAATGTGTTTCTCTGTATTCATTCATCTTAATGAAGAAATAAGAGTAGCTTTCAGAATTACATAAGCTATTTGTTGTATTCATTTAGGTACTCAATTGAGTACATTCCAGTATCATTTCTGATCTGCAGCTTCAGAGCATCCCATTCATACATGCATGACAGTAACACATACTGGCTGAAATAGCTGCTCTCAGCCCTGTAAAAATGAATTCTCAAAATAAAACTCTCTAGAATAGTCTACTTGACCACACAGTTATTGTTTCCATGGAAAGAGATACTTGTTTTTAATTATTTTGCTGCTGGTCTTAATTTTCCTTTTATTTTATTGTGGGTAGTAGTAAGGTAACTGATTAATTTTGCTTGAATTATTTAATTGGAAATCTTTTGCTAATGTCTGCATTTGGAAGTTTATGCTTTATAAAGCATTTTCAGAACTTTCCTTGTATTGGTGGAGGGTGCAAAGATGAGAAGATGTCAGCTTTAGAAAAGTTACTGTAAACTTGCTATGAATTGCTGGTATGTATTTATAAACTTGAATCTCAAAGATGACCACTACAGTCATCGCTGCCAACATTCAAACAATGTCAAGCTGTGGAAGTCATTATACATTACAGCAAATAAAGCAATGGGAGGTGCTTTTGAAGAGCTGTAAATGTTCAGTGTCTTTTATAGCTATGTCTAACAACTTTTATTTAACTGTTCCCCACCAACATTGGGATTTTTTTTTCAGAACAGTCTCTGTGGTGTTCTTATATACTGAAATGTTTGTGCCCTTAAAAGATTAATTAATTGCAGAGAATATGGAGATGCCTCTGTTCCTCTGAGGCTCAGGTTTCATAGTGTAGTAGGTAATTGCTGGATTTGGTGTGAGTATAGGGAAATGTGCTCCTCCATTGCTGAGGAAAGTGGAGAACCTTGCTATCAAGTGGAGAATGCAATTTTGACTGCTCATTTATACTTAAAATCTTTGGGAAGGCTCTTTTCAGGCATCCTTTATGTGATGTGTGCATCCCTACCTATGGGAGGGGTTTGGAACTAAATCATCTTTCAGGTCCTGTCCAAGGCGAGCCTTGTATCATTCCATGATTCTTTGTATCGAGATTTTGCAAGATACTTTGTTCATCTTCTAAGTGTTTCTGAAGAATCTTTTTCTTGTTTACAGCACTACTGCAAGAGCACTTTAAGGGGTGATGGAGGAAACTGACTCAGTTTCCTAAATTGAGCTCCTTATATGAGCGGAACACATTCTGAGCTGAAAAACCCTGCTGTGCTGTTACTGATGGGTGGGAGTCCTGCCCTGTAACCCCTGCAGTGCTGGGTTTGGGCCCAGGGGCACAGAACATCCTCAGTCAGTCTGAAACATCTCCTGGTGCTTTGGTCAGGGAGGTGGGAGCAGTTCCTGCTATGGTGTTGCCATATGGATCCATCACTCTCATTTCTCAGCTCTCTGGATCGTAATAATGATTTGTGCCAACTACTGTATCTTTCATGTTGTACCATGTTCCCTTGAGGATGTTTTAAACAAAATTACCCGATGGATTTGGATGAGTGTGGAATATTATGATTGCTTTAATGTCACTTAAATGTGGGCTGCTAAAAGGGTGGTGCCCTTTCCTCCCTGTGTGGTTCTCTCCCATTTTCTGCATGTCCAGCTGTACAGTGAGTTACATTCCAGAACTGATTTGGATAAAATGGGTGTGATTTCTGGAACAAGAAGTTAAGGATTGGGGAAACCATTCCTTTCAGTAGCAGCCTATGTAAAATGAGTATAAGTGCTCAACCTGAGTTCTGTAAAGCCTTGTATGTCCTAGTCTGTGTTTGGAACTGGACCTGGATTTTAGAAGCAGTTAATGTGCACTGCCAGATGACTCCAGTCTTACAGAATTATTGGGTATGAATACATGTTTACCTGTATGCATTATTGATCGTATACTCATGGTGTTTTAAAAAGATGGGGTTTGTTACAGTTTGGCAATATTGAAATAGGATTTTATAAGGAGGAAGGGGAAGGAGAAACCTCCAGTGCAGCATTGGAAGAGAACAATGAACCCATGCCATGAGCCCATCCCTTCCCTTTGCTTAGGAGAGGAACAGGCAAAGGCAAGTGGTGCATGAAATGTTTTGGTGTCTGCAGGCCACTGCCAGCTCCTCTTTGCTGAGGCCCCTGGGAAAGGGTGTGACAAATGTGCAGAATAATTGATCTGCCCATGCATAGTAAATGTGTGAGCATTGTAGTATGGTTGGCTGTGTTGTGCATTTAATCTGCCCATGCAAAATAAATCTGAGAAGCATTGTGTTACAGTCAACTGTGCTACACATTTACCATAATTCTGGTCACATGGGTGCCTTGACTTGCTCCTGGAATGATCAGAGTAGTCCATGAGCTGGGAGGTAGATGCTGGTAGAATAGAACTTCCCTTCAGTGTTTTGTGACTTTAAAAGAGCTTATTTTGAAAATTATTTCTATATCCAAATGACAGAGAATAATGATTTCTGGCATTTGTGGTACTTCTGAGCTTTGGGTTTTCCATACATTGAGCTTGGTTAATTTGTAACATTTCTGCTGACATAACTGTACTATTTAGAACTGTGAAAAGAATTGCAATTGAACCCTCCAGTAGCTCACAGTTGGTGAAAAGTAGTTTTGTCAAATAGCAAACTAAAAAAACCTTCTGCTGTTAAGTTTTACTTGTTAAGGAGTCTCTTTTAACTTATACCCGTAACAGAACTCCTGCTGATATAAACTGTTTGTCAGGCTGAAGAGTTTCTCTGGTGTGAACGTAGCCAAGTCCTCACTGTTGTTTCCGAGCTCTGATGAGATGTCTCAGGCAGATTTATACACCCTGGCTCAGGCACAGGTCTCCAGCTGCCCTCTTGGCCCTGTCCCTGGAGCTGGGGTGGCTGAGCCTCCGCCCACTCCATAGCAGCACAAATTCATAATCTGCCATATCAGTGCAAACTGCTATCAGCAACAGCTTCCATTAACAGACTGAGGGGTAAATTGTTCCTGTACAGGAGAGGATCTGCATCCCTCATGGCTGCTGTGCTCTGGTGGACACTGCAGAACCTGCCTGAAGCTCCAGAGCCCCATTTGTCCATCATTTTGAATTTGGATTTGCTTTGTTATCATGTGTTTTCTTTTACCTTTCATCTAGGGTAGTCACTTCTCCAGAACTGCTGTGTAACTCTGTGTTCATTATGTTCATTTTTCCTCTACCTTCCATCTTCTTTCTCCAAAGTGACTTAACAAGCCAAATTGATTGAGTTGTTTTCTTGAATGGCACCACTTTAGAGTATCACAAGTAGAATATCAGAAAGTCAGATGTACTTTGTAATAATTTAATCCTGCCTGGAGCAAATGAAAACTGACTGTGTAAGATTGAATGGTAACAACTCTATACTGTTTACTCTTTACAGTTAATAATTGGTGGAATTGTATTGCCAATAGATTATAAACATTCAGTTTTCTGTTATACAGTCTAGTTACAAAATACTTAAAATTATTTATTTTATTGTTTTAAAAATTACATTTTACCTTCTAATTTTGCAAGTTGTTCCCTGTTGCTAAGTCTGTTACTTCAGCTAATCTGTTCACGAATGCTGATGAGCATTTAAATGTTGGCAGGCATCTGTCCCATGGTTTATCTGAGATTAGAAGCTGCAAGGAACAGAATTCCTGTTTGTCTGTCACACGCACACAGTTCATACATACATTGCCATAATCTTCAGTACATGTTACAAGACTGTCTTTGGTACAAAAATGTAGTTTTTGTGCTTGGTGATTTGCAGCATATGTGTGTACCTGGATTGTTTCTCACTGTGGTTTGATCAATGTATCAGTGTATCAAATGTAGCTCTGGCAAACAGCAAACCTTTCATTTCATCAGAAATTTTAATGTAGTTGTGTTTGACAGTGTTGGTTGAATTTAATGGGTAGAAGTTAGTAATGGGATTAATACGGTCCATAAAGTATTCTAATTCACCTTTTTGAATCCTGCAGCTTGGCTGAAGAGGAAATAAAGGCAGAGCAGGAGGTGGTGGAGGGGATGGACATCTCCACTCGATCCAAAGGTAAGAGGAATATTTCAATTAGGTTCTACAACACAATTATTTGTAAACCAGGATAGTGAAGGTGTGTCATCTGCCATGAAGCTACTCTTGAGTGGAGACTCAAGAGTCACTGTATTTTTTACAATGACTACTGTATGTTAGGAAGTATTTTAATTTTCCCTTGGTTTTCATTATGTATCAACTCTACACATGCAAATATTTCAGTGTTATTTTAGGTTTATGAATAAATTATCAAAACCCAGAAACCTCTTGTATCACTTTTTCACACTTATCATGGCTTCCTCTAAAGTAGTGCTTGTAGATTGGTAAGACAGGAGAAAGTAGGAGTAGCAGCAAAACTGTTAAGGTAGTATTTCCTACTGTAATGAATTCTTTCCCTTGGTTTTCATTATGTATCAACTCTACACACTCAGATATTTCGGTTTTGTTTTAGGTTTATGAATAACTAAGGTTAAATTACCAAAAAACAGAAACCTCTTGTATTACTTACCATGGCTTCCTCTAAAGTAGTGCTTCTAGATTGGCAAGACAGGAGAAAGTAGTAGTACTAGCAAAACTATTGAGGTAGTTTTTCCTGCTGTAATGAATTTTTTTTCCTAAGAATAAAGAATCACAGTAACATTTCTGTTTCCACAGAAATTAATCCCCTGAGCAGTATGTATTTCATGGACATTCATTCCTGTCCCTCTCCTTTTGTACTTGCAGCTGAGTTTAACTGACAGCCATTTCTCTAAACCAGCAGCAATAGTTACTACCATCCTTTTAAAGTTCTGGCACATACCCAGTTACTCTTCACATTCCTGCAGCAGGGCTCACAAGTCTGGTTAACCCTGGAAGTGCAGGTGGGATTGTCTTGAAGACATGGCACGGATCATCTGCATGTTTTTTAATGAGGAAGCTTGGCTGGATAACATGGTTATAAAATTGGATTCAGGTCTTATTTGTACTAACAGACAGTAAATTTATTGTTTGGGTTCTCATGGTATGGTTAGGTGAGGTGGTGCATGTGATCTGACACCTCAGAAGAGATACACTAGCTCTTTTGTTCCTTCTCCCTGTCTTGTTCTTCCTTCTCTCCTGATCTTATATGTCAGTCTGCACTACTGGACTGCTTTCAATATTTACTTCTCTTTGTAATTCAGCTTTCTAAGCCAGCAGAAAGTAAATGTTTTTGTTGCTTTAATGATTGCTACTGACTGGGGTGAGCTCCCAGCTCTGTGCACCACCACTTAGTTCCTTTGTGGTGCTTGTCACATCCCAGCCACTTGAACTTTCTAACCAACTTCAAAGCTGAAACATTTTTCTGCTGTTGTAGTGACCAGTTTGTTTGTGAAAGAGTTTGATAACATAAGAACTTGGTATAACATACAGTGGGGGTTATTAGATACATTTAGCTGCTCATGAAATCTCATCTTTATTTCTCCTTAGAAACTCTGGCCCACTTTCTAGTACTAATAAGAGTTCTGCATGCCTTAACTGAGCTAAACCATTACTTATGTTACTCTGATATAATTAATGTCTAAAAGACACTTAATCTGATATCTACTTATGTAGATGTAAACATTTTGGTTCTGGTGCTTGAATCAGCCACAAACAGGTGTGTGGGCCATACAAAAAGCTTCCATTTCCTCCTGGTAGTTCTAGTGCTGTCCTGACCTCAGGATATGTTGTTTCAGTGAATTAAACACACAGAAAACTTTTTGCTTTTTGTTTGGTAGGATTAAGATAAAGCTTTTTAGGACAGTGAGCTGATTTAATATCATAGTTACTGAAAAGCTCAGTCTGTCATGTCCCAGTCTTCTCACACACATGATCTTGCAGCTTCCCTTGCGTTGCGGGCTCTTAACAATTAGAAGTGGTCAGTTCAGAGGGATTTAACCTGGCAGAAAGGAACTCAGGTTTTCATACTGTTTACTGTTGTTGCAAATCCCTGAACCAGCTGATGCCAAAGCCAGTCTCACCACGGTGCTGGTTTAGGTTGACCCAAGCTGTCCTTGTGTGGAAGCCACTGGTCCATGCATAGATGTTCTCCTAGTGCTTTAAATACCAGTGAGAGTGATGTCAATGGCATTTCTCTATCACTATAGTAGAGATAAAACTTAGCAAGTGTTGAATCACTTTAATAATAAAGGAATTGGTATTTGTTTAGCTAGATACTGATTTGCTTTAGTTGGTTTGTTAAATTTAACATGTATGTTGATAAAAACCCTGCCAGCACCACTCCAAGGACAAGAATAACAACCACCCACCCCAAGCCCTTACAGGCTTATTTTTTTCCAGTGAAGAATGTGAGATATAAAGAGCTCTTTAGACTTAACTGTAAACCATTTCTCTTTGTTGTATACCCAAGCTAATGTGTAAATTAGCGATAGAACTTAATAATAGTTGAAAATACAGCTTCTCACAGAAAATAAAAGAATCATAAATGTCATCTCCAAGAACTGGCCCCATTACAGGCCTGGTGTAATGAATATTCCTGGACTCCTGTTACTGAGATGAAACAAGCTTCTCTGATAGTTCAGTGCAGCATTTCTGCAGCAGAGAAGTCACAAACCAGAATTTCAAAACCGTTATTCTGCTCTGTGCAAGGCAGAAAAAGTGCAGCAAAGTTCTCAACTGGTGGGATGGTGGCAGCAATGTCTCCACTTGCAGAAATTGGCTTGTGCAGAGTTTTGCTTTGTGTGTTTTGGAAAGGATATAGATGAGGAAGTTGACCCTATCGAGGCAAATCTGGTGGGGAGCACGCAGCTCTTTGTGCTTTGTTTGGGTTTTTTGATGTGTGAGAAGCCTGTGCAAGAGATCAGTCCATGGCACTGTACAACTTCAGACTTGACTTGAGCAGCAGATGTGCTGCAAGTCTGTAACTTGCTTGCCCAGCCATGGTTTGTACAGCTCATCTGAGGCTGTGTCTAAAGAAAGTTGTAGGGAAATAAATTTAATTGCTGTAATACCAATTAGCCTGATGCAGACCTCCTCATGAACATTCTTGTTTTAGTAAAAGCAGTTTAATTGCTATAATTCGGTTGCAGTTCAGTTTAAGCTAAACTAAACCATGCATTGTTTAATCTGTAGCACAGGTCTGAGCATAGCCTTTGAGTTGGTCTAGGTAACGTGGTGGTTTCAAAGCAGCCTGAGCTGGTCAAACTGCTCAGTGCAGCAGTTTTATCCACTTCCTTCCATAGCTAAGCTGGCAGGAAACTAACTGAGCCATAAAACATGAGCAGTTTTCTACTAGCTCAGTGTGCTGAAACAGCTTGGTGAGCTGCCAGGAGTGGTGTAAGAGAGAAGGCAGGAATACACCAGTTGGGTGCAGGAAGTATGGAGCTTTGTTAGCAAGCATTTAGAGAGGCTAGGCTGGAATGAAAGCAGAGCTGAAAGCCATCACTGACACTTCTTGCTTTATACTGTGGTAGATAAAGTGAGTCTGTAGCTGGTTAGGGCTATGGAGTCATACATGTTCAGCTGCATTTCTCTACCCTTCTCCTTTGCTGGCTGTAATGATCCTGCTGTTGCACAGTCAACTGTGTCAAGTAGCTGATCTAGCAGAAAATTGATCATTTTTTGTAGTACCAGGTTTTGCCTGAATCATGAACTGATTAACCCTCCTGTTACACACAAGTGCCTGTGTACAAAAAGTTGTGGGGACAGATACCTAGTAAGGTGGGAAAGAGGAGTACAGTAACTCTAGCAGTTGTAATTTAGATCTGCTTATAAGCTGTGCAGCCTTGTTAAAGATAAGGTTTTAAAATACACTGCTCTCTTGATGAGAGCAAGAAAGCATAAGGCATGTGAGAACTGGAAGTGGGAAATGGCAGCTTAAAGAGAATCCAAAAACAGGAGTCCAAAATCCAAGGAGTCCAAAAACAGAAAATGGAGTGAACAGAGGATTGCTCTTTAGTGAAGGAGAGAGGCTGTGGATTGCATGATTGTATTTTGTCCTTTCTTTATGATATATTGACATGTCCAGCAGAAACATTTTATTATATTTCTGCTCCAGCCTTATGGACTACTTTTTAATAAACAAGGTTTATTAAATATTTCAAGATGGGGCTTGCAAGGTCTCTGGATAAATGTCTAAGCATTTCCAGGTTGTGGTTTCAGTGCAAATTCTGTCTTCGCTTGTACTTGTTCTCTTTGGAAAGAATGAACTCTCCACTGAGTGTTTTCTTCCTAATAACCTGGAAGAATTTTTTTTTAAATCCTCTCTGCTAGTTTAACTTAGCTGCTAACAGTGGCAAGCTGTGGTGGCAGATGGGCTTCCATGCAGGTTTTTATGTATTTCAGCTGATACTGGAGCCATTGCCTGTTTAGTGCCCAGTGGAAAGGAGCTCTTTAACTCTCCTCTTGCCATCATCAGTCACACGTCTCTCTGCCTTTGCACTTCTGCTGGCTCTCAGGACTTGGGTGGAGAGGTTCTTTTGTACCTGCTTTTCTCACTGAACCAGATTACTGGGGAGTTGAGCAGATGTTGGACATTGCTGGGAGCAGCCCTGCCCCAGCAGGGACAGCTGGCCGTTGGATGGTCTTTGCTTGGCATAAAGTCATATACTGAGGGCCTACTACTTAATGGGGAGAATTCTGACATCTACAGGTTTGGGGTTTTTTTCAGGTTTGTGTTAAAGTCTTTGGTCTTAGGAGCTCCTCTCAGTGGTAAAATGTTCAGATACAATGAATATAAATACAAAAATGACTAATTAAATGGAATTCTGACAATGCATGATACATTTTGTAACAGTTTCATAATAGTACATCTCTATCAGCTTTCTTTGTAGTGATACCAAGTATTTAACCACACAGAGATGAGATTCTTACTCTAGTGTGAAGCTGAGACTCCTGCAGGGAACAGAAGTGCAGCCCTGGGTTTTTGTCTCTGGTGCAGAGCCCTTGCTATCAGCAGTCCCACCTTAGGAGGGCCTTGGGACAGCAAGTCCCCCACAGCCAGGCTCCAGCTTATCCTTGCCTTTCAGCTCTTACCTTGCAAGTTGTTGGGAAGTGTTTCTTTTTTTTTATCTCCCAAAGTCCTACAGAGAAGAAACAACTAACAGTGTCTTTTTGTACTTGTGTAAGACTGTAACGTGGCAGGAGTTCATCAGAATTTACACAACCACAGCTGACCTCTGTTATTTATTGCATTAAGTAACTGGATTGGGTTAATTACATCTGTTGAAGTTTCTGGAATGTAAACAGGGCTTTAGTGGTTGGTTGCAACTGCATCATGTTTCAAAACTCTGGCAGAAAATTAAAATTCCTCAAAGCTGAGTGTAAGTTCTAACAGATTTATCCATGATTTTATTAAGTTTTAAAGATATTTGCCCTTGCTAAAGTATTACAGGCAATAGATTTGAAAAATCAGAAGTCTTTTAACAACCATTCAGGATAATAAATGTGACTGGAAGGCTTCAAAGTTCTGCAATTTTTCTAAACCTGTTCTATCAGATGGGACAAGCTAGTATTGCTACGTTTTCTGTCAGTTTTCTTCACTGATTGCACTCCATGCCATTTAAAGTACAGGCATTCAGAGATTTTGAGAAGGAGTGGCAATCTAGGTGATTTTTTTTCTTGTTCCTTCTAAAGGTATAGATACACATTTCTGCAGGGTAATGGCAGCTTAAGCAATCTTCAGTCACCTTTCTATTATTGTACCTTCTCTCAGACTGCCTTCTTAAGCTGTTTTTTAAATCCATCAAATTAATTCTTCATGCAACTGTTTTTAATAATTTTTTGGGTTTTTACATTTTATTGAATTTAATTCTTTGACTTGTTTCACCAAATGCTGGCAGAACTGTTAGTGCCATAATAAAAGGCATAGCAAGGCATTGGGAATAAACTTCAAGTGACGCTTTGCTGAGTGTCTTACATGTTTCTAGTTGGAAATGTTATTCAGAATTTCGCATATTTGTCCCCCTTACATTGAGATATCAAAAACCTGCTTAGATCACGGGACTCTCGTTGTAACTAAGTCTCAGTTTACTGATGTCTCCTGTGAGGCTAAAATAATGCTTTCACTGAAAAAAACACATTGCTGTTTCTGGCTCCTGGAGAACCAAAATGACTACTAATCTAACCAGCTTTATCACAAATCATATTAAAAAACTTATTTAATTTCTTTTTTTGTGGTTGTTTTTGTTACTATTTGAACAAATGTGTTTCTTAGTTTCCATCTTACCACTTTCTGAATATTTCCAGAACAGAAGTTTTATTCTCTAAGCAGTATGCAGTTCATTTTTAATAGGATTTATATCTACAATTTAAGAAAACTAGGTACGGTATTTGAATAAGTAATACTCTTCATGAAAGTAAACTTGATATAGTTAAGATTTTCTTTTTTATTGTCTGCACTTTGAAATGCAAAACTTTTCTTCCCATCCACACAATCTCAAAGAAGGTTAGTTCTTCACTCACAGTAAAAGATTTATTTTGTTTGCCTATCTTTTTGGTGAGGTCAAATTTGAGAATTGTGCTCTATTGTAATTCTGGTTTACTCAGGCTTTCTCATTTGCCTTGCTGTCCATTGCATTGAGGATGGGGGGCTAAGGCAACATATCCTGGTCTAAGTCACATTTCCATCCTTTTCCCTTATACTGGCACTTTCAACTCTGGGACTTGTTGCTCTGCTGACTGAACTGAAATGAAATTTTAAGGTTGTTGTTGATTTAGGCCATATCAGTTTTCCAAACCATCTTGCTTCCTGGATGAATGAACCCAGTGTTGGAGAAAGAAAAAGGAAACAAATTTTATTTGTGGAAGGGTGCTGTGAAGCCTTGACTTAGGTGTGGGTTTCAGCTCTCATTAAGGCTTTATTGGGATAGAAAATAATCCAAATGTAAGAGGTTTCTAAAAATACATATGTAGACATGATTTCACCATTGTTTTAGTCTGGAATTGACTTGATTGCATTTAGCTTAAGTTTTTAAATTGAAAAAATAACAAGAAGTATGGCAAGAAGGGCATAAGGGGGTGTCACTGTCAGTCTGTGGTACTGAGCAGTTTATGCTTTGTTCTTACAGTAAGGCATCTTGATGTTGCTTGTTTTCAAGAAGAGTTACATTTAAATATCACAGGAAAAGCAAAGAAAACAACATCCTACTTTTACAGGTTTTCTGAGCTGGCACCTGCTTCTTTTGAGCAAGCGAGAATTCTCGGTTGCCAGGGATCCCTGCTATGGAGTGTTTACAGTGCAGCACTTTGCAATACACAAAGTTTAAAAATATTTGGTTGTGGTCTGTGTTCCATATGCTGCAGCAAGATAAGATCTCTGATATAAATAATACACTTTTGTTTGTTTTTATTTTTTTTTTTTTAAGCTAAACTATAGTAAGTCATTACCGTAGTTATTACAAAGTGCATTGCCATCACATAAAGTTGGCCTTACAAAGCAGTCATAAAGTGTGAAATGAGATTGCTTTAGGGTTTAAGTATACTTTAGTCTATCCCCTGGGAGCAGTAGTTGCTAATCCTTTAGTCACATGATGGCATTCAGAAACAAAGATGTGAGCTTCAGGTGAAGCTCAGGTTAGCTTGTTGCTTCCCAGTGAATGATTTGTAAGAGCACTCAGAGGTGCTTATTGTCAACCTTGACAACATCACAGACCAGTTAATACTAACCTAGTGATGCAAAACCAGGGAACTTTTAATGAGAATTAAAAAAGTTATTTCAGGTGTCTATTTTTTCAGTTGAGCTGGAAAGCCATTTTTAAAGTGCTAAGAAAGCAAAATCACACAAAAAAAACCAAATAAGTAGACTAAGGTTCCTTGGCAAAATTAATATTTACAGGTGTCTATTTTTTCAGTTGAGCTGGAAAGCCATTTTTAAAGTGGTGCTAAGAAAGTAAAATCACACAAAATAACCAATAAATAAGTAGACTAAGGTTGCTTGGCAAAATTAATATTTTTAGTACAATTGGTATATCAGTGAGAAGTTTGGTTCAGGGTGACATGCTCAGGGTGTGATGGGAGTTCAGTAGGAGGAGGAAAATTGCACAATCACAAGCAAGTGGTAACCAGCTGGCATGGTGAGATCCTTCCTAAGGCGAGACCATTCTTGCTCGTTAAACACTTTTTGAAAAATATTTCCTTATCATAGAAGAGACCACAGAAATTCTGTCTGTTCCCTTTTGGAGCAGAAACTTGAATCCACCCCTTAAGCAATGATACAGTCACCAAGTTACTGCACAGCTTAAATTTGGCCTCTTTTGTTCTTTCCCCCCAGATTTGTTTCACTTTTTTCAAGTAACCCTACACTAGGGAAATGATTCAAAATTAAAAATTAACTTTCCTCCTTACAGGTTGTTTTAACAGGGATCAGTTTCTTGATCTGGCTCACAACTCAGTTACAGGAACTCTGTTCATACAGCTGGGAGAGCCCAGGGAGGGAGAAGCAGCAGTTTGTGCTAAACAGAGTATTCCTGCTGAAAGAAATTCACACAAAATGCAATTTTTTAATCATAATTAGAATTGAAAGATATAGCTCAAACAATTTAGGAAGATGCTACCATTCTTTTGTTACTTGAAATTAATTAAAAGAGTGTTCATGTTACCAGGTCCCTCAGTTTGGTAAATTGGCAACATCCTGTGGTAGTTCAAGACACTGGCCTCTTAATCATAATTAGAATTGAAAGATATAGCTCAAACAATTTAGGAAGATGCTACCATTCTTTTGTTACTTGAAATGAATTAAAAGAGTGTTCATGTTATCAGGTCCCTCAGGTAAATTGGCAACATACTGTGGTAGTTCAAGACACTGACCTATTCCACTAGCACAGCTAAATCTGAAAAAATATGCCTTTGCATTGCTGTTTTCCTGTCTGTTCCTTAATTTTTCGAGTTACATTGCCTCAAGAAAACCTCTGTGTATTTGAATAACTTGCCAGCTGAAAAAAAAAAAGGAGGTGTATTTCAGGTCAGTTTTTGTACATTGTCTATGAGTCACCACGAGTTGATTTGAAAATCCCCAGTATACTCAGGCTTCTTGAACCAAGGAGGAAAATTACATCACTTCAAGTAGTTTTTAAAATTACTTAACCAAACATACATGTTTGTGTGACCATTTCATAAGATTAGTATTGAATCAGCACCTTTTCTGTTGAACTGTAGCTTGGATTTGGCTGTGACTGAATAGTCATTCAGTTCTGGTTTAGCTAATAACAGTTTAACACTTTCCTGACCCTGAGTCAGTTTAGGAAAGAAACAACATTTAAAAGTTGAAATGGGTCACGTGAAGGGTGTAGGAGCTTTACTGGTGATTTTTGTACTTAGAGATGAGACACAATGTGCAGTGTCACAGCTTCTGTGTAAACCTCACAGTCTGAGGCTGAAGAGCTGAAACTGGTGTGCTCCACTGGTGGCAGTTTTGTGCCTGGAAGAAAGAAATAAAGGCAAAGAGCAAAAAAACTCTACTGTCCATTTCCCCTCCTGGTTTAAGGTGTGCCTGTGTAGGTACAATCTGGAAATAAAAGCCCAAATGTCTTTAGGGAGTTACAGGGATGGCTTTATTTTCTGGTGAGAAACTTGGGCTTAGAGACCCTTTTGAGGATATTATTTGCAAATAATAATAAAGAAACAAAGACTTTAATATGGTGGTGAGAAGATGAGAAAAGACATGGTATGATGCTGTTTTTTGTGGGTCACTGTGAATGCAAACAGCTCCCATGCTGAAAAAGCTCCATTCTGCTTTCATGAAAAAAGATAGCATTCAGAGCTTGTTTGGTTTTAAGTTTGATCATTTTGATTTAGTTGTGAGCTTTGGTTTAGCTGACACTGATGCTGCAGTTTCTTCCAGGATAGCTGGATTAACACAGCTCTCTTGGGATGTATGAAGCATATCCCAGCCCAAGGAGTTCTTCTGCCACCTTCTGTGCATAATCAGCTGAACTGACAAACCCTCAGAGTTTGCTGTCAGCAGACTTTTACTGTGTTGGCATTTTTATTGTTGTAATTGCTTAAGGAGGGGAGGAAACAGACATTGTATTTTTCACACATGTAGGTGACATAGCAGCTCTTTGTATTGTCAAATCAATCTAAATTTTGGGCTGAATGGAGCAGGAGGCAGATTTGCTTGAATCCAAACACAGCAAGTAACAATAATGGCCTCAGACACATTGTATTGATTGATTTCAGCCAAGGCATGTCAGCAGATAACTGGTGCTAAATGCTGCCAGTATGTGTAAAAGGGGAGGGGTGTGTGGGAAGGGAAGAAAGTCACAGGTTTTTGTATCAAAGCTCAAAACATGACAGGTTTTTGTTTGTTTATTTAAACCAGCTTTACTACATTTTGCCAGCATTTTATAGCTTATGTCAACAGAAGAGTTCCTCTTAGAGCTGACAGTAATATGTGTGCTGGAGTCACTGTGCTTACAGAGCTAGTGGTAGACACTTCTAGAATTGTTGAAATTCCAGATGTTGTTAGCCTGGTGTAGCTATTAAGGGTAGTAAAACACAGGATAGGCAAACACCTCTACATTTGTTTTTTCTCTTTAAGTTATATGTCTCTCCACCTATATTTTCATGTACTTTTCATATTTTTTAATAGTTTCCCTAAATATTATCTTGACACATGTTAACCAAGCTTTTGGTCAATCAGAAGTCATCATATAGCACTATATTTTCCATAGATTTGTGTAGAAAGTGGCCAAAACTGCTGCAGTTTTTAATGTTTTCTGTGCAGTTAAATATTAGGGGGATGGTTCGATTGTTTCTCGTGTGATATTGTTGAATTCTGATCCCTGTGGTTCTATGTATAATTTTGTTTTGTTGCATGCATTGAAAGCGTAAGGAAAAATTAAACTTGTTGACCCAACTGTGATGAAATTTTACCATTTTATTGTATTTTGTCAGAATCATATTACTGTTCTATGACTATCCTTTACAACTGATTGCGTACTTGTTTCTTTTGAAAAATAGCAGTAAGTTCTTTTTAATTGAGCTGAGCATTTCACATTTTTTGTGGATTACTGGAATTTTGTTCTGAGAGAATGAAGTTGCAAATGCTCTTATTTTAAAAAGATTAAATAAAAGTCTTTGAAGAGTGTGAAGGACAAACCGTAACATTGTAGGAACATTTTTCATCAGTTTGCAGTCTTTACCCTCGTTGTTTGTGTCTGTTACAGATCCTGGCTCTGCTGAACGTGCAGCACAAAAACGGAAATTTCCCAGCCCTCCACATTCCTCCAACGGCCACTCACCTCAAGATGCCTCCACAAGTCCTATAAAAAAGAAAAAGAAGCCTGGTCTATTGAACAGTAATAATAAAGAGCAGGTAAGAGAAGCCATGGTTTTGTTATGCTAGAATATGAAGCAGTAGAGGATGTAGAGATAGCTGATCAAGAGCTCAGTCTTCTTCAAGGAAGCTCCATTGTTGTATTCTTAAGGAATGGATATTAATTTTTGAATGCAGTGGGGGGTAGGATTTGGTATTATAATTTTTATTTGAATGCTGTTTGATTATTGTTTTACATCTATTGAAAAAGACCATCTGTGTTCTGCTTAGTGATTTCATAAAGGTAATAAGATGTATAACCAATAAATGCAAATTGTAACAGAATTATTATGAATAATTACAACAATGAATAATAACAATAACAAAACCAAAAATAGCTGTTTTTTTTTATTTAAACTATTAGCAGGAAATGTTCAGTAGTGTGATAACCTAGATTAAGAAAGGTCTCATAATGTCACTGAAGTTCCACATCTGCTTGCAGTCCTTTCCTACTGCCTGTTAGTCAGCTCCACCTTGGTACTCTGTATATTTCCCCCCTTCCTTAAAGTTTCCAGGCAGTGTACACTCCTACCAAACTAGTTGAATCATAGGGTCACACTCACTTTTCAGTCTTTATGCTTGTAACCTTATTTTTACTGTCTTCTGAATGCTGAATTGATAGCATTTGTTGTCCTTCTTGGAACTTGACTCCACAAGTCTTTGAAAATTTCTAATCCATTGTATGATGCATGTGAAAGAATTACATGAATTGTATTGAATAGCAAATGTTGTAAAGCATCTGTATCATCTTGGAGTAGAGTACCTGAAAGCAGTTTTCAGCCTTACTGAAATTACTTCACACCTGATGTACTAATGACACGCCTGTGTATTTTTCAAAGTGCCTTTTTGTGTCACGGGGTTTTTTGCCAGTGTCATAAACACAGGATTAAGTTCTGAGTGTTCAAAGCACTTTCTCCTGGCATAAGAGCATCCACATTATCCTGGTACAATTGCACTGGTGAAGAAAGAAAATGAGATTCCTACTCACTGCAGTTGTCCTGGAACAAAAGCTGTTAATAAATCAGGCCTTAAAACTCAGTATAAATGGCGTTTTATTTCAGGATAATCAGGAGGTGTAACTGTATCATGTGGAGGTGCATTGGGGTCAGTTTGGCATTTGCTGAGCTTCATTGGAGCCTGAGTTTATTCCTTTACATCTTGGACATTTTCTGGGAAGATTTTGCCCCTCTGAAGTCTGAGCTTGTACCAGTGCAGTGCAGAGATAATTTTGCAAACAGTGGAATTGAGTCCTTGGGTATTAGTTTCCACTTTTTCTTCTTGCATTTAAAAATATATGTGAAAACACAGTTGCAGTTGTTGAACTTGATAAATTCCCCTTGGTAAATACTTTTCTGTTTTCCAGGTATCTCACACCTGTACAGGATAGAATAAAGTTGTGTATCTAATGAAGAAAACCTTTCAGACTTGCTTATTTTGCTGTGCTTAATACAAGTTAGCAAGAAAATATCATCTGTTTAGTTCTGTTTAGCTTTTACAAGCTGCTTTTCATTTGATGTTGTCTTGCATGTCAAATTTGAAGTGGGCATGCCTGAAGATTGTCGTGTCTAAATAGGTTCAAACTCTGCTCTCTCTGGTAGCTGGAGCTGTTTTTAAAGATTCTTTTACTGCTGAGCAGATGTGAGCTGAGCATGCAGGTTCTAGTTTTGCTCTCAGGGTGAGTTTGATGTAGCTGATAGCTGTGATTCTGATTGACTGATAAATCTGTTTTGAGGTATGACAACCTCCCTGGAAACCTCTAACTTAATATTCTGCATTACAAAGTGCTTTATAGTACTTGAACATTTCAGTATATCATTACTAAAACTGTATTTGCACAAAGCTTTTTATTACATGTTGCGGGTGCAGTAACAGATCTTCAGAGTGGTGCCATCAAGTATTTAAAGTGCTGAAAATCAAGGAAAGAATTAAGGAATTGTAGAATGTAACTAACGTGAAAAATCAGGACCTTCTAACACTTAATTGGACAGTTATCATGTAATTGAAGTTGTCATCTTGTTTTACTACTAGTTTCAATACTAATTTAAACTGAATATAAATAGTGATCTTTTTCTCTCCAAAGCAGCACTGCAGTACTGTTGTTTGTTTTCTTCAGTTTCCTTTGTCATGCTACAGGTCTTAATAACTTCAATAAAACCTTTAAAACACGCTACCACCCAGTTGAGCTTGAATTTTAATAACTGTTAAAATTTTGACTCTTAAAACATATTACTCTGACTAGGACAAGTGAAAAGGTCCCTTGATGCAGTTGAATCATTCATTTTCAGTCTTTTAGTTTCGTTCTTTGGGTATCTATTGAGTCTCTAAACCCTTTTTATTTTTGTTTCTTGAACTTGGCTTAGGCAAAATAAGGTGATAGATGTCTAAATGATAAAAGCATCCTTGAACAGAAACCAGATTAATCTCATTTGCCAGCAAAAATTGACTTCTCTTCAGTTTGGATGTTATGATTTCTGTGGAAGTTTGACAGGTTTTATGTTTGTCTTAAAGCAGAATCTTTGAATCTTAAAAAGTTAGTGTTGATATACTACTTACATCCACTTCAAATTCAGATTATATATTAAATTCCTCTGGTAATTTCCTTTATCTGCAGTGGAGAAAGTGCCCCACAGCTGCCTGTCCATGTATACAAGACTGAGATGGTCTCACAGCTGTGGTACATTTAGCTGCAAACAAAACATGCTTCTGCACTGGAAATTACAACTTTCCCTTCCTCACTCTGGTTTCTTTGTTTGAATGTTTGTTGTAGTAATTAGTTGGAAATGGACTGAAATCCTTTTGCTGTCCCACTTATTCCACAAGTCTCATAGAACCATCCTTCTGAAATTCTTGTCATGTTATGTCATTAAATGTGTGTGTATAGAAAGTACAGAAGTAACACTTTTCCCCATTTGTGTGGTGGGAGCAAAGTGTCTCTGGGCTTTATCATCTTTAGAATAGAAAACTAAAACCACCAAAATCATGGCACAAAATCATGTGAAATTTTAGGTGGCAGAGTGTTTATGGATAACATCCTTTCTTTGCCTAAAATATTGTATAGTGTTGGATAATCTGGGGTTTTTTTGAGATTAAACATGTTCAGGTGGGTTGTTACTTCTACCTTGAAGATCCTTTATTCCTGAAGATAATTACACCTCCTTTGTAACTTTAGGTATCTAGAAATACCCTGGTTAAAAGAGGCATGCTGGTGCTTTATGGGGACATTATTTATGTCCCATGTGACTGATTTTGTTCAGGATGCCTCAAAGGTACAGAGCACATCTTTGGTTGCCCTGTTCTGTGAATCACATGGTTTTGTGACAGCTCAAGAGTCTCAGAAACTGCAGATTTGTAAATGGTGTAGGACACTTGCAAAATGACCTGAGAATCAAACAAAATGGTTTAGACTACAAGTGTTTGGATAATTGCAAGTGAAGTTACAATCAAGTGGTTTTACATCAAGCAAAAAAGTCAGATTAAATGAGCTGCCCAAAACCCAAAATCTCAAGACTGTTTCCCTTCTCAGCCAACCACCCCTATAATGAATATCAAACAGAGAATTTGAGTTCCCTTGTCATTAATAAATAGAAAGTAGTTTTCCATGTCAGCAGCTCTTCAGAGATGATGTAACAAACTTTGGGTGTCTCTGGACCCATTTAAGCCATCCCAGGCTCTTCACTTCTTGTGTTTTGGCATCAGCTGTGTCATCTTTGAGCTGTCAGGCTCAAGGCAAAGACCAGTTCATGCAGGTTACAAAGTTAATACTGTTTTTTAGTGCAGGCAAAGCGGTAGAGATGTGAGTCTCAAACTGTGATGTGCATTTAGGTGGTGAATGAAATCTCTCCTGTAGTGGAGGTGGCTGCTCAGGGTGTGAATTTGCTCCTTTGTCATCCTTCTCTACAGTTTGCCTTATTAATCAAAATCAGCATTGGCTTGCTTCGTGGTACAAAGCTGTAAACTGCTGCAAACTAGCCCAGATTTGCATGGTGTTCAACTTCTTGTTTCAGGACTAACCTCTTCAGTTGTCCCAGGTTTAGCCACTGCTAAATATCTCAGTATTTAGCTTGCACGGCCCCATGGAATTCTGAGTTTAGAGGGCCTAATAGCTTCTATAGCAATACTTCTTTCTTGAAGCTGAAAGTGTTTGCTGGCTCTTGTTGGATTGCATGTCTTGCACTCAATGCCCTCACTTGCCACAAAAAATTTATTTCTGGTCTTGAGTGCAAATTGTCATTCAGCATCTGAATAAGCATTAAATTCTTTATGAATGATTTTGTGCAATGACTAAGATACTGTGCTTGCATAAATGTTAATCAAACTCTGTAAATTGCTGTTTGCTTATATGTTATGACTATTATGATTTGAAAAAATGCAAATTTGTTTTGAAACCAAACCTGTTTTTCTTGCCTACATTTCAGTCAGAACTAAGACATGGTCCGTTTTACTATATGAAGCAGCCACTCACCACAGACCCTGTTGATGTTGTACCACAGGATGGACGGAATGATTTCTATTGCTGGGTTTGTCATCGGGAAGGCCAAGTCCTCTGCTGTGAACTCTGTCCTCGGGTTTATCATGCTAAGTGTCTGAAACTGACAGCCGAACCAGAGGGGGATTGGTTTTGCCCAGAATGTGAGGTTAGTTTGATATAAGGAGTGGATTTCTTTCTTGGTTTTGAGATTTAAGCATCTTTCTCTGTGTTCTGTAATGTTTCTGGTTTATTCCTCCTGCCTTTTGGTAAAGGTACCAGAAAAACTTGTGCAGAAGAGGAGGCATCCATGGCTCTGCTTCACCACTTTTTCTCTGTGTGTTGCCTGCCTTGTGTTTGCCTTCTTACATGAGTCTCCAACTTCTTTTGTGTCTCCAGCTCTAGAGAAGCACCATTTCAAAGAGTGATCTCTTCATCATGCAGCAGTAATTCTGAAATCATTCTGAAGTTATCACTAGTTTAACTTGTGCTTCTTCTTGTGGGCTGATCAGCTTTTCAACAGTGCAGAAAAAAATGCACTATAGGGTCTACATAAACAAGTGGGTATTTTGTTACTGTGGAAGAATTTAATCATTCCTCTCCAGTGATTTCTGGGGAGAGAATACTTAGCATCCAAATATCTGTAATGAAAGCAAATTGGCTTATAGCATGTTTTCCTCTGATCACTTATTTTATTAGAGCCCAGGTGACCTTCTCACTGTCTCACATTGCTCTGAATCCATATTGTATTTGGGAATTTTATGTATTCACATATTCACTTTGTGTGATCTTGAAGATGCTGGATAATTTTCTACTCTTTTCCTTCTTTCCTTTTTTATTTTTTAATAACATACACAGCCCAAAACCCAGGTAAAGCAGGCTTCTGAAGTACTTACATTGCATTATCAGAAATGTTTTGTTTCTTATAAAACAGCTATTATCTTTCATTTGACTGCTGGAATGTGTCTGTGGAGAATGATTTATCTGGAAATGTTTGCTGACAAAGTGTTTTTTTTTTTAATCTGAACTTTTAGAAAATCACAGTTGCAGAATGCATAGAAACACAGAGTAAAGCAATGACAATGCTCACCATCGAACAGCTATCATATCTACTGAAGTTTGCACTACAGAAAATGAAACAGCCAGGGGTAAGGACATTTTTGTTGTTTTCTTCTTTAAATACTTGGATCATGTGTTTGTCATAATCTGGGGTTTGCTTCCTTTAGTGGATGATGAATGTTTAGTTTATCAGACTGTCTGTGGCAGTTTCTGTTCTGCCTCCTGTCTAGCACAAACCTAGTTTAGGTTGTACAGACTTTTTGGGAGAGCATTTAAACTGTACTTTTGTGATGTAACTTCTGGATGTATTTTCAGTAGGTGTTATGAAAGTACAGTGTGGTTTTCCAGTGGAAGGTGGTGGTGGTTTCTTGCTCTCTGAAAGTGGACAATACTGTATCAGACATAAAAGGGAATGTGGTGACATGATCTCTTCCCAATATATTTATATGACAGCCCTAGGTGCTGACACTTGCATTATTGAGTATATGTGTTGAAAATGTAGCTTCTGTTATTAGTAAGTGTTCTTACCACAGAAGTTGGTTTATCACATAATTTTAAAATGCTGAGGAAATTCCTTCAGTGTGTCTAAACCGTGTTACATTGTTTGTTGTAAATCACAACAGTACCTTTTACAAATCCCTCAGTTTTTGTAATTCATCACGTCCAGCATATATGAAAAATCAGCTAAATGAGATTCCTGTTAATTCCTGTTGTTCTACTATTAATTTATTACCTCACAACATTTTATAATTACCTTTGAAGAATTTTGTCTGATAACGGAGAAAATGAGTGTTGTGTCATTGATGAAACTGTTCAGTATTAGTAACCAGTGTGGTTATTTTTTCCCCTAACAGACAGAGCCATTTCAAAAGCCAGTTTCACTGGATCAACACCCAGATTATGCAGAATATATCTTTCATCCAATGGACCTTTGTACATTAGAGAAGGTTTGTATGAAGCTAGCTGAGGAAGGTCCTTGAGTTTGATTGCTATCTGTAACATTTCTAAAATGTTTGATGTCAAGGGGAGAGAGGTTTTTGAAATTATTTTGATGGGTGGAGTGGTTTCTTAGTTATTATGAAAATTAGTTCATTTACAGCTTAAAACCAGTCATGTTAACTGAACTTCTCTGTTTTGTCTGAGCCAGTAACAAATGCTTGGGAAAAAATAGTGTAAAAAAGACAAGCTTACACTGCTGACTTCCTTCTATTAAATTCAGCTGATTCCATGAATGATCTCCAGGAGGGACTTCTTAAAGCAGGATTTTCATTTGATCATTATGTTGCATTATGTTTCATTGGATCATTATGGATCATTGATTCACTGATTAGGGACCATTTGATGTATATCCAGGGATAATTCCTGACTAATTTTACTGATCATTCAACAAATGCTGTAATCTCCACTGCACCTGAGGTGTAGAATAAAAAAAAGAAACAGTCAAGAGGTGGATAACGGAACTTCCATTCTCAGTTCAACCAAATGCTGTAATCTCCACTGCACCTGAGGTGTAGAAGAAAAAAAGAAACAGTCAAGAGGTGGATAATGGAACTTCCATTCTCAGTTCAATAGTAATTTGAAAGTACATATAATGAAGAAATTCTCCATTGCTTAATGAAGAGTGAAGCATTGCAGAGCTTTGTTCTGACCTGGTGAAGACAAGTTTTCATTCTCTGTGTCCTTACAGAGGAGGCTGATGTCTTTATGGTACAAAGAATGGTAACAAAACCATGGGACTGATTTTATTTAATCAAATTGCTTTACTCACTAGGTAGACTTTAATATCAAACATATTGTCTAATGTACTGTGAGGAGTATTTTTTCTGGGTCTTGTAAAAATTAAAACTGCTGTGGAGTGATAATACATCAATAGAAGAAACCAAAGACTTTTCTGCAGAAACATTGTGTTCCTCACACTGTTAGGAAACATATTTTTCTGGAAATGTTTGAGATGTTGATCTAAACAATTCACTATTTAGATTTAATTTAGACAGTTCATACATTTTCAGGGCTGTCAGAAGGTACCTTGAATTTGAGAGATTCTTAAACATTTAGAATCATAATTCTGCAGTAAATAAATATCATGGAATCACAGACTGTTTTGGGTTGGAAGAACCTTTAAAGCTCATCTCCTTCCAGCCCCATGTGTGAATAAGGACACCTTCCACAGGACCAGGTTGCTCAGAGCTCTGTCCAGCCTGGCCTTGAACACCTCCAGGGGTCAGTTTTATTTACTGTATGACTGATAGAACACAACATTCAGGAAGAAGCTGTCGTTTTTACTGATTTCTGTTTCCTGATACATTGGTAATTTCTTCTTTACAGAATGTTAAAAAGAAAATGTACGGTTGCACTGAAGCATTTTTGGCAGATGCCAAATGGATTTTGCACAACTGCATTATTTACAATGGGGGTAGGTATTAATGTGTACTTACAGCCTCAGATATGAAACCTTGATGTAGTTAAAGTCATGGAGCAATTTGTAGACTTCTACACTGAAAGTGTCTTCCTATTAATGACTATAGAACCTAAAAACAACAATTTTTTTAAACAAGTGGAATAAATAAAACTGCCGGATACAACCTGTGCTGTCACTTGCTCATTCCACCTTAGAGAAAACATTTCAAATAAGGCAGAGTCATGGAATGGTTTGGGTTTATAGGATCATTGAATGGTTTGCATCTTAAATGACCTGATCCAATCTGCCTCATTTAGTTCCAACCCCCAAATTGCTTTAATGTTTTGCATCATACAGCACTTAATTGAGACATAATTGAGAAGGTTGTACAGTAAATCCCTCATTGAAAGAGTGTGTTGGTGGGAAGGCTGCAGCAGGCTATGAAAAGGAGCATTTAAAGATTATTAAATGTTACATTGAGAAGAGAGTGCTGATGTTCTGCTTTTGCAAGCATGTAGTTCATGCATATGTTTTTACATAGTTTTTTTAGATGTTCTCTTTTGTTTTTACAGATGACTTTTATATCTGAAAACTATTGATTTTATCATAGTTCTGCTATAACAATTCTCTTGGTTTAAAGCATTTTATTGTTTCCTCAGGAAATCACAAATTGACACAAACAGCAAAAGTCATCATCAAAATCTGTGAGCATGAGGTATGAGTGCCCCAATTAAATTAATTGTTTAGTGTTCCATATAATGTATTTGTGAGTGGCATAACACATATTTTCCAAGATGTGTGTTGCAGATTTATAATTTTTGTAGGTTTCTTTACATTGAGGTATGCATATCCACGGCCTACAGAATGGCATTTGGCAAAAGCATTGCTAACATGTCTTCCACTAGGATAGTCAATATTTATAATTAAGCCTTGTGGGGAGGAGAGGGAAAAGGAGAAAGTGGATATGTGGATTCTGCTCAAAGGCACCTGTGTTAATGAATATTCGGAGCTAGACTAAGAGACCAACATCTTCTGATACATAGATGTACTTTTTGTGGTTCTTTTACTGTCACAATGTGATTTTCTTCTGAATAAATGCAAATTACCACACTTTGGACACTGTTTAATCTCTCCAATAACTTTGCTTTTTCTTTCCAGATGAATGAAATTGAAGTATGTCCGGAATGTTATTTAGCTGCTTGCCAAAAACGCGAGAATTGGTTTTGTGAGCCTTGTGTAAGTTGAGAATTATGGTGGTCTAGCTACCACAGTAAACTAGGAGTTATCATTTGACTGTTATCCCCTCTTTGTTTTAAACCTGTGGTGGTTACTGACTCAAGGAAAGCTGCTGTATTTTACCAAGCAGCTTGTGCTGGGATACCATCCTGGTCGAGTCAGACTGTCTGAAATTACTTAGCTGTAAGATTGCAGGTTTTCACAAAAGGATTGCTCCAGTCAGAAATAATTGTAAAGGCTGTCAGCAATCAGTTCACAAGTTCTCTGTCTTCAAATATAAGGTAACTGCCTTGTGCCAGCAGTGCTTGTGTCTGGTACCCTCAGTGCTTGGAGGATTTCTGAAATGTGAACATCTCTTTCTGCAGATGTGCATCAGTTCAGACTTGACTGAACTGAATTTGAGAAGATACCTTAAGATTCTCAAGTAGAAGTGTGTAACCCATCAAGTTCTTTCTTGGACTGTCCTGGTTTCAGCTGGAATAAGAATTCCTTTTCTTTTTACTAGCTGGAACAGTGCTGTATTTTTGCTTCAGTATGAGAATAGTGTTGATGACATGCTGAAGTTTTGGTTGTTGCTAAATAGTGCTTACCCTGAGTCAAGGACTTTTTAGTGTCTTAGGCATGTGTCTTGGCAGGTTATAAGTGAAAATTAAAGCATTTCAGATTGACTCTAGCCTAACTTAAGTTATGCTATATATTTGGAGGGGATTAATAACAAATAAATGAATAAAGAAGTGCAATTACAAGCAGGTTAATCAAGATGTGTAAGGTTTTACATTTAGCAACTTTTTTTTAATATGGTTTTATCATTTTGTCCTCTCAGGATTTATGTTTGTCGTAAAATGGAATCTTGTATTTGGCAACTGCCTTGTGCACGTTGGATCTTTATTGAATCTAAGTGTTATATACAAGTTTTAAAAAAACATGTTTATTGTCAGATTTGAAGCTAGTACTGCTTGCATTTTCTTACTGAGTATTTTGCCTCCCCCTCTAGAGCAATCCCCACCCTTTGGTCTGGGCTAAACTCAAAGGCTTTCCATTCTGGCCTGCTAAAGCACTGAGGGATAAAGATGGGCAAGTCGATGCCCGTTTCTTCGGCCAACATGACAGGTGGGAGCAGAACAAAAGGATGTCTTTGGCTGTACTTAAAAACTTGTTGTAATTTTGTGTGCTTGCAAGTTCTTGGATCCTGGCTTAGAACCTTGACTCTAACAAAAACTGTGTAATACTGTAGCAAACACAGTTTTAGTTCCTTACACGATTGTGAGATACATACATAATCTGGTGAGTATGCAGCTTAATTCCTGTCTGGTGTAGTGCTGGGGAGAACTGTAGTTCTTAAACTTGGAAGAAACCAATGAAGTAATTTATGTTAGCATTATGGGAATATGTACACACCTGTGGGTTTAAAAAATACAGAAATATAACCTGTGTTGAAAATGCCATTTCTGCTCTGAAGGGAGTTGTGAATCCCCTGCTTGGATGGGCACAGCCATGGGGAATACAAGTTGATTTGTCATGAGTTAGAAATACAAATCTATAATAACATGTGCTGTAAAAAAAACAACTATACAGGGCCATGGAATAATTAAGTCAAAGTTCCTGCTGTTTTAGGGTCTTGGGAGGCAGTTTCAGGGTCTGCTTAATTTCATGATAAATAAAATCTGTCCAGTACTTGCTGATGGAACTTTTTCTGGCACTGAGGAATTTGGCCAACCTGGCCTGGGGTGTAAAATGTTTCTAAGTGCTTGTGAAGTATTAATTTCCTTACCTGCTTTTTACATTTTTGTGCTATGACAGATAGACTGTTTAGCAATGGTTGTCTTGCAGTTACACAGACTGTTCCAATTAGGAATATTTTGTCATTTGACCAGTGTTAAGTCATGTTTTATTGTTACTGGGTAAAGTAAAATAAGCCAGTAATGATCTAAGGCATGCAATTTGCATACTTACCAAAACTAAGCACTGAAATATTAAAAGAATGTCAGGATGGTTCTTTAAAATTATCTGATTTATTAATATCTTTATGATTAGGCCAAAATAAATTAGTATTTGCATAAAAGCTGGCAATGTCAATTCACAGTATGAAATGTAGTTATATTATCTTTTATTTTTCTGTTTTGTCTATAGAGCCTGGGTTCCAATAAATAATTGCTACCTCATGTCTAAAGAAATTCCTTTTTCTGTGAAAAAGACTAAAAGCATCTTCAATAGTGCAATGCAAGAAATGGAGGTTTATGTGGATAACATTCGTAGAAAATTTGGAGTATTTAATTATGCACCTTTCCGGACACCATATACTCCCAACAATCAATACCAAATGTTGTTAGACCCTGCAAACCCAGCTGCTGGAACTGCAAAGACAGACAAACAAGAGAAAATCAAACTGAATTTTGATATGACAGCGTCACCCAAGATTCTGATGAGCAAGTCCATGCTGGGCAGCAGCGGAGGCCGCAGGATTTCACTGACAGATATGCCACGGTCACCAATGAGTACAAACTCATCAGTTCACACTGGCTCTGATGTTGAACAGGATGCAGAGAAAAAAGCAACTTCCAGTCATTTTAGTGCCAGTGAGGAATCCATGGACTTCATTGAGAAAAATACAGGTAAAAAAAAAAACCCAGGAGGTACAGGACTTTGGAAATGGACTAGTTTTATTCCATGCACTTTTTAAAGACAGGCTGTATTATGACTTGGTTTATGAAGAAATTTTAAAAAAAGAGATGCACTTAACTTTCAGTGTCACAGATAACAAAGAACAGTTCTTCCTGTCACATTGGGAAGGAATGACTAATCTTGAAAAATGACTAAACCTGTTCAGTTTAAATAGCAGGAAATAGTTGTAGCTATTAATGTGAATGGAGAGTGGAAATAAATACAAAAAAATTAGAATTGTCATGAGTAGGTGTTCTGGTTTTAAATCTGTCTTTATTAATTTTGTGCCTTTTTCAGCTTCTCCAGCACCAACGAGAACAGGTCAAGCAGGGAGCTTGTCAGGCAGCCCCAAACCTTTCTCCCCTCAAGCATCAACGCCAATTTCTGCTAAGCAAGAAAGAACTTCCACGCCAGGAAGCATTCTGAATCTTAACCTTGGTTAGTTTTGATATTTGAAAACCTAATATTCTTACAGCTGAACGAATTATGGTGGTGTCAGTGCAGCATTATAGGAGCAAATGTGCTTGTATATGACTTTAAATAAGCAAAAGTCTTTGAATGAGGCACATGTGTAATTATTGTTTTATCAGATTTACTGGGTTTTTTATCTTGGAAAGGAAAGTTTCTGTTATTGTTCCTTGTTGATGAAAGGAAGTAGTTAAAGGATATTTTTTTTCTTAGCTGAGCTGTAAAATGAATGTGTCTCAACAGTAGGTAAGTTTCTGAAGGTTGTAATTACATGAGCATAGCTGGTCTTCACCAGTCAGTCTCTCTCAAGTGAATTGCTGGCAAGGTTTTCTTGTGATCTTTAGGACTTAGGATTTACTAGGGCTTCTCTCTTGCTGCCTTCACATCACCTCCTCACTGACCATCCCTCTTTAGGGAGATAGATGGATGAAAGGAATTAGCAGAATTCTTGAAGTCTTGAAACTCCCTAGAAGTAAATTTTGGGAAAGTGGAATTTTGAAAGATGGAGTAGGTAAGTACTAAATTGGTAAAACAGTCCTGCAAGCCAAACATGTAAATCAGTTTCCTCAGTCACAGTTCCTGTGAGTGTTCTGATTCAGTTCTGGTTGCTTTTTACCTCCATGTGATATTACACAGAGAACCAGGATTTTGCCCCCTTGGTGTTAGCCAGGTATTTCAGGAAGGCTTAGGTTAAAATAAAGAATTCATGTCTTCAGTGCCTTACAGGTATTCTGATTCTGGATACAAGCTCACAAGTCTCTTTTTCAGTGGGTCATATGTATGGACATAATTGTAGAATTAACTTCTGCTGCACTGCAGCTGTTTGTCACTTCTGAAGTGACAATGCATTTGGAAAAACATTAAGAAATACATAGTGCTGCAGTTGTTTGAGCCACAGATGGGAGACGTCAGCTGGAACACTTTGAATAAATAGCGTAGATTGGAAAATCTGATGTTATGGGCCATGAGTAATACCATAAAAGAAGTGCTTGTACACTCTCAAGTAGAATATCTGGGGTTTTTTTTTCAGGTTTAGGGGAATTTCCTTTATTAAATATACTTTTTGGTGATGAGAGTGAACAACCCTTCTTTTAATAGCATCAGCTGTGCCAGATGTGTTCTTCTGTGGATATTAGAATTTTTCTAGTATAACTCATTGTGTCTCATTGTCATACCTGACATGAACAGAGTTTCCCTCTGCAAAAACAAAAGTGAGAGTCCAGAAAACAAAGACACTTTGTATCTTCAGAAGAGTGCTAGGAGGATTCTGTGGTCTGCAATTCAGCAAAAAGGAAGGAAAAATAACAGAAATGAGCCATCTGTTGCTACTGGCAGACCTGCCAATTTGGAAAATGGAGGTGTGAATGAGCAAGATATACAGGGAGTTGGGGGGAAGAAAAACATGTCTCTGATAGTGTAGGACCTGCCCTTGGATAACAGAGGCAAGAAACAATAAGAATATACCTTGATATGAAATTCAGATTTACGAAGAATGTCTGGTCAGAGGAATCATTGGTTCAGGCCTTTGTATTTATTTACATTTTTCAACAGAAAATGTGTTGTGTGTATATATATAGAGAAAGAGAGAGAGGGTAAAATAAGGCAACACTGTGTCATATTTAACTGCTCTGGAATGAAATGTGAAAATAAATCACAAATGCACATTATGCCAGTGTTACCTTTTGCCTTCTCTGTGGCTTCTGTTTTTTCTCAGTTTATGGCATTTTTTCTCAGCTTTGTCTCTGTTATGAGCTCTGCTCTGAGCCAGTTGAAGGAACTTAACTGGCCAGACATAATTCTCTTACTTTTTTATCCCTTCTTCATGGGTCCTTTCTCTTTTCCCAACTAACTCCAACTGGTTTAGTGCCCTGAGCACTGACGGAATGTCAGCACTCCTGGCAAAGGGTAAAGGATAGTACTGTGCTATACAAATACAGCCTCTGAAGTGGGAAAATTGAAGGAAAAATTTGAGATTTAATTGCTAAGACAATTTTACCCTTAGCAGTGTAGCGTGAATTCTTTGCAGACAGATATGCGCATTTCAGAGTGAAAATTCTATACAGGCAGATGAAAACTCAAGATTTTGCTGACGTATACTGAAAAATGTGTTATTCTATCTGGAATTTGTTAATTTATCCAGTGAAATAATCCACTGGATTATTTAAAAAATGTCATATTTTTTTTGCGTATTCTCATGACCTAAGTTTTGGATTTTAAATGATGACTATAAAGACTTTATGTGTCTTATTATATATACTTTATATATTTTTATAGATTTTATGTGTCTTACTATATATATTAGATATATTTTATGTGTCTTATTATATACTATTATAAAGATTTTATTTCTATTTAATTTTCTCTGTGAAGGTAGTACTCTTAGTAGTAAATAACAGCAGTAGTTTAGTAGAGGTGCTATCAGACAGCTTTACAAACCTGAATGGGGATTTCTTGATAAATTCACATTGATGGAGAAAATGTCCCCATAGTTGATGCATGTTTTTTGTGTGAAGAGAGGAAGAATCCATTTTTTGTAGCAAAGTAATTTTAGAGTTACTATTTACCCCACAATCACAAAAAAAAGTGCAGTATGTTCCAGATTGTCTGTGTTGCACTTTGGTGAAACGTGTTTTACCTGGATAGCCCTCTGAGCTCTGCGTGTAAAATCCTCTGTGTTGGTTGCTGTTGGTCGTTGCAGATCGCAGCAAGGCCGAGATGGACCTGAAGGAGCTGAGCGAGTCGGTGCAGCAGCAGAGCACCCCCGTGCAGCTCATCTCCCCCAAGCGCCAGATCCGCAGCCGGTTCCAGCTCAACCTCGACAAGACCATCGAGAGCTGTAAAGCACAACTGGGTGAGTGGCCCTCAAGAGCACTCCAACTGCAGGTCAAATAAGTTTTTGGATAGTAAAACCATAAGTAAAACCATATTCTATGTTTTAAAACAAGAGTAGAGAATATTCAAACTCTTTGAGGTGAGTAGAATGCACTGAAGTACTTTGTTTTAAAACACAGTGAGATCTGATGCTTCAAATTTTTGTTTCATCTTTTAACCTGTTTTTGTACCATTCTGATTTAGATAGTGTGAGAGGATTATAGTCTTATCTGCTTTGCATGTTGAAAAACTGGCGAATTCTGCCTCAATTCTGTCAGTTGCACAAAGTAGAATGAATGTAAGTAACTAATTATAATCAGGTGAATAGTATTGCTGATTTTTAAGGTGGTTTCTTCTGGATAAAAATAATTCATTTTTGTACTTGTCAGTATTGGGTCCTGAGTTGAACAAAAGACCTTGCAGGTAGTGGGAAAAAGCAGTGAAGGGAAGGCCATTGAATGAAATTGAAATATTAATTGGAGTATGTAGAAGTTCATTCTTGTACATTATGATGCTGGGATAGGGCACTAAGCTTTGTAGCTACAGGACTGACAATTAAGGTCATGGTATGTGTACACTTTGTTCCAGTATATAGAGTATTTTCTTGGTAATGTCAGTCAGCCTGATGTCAGCATGGAATGTACTTTTCTTCCCACAATTAGGAATAAATGAAATATCTGAAGCTGTTTATACTGCAGTAGAACACAGTGACTCTGAAGATTCTGAAAAATCCGATACCAGTGACAGTGAGTATAGTGATGAGGATCAGAAATCAAAGAATGATCAAGAGGATGGGGAGGACAAGGAAGGTGCAAGAAGTGACAAAGAATCACTGAGCTTGAAAAAAAAACCTAAACCTCCAGCACAGAATGAAGACAAGGAGGAACTTAAAAGCACAAGTCCAGAAGTGGAGAAAACAGAAGAACCGGTCAAGGAAAAGGCTGTTTCAGACAGTGAAAAAGAATTTTCTGAAAAGGGAAAGAGTTTACAGCATCCTGCAAAAGAAAAGCTGAAAGGTAAAGATGAAACAGACTCTCCAACTGTGCATCTAGGACTGGACTCTGATTCTGAGAGTGAACTTGTCATCGATCTGGGAGATGATCATTGTGCTCGTGAAGGAAGGAAAAACAAGAAAGAATCTAAAGAATCTTCTCCTAAACAAGATGGTAGGATGAAATTATTTCCTTTTGTTTCCCTTCTGTTCTGTAGGGCTGTTATCAAAGGTAGAATTGCCGTCTTTATTTTTGCATTAAGATAAAAATTGTTTTAATACAGGTATTTTTAGGAGCGATTGTTCATCCTTTGTGAGTATGAAAAAAGTTTGCAGTGCCCATTGTAGTTTCTGGTTTAAACAAAATTAGTTTACAGTTTCCTTTCAGCACAGTAGAACTATTAATATCCATACTTTTTGCTGGGCAGGACCCAGCACTTGGCCTTATTGAACCTGATTAAGCTGTCCCAGCCCATTGATTCAATCTGTCAAGATCTTTGCAGAGCCTTCCTGCCCTCAAGCAGATCAGCACTCCTGCCCAACGTGGTGTCATCTGCATTTGGTTGTCAATGTCAGTTCACTGTTGTTTAGAAAGTTTATAGTTTCTTCAGTTACTGCTCAGACATTAATCCTTTAGAATATTTTTTCTCGTGAAAGAAATTGGGATGACAGGTGAAAGTGGTAAGGCAGAAACACCCCAACAAGTGCTAACCTCTTACATATCTTTTGAATGAGGTCAGGCTGTTTTCTCTTGGTTTTGTACTTCTTGTTTTGCTTAGTTACTGATGCATCTGAATTGCCACCACTTTCCTCTAGACTGAAATGACTTTACTTGTAGAGTATTGATTACTGTTGAGGAAAACAATTCAAAGCAGACTGGAAGGTATATATAGCAGTTCCAAAAACTAAATGGAAAACTATGAATCTGATGTGTTGGTGAAAAGCAGGCATAACATTTTATGTTTGTTTAGTTGTAGGTAAAACTCCACCTTCCTCCAGTGCAAGCACCCAGCCTCTACCAGAAACTCCAGTGCTCACCCGCTCTGCATCACAGACCCCCCCAGCTGGTGTGACAGCAACCACCAGTGCTGCTTCTACTGTCAGTGCTCCCTCTGCTGCCACAGGGAGCCCTGTCAAAAAGCAGAGGCCTCTGCTGCCCAAGGAAACCGCCCCTGCTGTGCAGAGGGTGGTGTGGAATTCTTCAAATAAATTCCAGACGTCATCTCAGAAGTGGCACATGCAGAAGGTACAGAGGCAGCAGCAGCAGCAGAGCCAGCAGTCTCAGTCACAGCAGCCTCAGTCCTCTCAGGGGACAAGATACCAGACAAGACAAGCAGTTAAAGGTACATACTTTCCTAACTCAATGTGCCTGTGGTTCCATAATTCCCCAGTAGTGGTCCCTGTGCTCTAAGGGTGCCCAGCCAAGAGTTCTTCTGTATAAACAAAATCTCAGTGTGCTTCTACTCTGATATGTGTCTTTAGCATGCAAGTTACTCACTATACTTGCTTTTTCTGGTGTGTATTTAGAGCCATGCCTCCTTATTCTAACTACAAAAAAATTGTGTGTCTGTATAAATATTTTTGCTTTTCTTAGCCATAACAGATTTGGAAGGGTGAACTGAATAATCTTCTGGATCATATGCTAAAACCATTAACTATTCCACTTGCATGTTTACCAATGTCACCTCAGTATCTACAAATTGCTTCCAGTTTTATCTGACAAGCAGCAGATCTGAAGGGTTTTTCACAGTATAATTTGACAACAATGAAATTACCCGTGCTTCAGGATTTGTCTTTGAAATCCCTGTTGTTTAACAAGACTTTGATGCTAGTTTACTGAGCAAACAGCCCTGGCATTTCAGAATGTTTTCACAACTGTTTTCTCACCATCCCTTTGCTGGAGCCTTCACCAATAGTTGGCACAGGGTAACACAAGCCTGTGCTGCTGTTGCTTCCCTTCACTTAACAGCAACTCTATGTAAATCAGCTTCATTTGTCATTTCAAGTTAATAAACTGAAATGTTTACTGCTGTGCCTGAAGAGGAAACATTCTCCACTCTTCTGACACCACTGGCACACAGGTGATCTTGTAGAGGAGAGAGGTTTGGGTGATGGTTCCCATCCAGACACTTACAGAGGCTCATTTCTCTGGTTCCAAACTGCTTTTGTTTCTGTCATTTAAGCAGTGTTGAGAAAGTGGTGTCTTTCTGCTTGTAGACTACACAAATTGATACAGAAATATGCAGTGAGGAAAAGTAAATATGGAAACTGGAGAAGTTAAATGCTAAACTTTTAACAGAATCATGCTTTAATATATACTTTAATAATATGGGCTGAACTTTGTGTTCAGGCCATGAATTTGTTTTCTCAATATTGTTTACTATTGAGCACATCATGGCAATGTTCCATCTTAATTATTATAGTCTGGACATCTATCATGTGAAAACTATAAAATCTATAGATTTCTTATATACTGAATTGGCATAAACAGAAATATAGCACATAAAGATGAATAAATTGTTTATTTCAGTAATTCCACTGCTGAGGATATTGGCAATGAAGACATCTTTTATCATATGAATCAGTAAAAATAGCTTGAGACATTTTATTCTTAAAAAAAATACTATTTAAAAAATACTCCAGCAGATAAGTCATTAGAACTGAGGGAGACTTCTGCACTGGCCAGTCTAAAATGAGAAGTTTCAAAGTTATATTTACTTCCTTACCTCTAAGCCTTACAATTATATATAAGTTCAGGGGGTGAGCACTGTGTAATTAATTATTAGATGGCACCATTGTATAAATAATACAAATCTGAAATGCTTACATGCTCACAGTTTAGTTAGATATTGAAAGTAGAGGTTTGCCTGTTGTTTTCATGACTCCTTGTGTGATTGATCCCCTCCATGTTCTCTTTTCTTAGCTGTGCAGCAAAAAGAGATCACCCAGAGCACTTCCACGTCCACTATAACCTTGGTCACAAGCACTCAGCCTATTTCCATGGTTACCAGCTCTGGATCTGCAAGCACACTTTCTTCTTCACTCAGCACAGACTTGCCAATTGCAACAGCTTCAGCTGATGTGGCTGCAGATATTGCTAAATACACCAGCAAAGTAAGTTCTGGAGGAAGGTTTTGATGAAGTTGTACCTCTCTTTTAAAGTTGTACCTCTCTTTTAAAACACCCTGTAGTTTCATCAGGTGGGATAAATGTGTGCTCACACATTAAAGAGATGCTAAGTTGTTAAGAGAAGGGGTGGTCTCATCATAGTGACAGTGAGGGAAGGGACGTGAGCTTTCCATACTCTCTTAGATTTAAAAAGCAATTAATACTATATATTTTTGCATTGAGTTTCTTTCCTGCATTCATGGTAATATATTTTTTGTTTATAAATTATATCAATAGCAATATCTTAGAAAAGTAGAAGGCCAAACAGTTCACCTGTTCAGGACACTTAAAAATCAGAGTCCTGATCAAACTTGTTGTGCTCTACCTTCTAAATAAGTAGAACCAGGTAAATGTCATATATTTAGAGAGAGAAGGGTAGTAATACAGGTTCCCAGTAGAGGGGTTGAAAGAAAATCGAAGTGGAAAGCTATTAAAAATATATATATCAAAGAATTAATTTTTTTTCCTTTTTGTCTTTCAGATGATGGATGCCATCAAAGGAACAATGACTGAAATATATAATGATCTTTCAAAAAATACTACTGGAAGTACAATAGCTGAGGTTAGTGTAAGATTAAAATAATAACTTCTGTTTTAAGTTTGAAAAATGCAAATTAGTGGTTTTATATCTATAGATGTGCCACATAACTGTATCTACAAAGTATTATATATGGAGATTGTCAAGAGATAAGTAATTGCTGTGCTCTTTCAGAAGTAATGATTAGAGTGGTAGAAAAAAACACTGAAAAAAGAGCAGGTGGGCTCTGTAAGACAAGCATTAAGCCCTCAAGCCTAGGTCCTTCAATCTTCTGTCAAGAATTTGCCACCTTTTTTAAAATCAGAAATGAAGTTGGTTTTTTTGAGAATAAAATTGTTGTAAACAGTGTAGTGCAGTAGCTCATTACAACCATAGTTTTTAATACTTCTTTGAAATACTTTGAACACTTTGCATTTTTAATGAAATGCTGTACATTCCTTTTAATGTTCCCTAAGGGTAGGACTTAGTATCTTGTAAGGGGTTTTTTCAACCTTGGAAAAAGCAGATTAAGCAGTGCAAACTAAGAATGAATGGGAACAAACAAAGCTCAAAGTGTGATGATTTGTTTACCTGCTTTAACCAAAATAAGGAAGTCAAAGTTTTGAGCAAAGATATTTGTATTCCTGATGCACAGTGAATTTATAATCTTGCTTTTTCTAAACCTCATCTAGTTAAAATAAAAGAAATGAAATGTCATGCTAATAAATGCAAATAATGTGCAAACAGCACTGATGAATAGGTTCTTGAGTCCAGTCAGAAATTTGAGGAATCAAGAATTCAGAGGAATCAAGTTTAACAGGAGTTAATGCAAGTTCAACAAAAGTTTTTTGTCTTCAGAGAGTCCTGTGTTCTTTATGGTGAGCAAATCTAGCAAACAGATATTTAGAATACTTCACACTTTGGTTTGGGGTTTACTATTGTCTTGTCCTCACATTAATATGAAGGAGCCTTTGTGTAAACAATGGCTCATTGCTTTGGGCATGTTTTTTTATGTAATAACTATGCATTACACGCCATGCCCTGTTTGTTATTACTAACTATTAAATTTTTAATATTTAGATTCGGCGTTTGAGGATTGAGATAGAAAAACTTCAATGGTTACATCAACAGGAACTTTCAGAAATGAAACATAATCTAGGTATGAAAATGACAGTCCAAAACAGGGTCAGGTATTGTCCTATATAGAAAATGGAAATGCTTATAGTATGTGTTATCTTCATCACATTGTCCCTCTTGGAATTAACACATTTTGCTTTGTAAAGAAACTAAGATACGATGAACAAATGAGATGGGGGAAGAGATGGAATCCTCTTTATTTTCTGAATTTGGAGCAGAACAAAAGTTGGGGCTTGAAAAGACAAAGCACATTAGCAGCAGCTTCATGTGTCCTTTTTGTGCTTTGTGGGACATCTAGAACTAAAGTGTTAAACAAATGGAAGGTAATGGTTAAAAATCATGGTGCCAGAATAAGAAAAGAAGATGGAAGACTTGCATTTGTTGAGTAGGTATGAAACAGATGCCCAAACTCAGGGTATACCTTGACTGCTAGTTTTAATTCCATGTTGTCTTTAGACCTATGAATATTGCTGTTTTGCTCCTTGCTGTTGGGGAGTGGAAAATGCAAATCCACCTTTCTCTGGATTTTGAGTAGAACTGACAATGGCTGAAATGCGTCAGAGCCTGGAGCAGGAACGAGATCGTTTGATTGCTGAGGTGAAGAAGCAACTGGAACTGGAAAAGCAACAAGCAGTGGATGAGACCAAGAAGAAGCAATGGTGTGCCAACTGCAAGAAAGAGGCCATCTTTTACTGCTGTTGGAATACCAGCTACTGTGACTACCCCTGCCAACAAGCTCACTGGCCTGAGCACATGAAATCTTGCACACAGTCAGGTAATGGTGCCTCTTCCACAGCTGGAGGGGTTTGGGTGGGTGGATGGATCCTCAGTAACTCAGTTTTTCATGTGCAGATGTGACTGAGGAGGGACTGTGGACTGGCTCCCTTGAGTAGTGGCCTCATTCTCTTTTTTCCTTGATTTTAGCTACTGCGACACAGCAGGAAACAGATACTGAAATTAGCACAGAAACACTAAATAAATCCTCCCAGCCCAGTTCAAGTGTGCAGTCTACACCCACAGAAACAACCAGCACTCCTAAGGAAAAGGAAGGTTCAGCTGATAAAAGCAAAGAGAGTGTTACAGTGAGTATCATCACTTCAAACTGAAATAATGTGTAAGATTTCTCTGAAACCTACCCCTAAAGGCTTCCCTGGATAAGCCAGGAATTTATAACCACTTGTATATTTCAAAGAGTGCTTTTTGGGGTGTGATAGAGACTTGTGGTTTTTGTTCTTCATCTTGTAAAAAAAACCTCCTTCTGCCCTTTGGAACACCCTTTCCCCTTCACTTATTCCCAAAAAAACCTTGTGTTGGCTTGACTGATCCTTCCAGCCAAGGGGGACTGGACCTCTTTCTCTCTCTCTCTCCAGGACCCATCAGTGTAGCTTCTGGTCTGGATCTTTCGATACAAGTTGCCTTCTGATAAGCAATACTGACTGCAGCACTTCCAAGCCCTTCTTGCCTGGGGGTTCAGAGGCCAAGCTCAAGACCTGCATTCAAACCAACTTACTTTCTCACCACAGACTGCCATTAGGGTACCACAAAATTCCATAACACTGATACAACACTTCACCTGGATCTACGGTTAACGGAGCAGTTTTGAAATCCTCCATAGCATCTACTCTGATAGTTTTCAGTAGGCAAGGATGAGCAAATGCTCTAAAAAAAGGGACTTAACATTGCATATATAGAAAATGTTTATAGAGAAGATTCTGCTTTATAGGTAGGGCTTGACTATTAGCAATTTTGGCATCAGTTTTTTTCTGCCCTTGCAAGATTTGTTAAATGAAAAATTTTAGTTGGGGGGGGTGGGGCTGATCCTTCAAACCCTTACACATGATCCTCCACATCAGTAGGAGCCTTGTTGTATTTTAAAATATTAAAAGCAAACTAATTTTGTAGTATTGTGATTCCAGCATGATGTCTCATCGAGATAGTCCTGTAGAATTGGGAAGCATAGTAATTTAGAGAGCTGTGTTCATTTCTTGACACTTTTGCTACTGTCTGGTGTTAGATCTCTGGGCTTGAAATGTCATCTAAGGGAGTAACTTGGGGAACAGATTTGAAGGGGGGAAAAGGAGGTGCTGTTTCACTTAAATGTTTTGATGAAGTTGGTTAAACTCTGGCTCACTCACTTAATGTTTGTATGCATTGTTATGGCAGCACAAGCTTTGTATTACTGGGGAAGTAGGGAATGTGAGACCTAAAACCTGCCAGGGAATATTCCAGTTACACAGATATGGAATTGCTTTTATATAGATGTTCTACCTGAAACATCATGCTGTATACATTGATCATGTTCATAATTTGAATTTTGTTTTATTAACAAAGAAGTAACCTGTGAATTCATTAAGATGCAAATTTTTAGCACAAAGAAAACATCCAACATAAATTGCATATCATAACAATAATAATGTAACAACTAGGTGGAATTTATGTACAAGCTGAGGCTTCTACTGAGGTTGCCTGTGCTGTCTCTGCAGATAGCAACAGGTGTGACAAGCACCCAGCCTATAAAACTGGTCCAGGTACCGCAGACCACCACCTATATTCCAACCACTCAACCCACAATTGTAAGTACAGCATCATCATTTAAAGTCTGCAGCAATGCTGTTCCTGGCATTAAAATTGCTCAGTATCTCTGGGGGGTTGTCTCCGTCTGCTGTTGTATCAAGAGATGAATTCACTGGTATAGTCTCAACTTGCAGTGCAAAATGCTTTATTTTGCTGTGCAACATTCCACCCTTTCATTCCATTTGTGATTGCAAGGATTGAGAAATCTTTAAGTCTGGCAAAGGCACTGAGGACAGGCAGAGGCCATTTCACATTATTGGTCTGTTTCATGTATATACTTGACCACAACATCAATGTAAATATATAGAATTCATTTAAAATATCTTTTAAATATCATTTTGTCTATGGTATCCTAAAGAGATTTAGAGATTTAATTATTTCTGAGCTATGCTTGATATTCTTGTGACATCTCAGTACCTGTGAAAAAGAATATGCATTTGTCAGCAGTGTCTCTCCCATGCAGTCTTGCACATTAGCATTTCGAAACAAGAAATCGCATTGGAATCAGACCTGGGTTTTTTCCATCAAAGGCTTAACCAAGGACATCCGAATTCCCTAGTGTCAGTCACAGTAGATGGGACAAAAGTGAGTTGGATTTCTGTATTTTGTACACCATATTAGCCCGTTGTTTCAGCTGGTTGTGCTCTGCAGTGCTGATTTCAGACCAGGTGCCCTGGTCACTGCACGTGCTGTGTCTCTGTGCTGGGTTCAGCAGGGAAGCCCATGCGTGGGTAGCTTCATATCTGACCTAAACTACACTGTTATAAACTATCTGATTTAGCAGTGTACCTTACCCACAGTGTGACTGTGAGGCCTGATGTGCTGTAGACGTTCCTCTGCCTCTCTTTGCCTGTGCACACCCCCAGCTGCAGGACACACGTGTGTGTGTTGGTGGATACATGCTCATGCACAAACAGTGCTTTACAGCCATCAGGTTCCACACAAACACAGCTCTTGGTGGGGATGGAGACTTCCCAAATTCCTCACAGCATTTCAGTTCCACTTGGTCTCAGCTGAGAACGCTGTGCACCTTTGCAGCATTGGCCCTGAGTTGCTTGGACTGAACTACCATTAACAGTAAGGTTTTGTATGTGTTTTAAAATCCAATAGCAGACTTCTAAGACATCAGGCTTCTTTTGTGAATAGCTGCGAGGTTGTAAGATCCTACGGTGGTTTTGTGTAATATTCAGAAAAATGGCAGTTACCCTCATGTGTTTTCTGTAACACAAAGTGTATTGAGTTATGTAAAGCAGAATTGGAAAGTGTGAAAGGTTTCCAAGTTTATTTGTGCATGTTTATAACTTTGTACACATTTGCATTAGTCTTGCACAGCTACAGACACCTCTGTATTCTAATGACTGCACGTACAATTTAAATAATTTTAAACCTTAGTGCATGTTTAATATGTATGCAAAATGTACATATGTGTAAAACTGGCAGAGGTGGAAAATTTACCTCTCAGGGAATGATCTTAACACATTTAAGGAGTCTCGCACATTCCATATTCCGATCGCGCTGAGAACTGAAACTTAATTAATTAATTCCATGTGTGTAAGTGTGTATATTTAAAAGGCAACTGTGGCAACCTTAATTTCCCCACCTCTAGTACTGACAGTGACTTACATAATGGCTTCTTTAGAATTCAGTTTGCACTTTGTGTCCAACTAGGAACAACTTTCATTGTATCTTCTGGGTACCATTTCCACTGAACTTTGTGAACACATCTGAAATCATTACAAAATGGCAGTAATTTTGAATTTATTTAGCAAATTGGTCCCATGTTTGTTTTTTATTCTTCCTGCAGTTAAAATAATGTAAAAATATGAACCCATCTTCTTTGCATTCCAGGGAATGGAATGAGTAGGCTTCTGGAAGGCACAGACTCAGTCACAAAGGAGCTGTAATCCATCTCAGCAGGGATACTCAGAGTCTTTGTGGAATATCATTAAGACACTCATGTGGTTTCTTGAATCAGTGTGGGGAAACATTGGGCTTCAGTGAACTTGTATTTGTTCTTCCATGTCCTCTCTGGAATGTCACACTACCATTGGGGGAAGATCTGTGCATCCCTTTCAGGTTCCTCAAAATCTCACTCCCTGTTTCTTCCACAAGATGTTGTGAACTGAAATGGATGCGTTTGTCTGATCACCAGTTGTGCATCACTGGAATTGTGTCGGAACACGCTTTGCAGTTTGTATGGTAGAGACATTTCTAGACTTTCTCACGTTTTTGGAGGAAGGTTAAGATACAGACTTTAGGTTCAATAAATCCTCTTACAGATCTCCAGAGTGATGTGACCTTGACCAGATTGTTAAACATTCTTGTGCCTTTGTCTCTGCATCTGTAGAATCAATTACCACCTATAGAGATGTCCTGAAACTCCATTTGTTGAGGTGTATAAATCATGATCAGTATGATGGAAGTGTAAAGTTTATTCTATATTAATATTTTTACAGGGTGTGTAAGACAGTTCCCAGTAATGCTGATGTTTTTGCTATTGATTTGTGCAGAAGTTAACTTAAGTACTTTTTTTTGTTCAAATGGATGTTCTTTGTTCTCTTCTGTGTAGACTGAATGCATGGGGGAAAAGTTCCTTTTGGGGAAAAAGATTTAAGTAATGTGTAACGAGAATATACTTATAAACAAGGGTATTTTTGTACTCCAGTTTGATTTGTCAGAACTTTTTCAAATGACAAAGGATTTTCTTAGCCCTTTTTCCTCTTCCCACGTATTAGTTTGCAGAAAATACATAACTGGATGTAACTCTGAAACCCTCACCCTCCAAGCACAGGTAGTGTGTGCAGCCCCTATTGCACCTCCTGTCCCTGTAATTCTAGAGCAGTGATGAGAACACAGAAACTCTTGGCTATAGGGAAGTTATGCACTACTCCTCCCCTGGAATGAGGTAATTCTGTGGTAATAAAGGTATTAGTTCTTGCACAAAATTGGAACTTGTTCTGGATTTCCCCTGGAAAACAAATCTCTATTTCTGTGGTCATGTTTAGGTGACCTTTAACATAACAATCTGTTTCTCTTGGTTTTAATCCACAGACCATTCCTGTAGTGGTAAGTCCTTCTGCTGGGACAGTGGCAATGAGAACTGGAGTTCAGTATGTTCAGACCACAATGCCAGTCCAAGTACGAAGAGTCTAACTGCTAACAAGAAGTGCATACAATTGTTGGAATAAAAAAATCTAATAGAAATGTGACAAATAAACACAGTTCTTTGGATTAACCTCAGAGGTTCAGACTTTAGCTTTGTGTATGTGTGCAAAGCATTAATTACACTACATTAATGTAAAGCATTAGTGCTGGCTTAGAAAAGCTAAGGACAGGTGAGATCCATATTAAATCTATGCTTCTTTTGTAAATAATGTACAATTTGTGGATGTCATTAGAGTACCATCTCCTTTTTATATTTGTATTGACTTTAACTTATAAAGAGCGTTTGAAGTTGGAAAAGGAAGGTTTAAAAGAGCCTTACCACAACCTAATGCTGAGAACTGGTCTTGGGAAACTGCATCAAATAATCTGATCCAGAAAATCTGAACAACTTTTTGCATTTGGAGTGAAAAAATTTCTGCACTTTGAAACTCTTGTGGAATTTTTCTGAACAACCAAGTGATGAAGGATATCTCTTTTCAGCTAACTCTGTTAGGCAAATTATGGACCTGAAATCCATAAAAATGTATACTGTTTTTCACGATGACCAGGATGACAACAAATATTAATGTTGTTTACAGGTTAAAATTATTTTAAAATTTCATCCAGTCTAAGATCAGAAAATTTGCAAAGTGTAATAGCAGCTGGATTGTAGCAGGATTTCTGATGACTGATATCAAAGATTGAGGAAAGTAAAGTTTGTTGCTATGCTTCACAGTTTTCTTATTTTTTAAAAATTCTCCCAAAGGACTTTGAAGAACTAGGTGTGGAGAAAAACATGCATTGGGAAACATGGGCAAAGGACTTTTGATGCTGGGCCAGAGCATGTATTATTTATATGATGGAATTTATGTTTTTCTGTAAGCATGAAGCAGTGCAGTATGAGAGGAAGTACCCCCTGGAGATGCTGTCTGTTACACTGAGGCTGTAGTCCCATTTTGTATGTTGTGTAAAACGAAAGCATTGAACAAAGCAAAGGTGATGTATGTATATGAGAAAATTAACTGTATGATATCATTCCAGTACATTCTGTTGTACATTTTAGTCATGTTGATTTCTCCCATTGTTTATATAAGAATGCGGTTTGTACAGTCTCCAGCTAGTACCCAGATTAGAGGGAAAAAAGTATTAGAATAAAAAAAAGTGAGAACAGAATATTCATTAATTGCAGTTGTGTCAAAACTAGCCTAGCTGGCCTTATTTGTGAAGCATAATTGCTTTTAGCATATGGAAGTATTTTTTCACATTTTCTTTGTATAAAATTTGTATTAAACTTAAATATCTTTTTTGACAATTGTGTTTCTTTGTGACTAAGACAGGTGACACACACGATATGCTTTGGGTTTCTCCAATTTTTCAGGAAACGTCACAATTTTTTTATTAAACTGTTTTAGAAAAATGTTCTGTGTTCCTGGATTTCCAGTTTTGGTTCAGTCTGGAGGAATGTTCATTTCTGCACAGTCTCCAGATCACAGGTAATTTCACCTATGTTGGCATCTTCTGTCTCAGAAATGTGGGACCTTTGGATCCAGGCCTGTCCAGTTTGATATTGTGTATCATGTATTCAGTGGTTGGATTGGGGTTGGATAGATACATGTCAGTGTTAGGTGTATTTGTGGGTAGAAATGGGGGCTCTGAGTGCAACTGCAGCCCCTCAAGAGAGCATGAATTGGGTAAGACTTCTCTGTGTGTGTCTTTATTTTTAATTAAGTTAAAAGAAACAGGGAGCTTATGAAGCATTGTAAAATCTATGAATACTGTCTGAAGTTCCTGCTCCTGCAGTTACCTTGTTCTGGGCATTTGTAAAGCAACCACAGTTCATGTTCCCAGTGCTACTTGTTTATAGAAAAGCACAAAACTTGAAAGCCTGAAGTGAGGTTTGGCCTTCCCCATGGAACTTGGATGCTGAAACAAGGCCTTGTGTTAGAGCAAAAAGAAAGTGATGTACAAGTTGTTGTAGGAAGCCCCACTGCTTTGTGACACCTGTTACAGCCTGTGGAGGGGTTTTTTTAAATTAATGAGCATTGTTCTTTGCTATAGAAGAGATGTTTTCTTCCCTCCTCTAAAATAACAGGTGACCAAATCCCAGTAAAGTATGTAGAAAATGTAGAAATACATAAAACTACAGGTGAAGGAGCTGAGCAAGACCTGTACATGTGTCTGTGCATGTTCCCAGGCCTTCTGGATGTTCCCAAGTACAAACCTGCTGTAGATCCCCTCTTCTGTCCATGATAAATTGCCTGAATCAGTAAATCCTGATACTGTTGCTGCACTGAGAGACAAATGTGCCATGGGGACTGGAAGGAAGTGGTGACACCTGTGTGACAGATGTGTTCCTGACCCTTGGTGTGTCCCACCCAAAGTTCTGCTAAGAATGTCAGCAGCAAAACCAAGAGCCTTCAAACCTTTAAATATATTCTGAAAGCAAAATCTTCCAAGAATCTTTAAGAAAAAAACCCAGAATCAGTGCTCAGACAATTGACTCAAGTCAGGTGTTAAATCTGGAATTTCAAGGAAGATAAATTAGCTGATGGATGGGGTCTTAAAAGCTGAAATTGTGCTTCTCTGGGCATCTGCAATCCCTGGCATTTATTCCTCTTTCAAAAGTTATGCAAGCATTAGTCAGTTCTCCACTGTCTTTGTCACAAATAGGAAGTTATATCACAAGTGAAGAAAACCATTCTTACAGCAGGGAAACCGTGATGAAAAAGTTCTGCTCAGCAAGCCCTGAGCCCTGCAATGGCTGTGCTAGAAAAGTGACATTTTGCATGGAGTTGTGCTAAGCCCAGAGAGCAGCTCTTTGCAAATGCCCCCACAGTGTGTACTGAAAGGCTGGCTTGGGTCACAGCTGCTGGGGGGCTGCTGCCTTGGACTAATTTCATCTTTAGCTTGGTAGAAAATCCCCTCTCAGGTCCAGCACTGTTTTCCCTAAATGTTTTTAGAAGTTAGGAGTATCCCTCAGGTTTGTGTAGCACTTGTGTAACCCTTTGAGAGGTGAGGGCAGTAGCATTTGCTGCATCTCTAACCCCTCCTTCCAGAGGGGCTTTGATCCTTCTGACCATACCTGGTGCCACAGCAAAGAACAATCAGCCATTTTCAAACTAAGAGATCCATCCAGGCCCAGAGCATTTAAATATTTTGACAGCAAGATTACCAGGCCAGCCTTGAAACAGGGAGCACACGTTCCACCTGCTACCTTCAGATCCAAGAGTGCTGGGAGAGAAGGCAGGTACTCCAGTCCCCCAAAATGTAAACATGTTTTTATTTAATGCCTTTCACTCATCACAAGGTACTTTCCCCCATCCTCAGCCCCAAGATGGCAGCGTAAGGCACTGTGTAGACACAGGCACAGTCCTTGTACCCTCTTGGTAAGGTTAAAAACCACAGCCACAGTTCTTACCAGCAGTACCATGTGTCCTTTCTACTCATGTACACAATATGATTCTCCCCAGAGTTTGTTCTGGAGAAATGAACTATTAATTTAGAACAGTAAGACTTTCCCCACCCCCCCAACCCCCAAAAGCCAGATGAAAAACAGGTACAGAGCTTAATACCAGAGTAATGAGATTAGTTCATAAATTAAAAAAATACAAAAAAAAAAGAAAAATAAAACAAAACAAAAAAAAATCAACAGTTTCACTCCTATTTTCAGGAGGTTCTGTGTGGTGTGATGGATTGTGCAGACTCCTTGTTGTGTTGTCCTCTTCCCCTTTCAAAACCAAGAATGCTGACAGGGAGACCCAGACTTGTAGCATTTGCCTTGTTGATGGCAAAAAGGCCATTAGAGCTCTGTGCCTCCACCTCAGCCAGCAACTGCAGCATCCCAGTGACTGATCAGGAGGATTCTCCTCTGTCCAAAGGAAGGAGGACTTGAGACAATATTCTTTGGCTGCAAGTTCTTAAAGGCTTCCACTGAAAGGGTTCTCCTTCAAAAAAAAGAAAAACTGCAGTTGCTGTGGGATTTTCTTTACTAAGAAAACATTGAGGAATAGCTGGAACCGATGTAAGAGTCTGAGTGAAGCCCTCCCAGTGCTAAGGTGTTGGGTTCTGCTACAAATATTCAAGTTCCAAGGCGTGCCGAAGAGCTTCCAGGTCAGCATGACAAGAGATTCTCCAGAAGGGCATGTTGTGCTAGAGTGAAATCAAAAGAGTGCAATTTTTTTTTTCTGTTTTTGTATAATACTGAGATCAAAACAACTTTCTTAGCTTGTACCCTCAGAAACAGAGTTTTGTACTTGGCCACCAGGTTGTCACAGTGCCAGAGGAAAGGAGGCTCATCTTAGGGAGGAAGGGATGAAGTGGAAGTGTCTCTGCTGATCTCTCTCCTGTGCACACAGGAAGACACATCCTCCACAATTCAGGAGTATCCTGCTTCACAGGTGATGGAGAATGGGGGCTGCATACTAAACTTTGCTCCTATTTTTTTCCCCCCACAAATTGATTAGGAATGTTTCTACCTGTGACTCGCTCTATCTTCTTTACAATATCTGGATCATTCTCCTAAAAATTAGGACTATACTGTAGGAAAACAAGACTTGCATCTGAAAGAGGACAAAGTGGCAACTTTTTAATTGCTGTGAAACAAGTACAGTTCAATTTTATCAGGGACCTGGAATGTTACCTGTCACCAGAGTGCCCTGAAAGGTCCCTGAACAGCAGAGTTCCCTAGCAAAAGCTGTGATCCTCATGGCTGCTTGCACAGAGAGAACCTCAAAATAATCAGAACATGTTCTTAGATGTTAAATACAACTTTTTTTGTGTGTTCTGGTGAGCCTGCGGTTTGCACTGGGTTTGTTTCTTCACCAAAACTATTAAAGCAGTAAAATCAAAGACACAGCTCCCTTATGCACTGGGATTTGTAACATTTGGGACTCTGTCTTTGCTTTCTCCCAAAATGTCAGTCTCTGCACAGTCAGTAGTACATATGTAGTAATAAATGTACAGAAAGCCTGAACTGACCGTGCTTAGTCCCTTCTAGCATGGGCAGAACACTGCTAAAGAGTCTTTTATCACTGCAGGAATTCTCCTGTAACCACACTGCTCCTGCATAAACAGCTTCAACAAAGCTTCAGAGAACATGCTCTTCCCAGCTAGATCCTGATGAAGGGAGATGTTCCTTTTCCAATTGTACCTGTCTGTGTACCAAAAATGCCAGTGGTTCCAGATGTTCATGTTACAGAGAGTTTATTTACACTCCTATAACCATTAAATACAACTAAAGTTTCTCTCTGGTATGTTGCCTGTTGCCTACCAGTGAATAGATGTTTTCTTTGAGCTGTTTATCAGTGTGTGTAGAGACAGCAAGCAAACCAAGACAGCTGAAGAGACTGAAATCCACTGCTCTGCAATTTCACTTTAAGGGGAAAAGTTATTTCCTTCCCCTCTCCCAGTTTGTATTAAACCCCTTCCATTAAATTATCTGTTTTTCTTTCTTAAACCAGAAGAAGCCTCGGCCTCCCAGCCACTCCTGTTGTTCAGCAGTTACAGATTTATCACTCATCAGACAGGTGAAGAAAAATGACCCACAAAACTGGAGATGTTATCAGTGCTGTCAGCAGAACAGCAAAAGCCTCTCTGCCTGTCCCCTCCCTTTTTTGTTTTTTTCTGTATAAAGCTCAGGTGTGTAGAAGGTTTGATTAACGATTGTCATCAATCAAAGGAGGCAACAGCCCAGCAAAGAATGTGTCCTACTAATGGCTGAGCTGCTTGGGCCAGGAGACAGGAGGCCCTTGAAATCCCAGCAGAGGAGACTGCTGAACCTCCCCAGGCAGGCTGGGAGCCCCTGCAGCCTTTGATGCACTTCTGTTCACTGACCCACTGCCTTTGAAGTGTGGCACTGAGCTGCCACGAGCAGCAGGCCATTGTCACTTCAGCCCCAGTCATGCATTTGGGCTCTTCCTGACAGCTCCTTAACCCTTCCTGAGCTACAAAACCATCTGCAGTTTTAGGTAGTTTTCCAAGGTGGGTGCAGATATTGTTGCTTCCACTGGCCAGGAAAAACACACTAAAAAAACCATGGGTGTCTGCTGCTTTGAAGACAATCTGAGATACAGTTCTGGGGATAGAACATGTGCCTCCCACCTTATTCTCTGGGATCCCTTTGTTACTGTGCAACCAAAGAGCTCAAATTTGCTTGGAAAGTCTTTGCAGGATCTTCAGTGAGAATGAGATAGCAGGTCCCCCAGCACAAGGTTCAGCTGTGTAGCTGAGCCCCTGTGATATAATATGTTCAACATCACCTGAGCTACACCAGTCATTTGTGTATCTGTTAAAAATTAAAGTTGGAAGATGGAGCTCATTCAGCCAGTTCCTGCATCTCAGCTCATGTGCAATGCTCCTGGAGCAAAGGCAGCTCTTTCACATTTCTCCTGTCACCTCAGGAGCACAGGACCCAGGATGGACAAAAACATCTTGCAAATATTGTTTGCCATTAACAAATTGTAGTCCTGGCCCTGTATGGCCAAATAAATGGAAGTTCCAGGCATGTTTCTGTTCTAAAGTTTAGGAAATGAAAACTTTGGCTGTTCCAATTCTCACTATTCATGATCACACTGATTTTGCAGTTTCTGTTCTTTGTATTCAGTACAATTTTCTAATTTCATTTTGCTTGTGAAAGTAATCACATTGATCCAGAAATTGTAGATGAAGGCAGCAACTCTGTACAAGCCCTCTGGTATTTGCTATAATGAAGTTACACTCATGATCTCAATGAGTCATAAATACCAACACATGTATGGATGTAGGCATATTCTAGTAAGTAATTCAAAACTAATCCCAACAAGTTAGAATTTACAAATCAGCATGTGTAGATCAGAAACTCACTCTGCCTGCTCATCTGAGGTCACACACTGGAATTTCCCTTTTCATGTCTTTACAGCATCTTTATTAATCAAGAATTATTCCTGGAACATGTGACACAGCAACTACCTGAAATATTGTACCATCTGCCAAAGTGGGGGGAATTTAGAGTATAGAATTTCTGACAAGGTGATTGTTGAGTATTTTACATATTAAAAAATGAGACCAATTGTAAGCTGCTTCAAATGGAGGGAGCTTCATTATATTCTTAAATAAAGAAAGGGTCATTGCAATCAAAACTTGGAAGAATCCAGCATGGCATCCACAAACTGTACCTTTTTTGCTCCCTGTTCCTCTTCAACTCCATCTCCTATTACAATGTACACGGCTTTCCTTCCAAACCTCTGCATTATTCTTTCAAAACAGCTCTCTTTCCCTGAGCAACACAAGAGAAGATACATTTTTTTTTATCTGGACACACACCACAGGCAGAGCTAATATTCAGGCACAGGGATAACCTGGAGTTATCCCCTAACTGAACTGGCTGCAACATTCTTTGCTTTCTTTTCAAACTGGATCTTCTTCTGAGGCAGAACCTCTCATGCCAGTTACCAGCACTTGTTTGCCAGCCAAGGACTTGCAAGGGCTGCCAGTTTTCTTAGCTTTGTGGCTGTGATGCCCTGCTTAGGCCACCAGCTGGCAGACTGATGTGACATTCAGTTTCCAGAGCCCTCTTCTGTTCATTCTGGTTGCAGTGAAAACATGAAGATGCAATCCTCAGGGGTTCAAACACACCAGAAAGAACAGAACACAAAGAAGCCCCAAGCCAACCCTATCAGTACTTATTACTCACAAAGCTTCACAAAGCTCATTCAGCACACTTGACCCCTCTGCAAGAGCAAGAGGATCCAAAGAGTGTTTTTGTAACAGGTCCAACCAGACCTTCCTGGCAGCTGGGTGCAGCTGGACATCCCACGAGCAGTCAGTGCTCCACAGGGTAGGCACATTTTTATATATCTGGCTCACTTCCCCTTGGAGACACTTGAGAAGTGTTTTTTAGACTTTTTTTTTTCCCTGCAGTCTGTACTAGGTTAAGTGTGGGAGTCAAGATGTGAATTAGACATCTGTAAGCAGGGAACTAAAAATAAAGCTCACTCATTGCATGACTTAGGGACAAAACTTCAGCCTGCCTTAGGTGAGGCCTCAGTCAGTTTGCTCTTACCTGTTTTTGTTGCACTGTAAATGTTTTCAATGGGGAAGACAGTGCCCAGCCCATAGAGAAGCACTTTAGCCAGAGCTGGTATAAGCTGAGTTGTGGTGACCAACACATTCACACAGTTAGGCCTAGGAAACAGAAGTTATTAGAAATCTGAGTTTCTTTTTTTCACCTTGGACTGAAAGATGAAAGATGGTAGGAAGCAAACCTTTCCTGCCACTGGAAGTTCCCGAGCCAATGGGGGATTTTGCAGCCAGAAGGAGATAATGTGAGTACCAGAAATGTCTTTTTGATCAGCTCAGTAGAATGAAAAAAACATCAACCAAACTAGCAGTAGTGATGCAGCCTTACTGCAAGCTTGCCAGGACCTCTTTGGGGGGAATTTAAACACAATGTAATAATGTCCATGCTGGGTTCTGTGAGTGAATGTGTTCAGGGACAGAGGGGCTCTTCCCCCCTCTCCTCTTTTGTAAACATGCTCATTTGAAAATGGTGCCATGGCTGAGGGAGCCAAGGAAAGGCAAGGACAAGGATTGTTTTGCTTTTGCTCAGTTCACCATCCCAAGCTCACCCCAACCCTTGATAATTCAGCCTGGTAAACATGTGCAGACTGGCCTCCCACAGGCTTGGCCAGCAAAATCCTGTAAATGTGTCTCAATTTGTTTAGAGGGGGAGAACAAGGGAAGCAAAGGAGCTCCTGGATGAAACCCACAGGCAGTTCTTGGAGCTGCTCTTACCGGGAATGTATCAAGTTCAGCGCCTTCAGAGCGTGTGTGAGCCAGAGATCAGTCAGCGCCTCCAGCTCTGCTCTCAGCTGCAGCCAGGTCTCCCTCTTAGGAGCTCCTATTAAACCTGCAAGCAGGGAAATACAGAAAGGGAACTGCATGGCTTTGTATGCACAATGCCAAAGGGCACCTGCCTGTGCTCTGAACTCTCCCACTGCCCTTCTCTTGGCCCTGGTGCCACTGCCTCCCTTTGTCACTGCCATGTCACCTGAGCTCTGCAGCTCAGCTGCTTCACAATCCTCTGCTGCTGCAGCTCAGCTTCCTTCCCCTCTGCTGGAATGGTTCAGTCAAGCACACACAGCAGGACGTCCTTGGAACACCTTTCTTGGAGTGAGCATAAAGCTTGCATGGGAAGTGAGCAAGAAGATGGAGGAGCTGTGTAAAGTGGGCAGTGACCTGGGCAGAGAGACACCTGAGGCCAGGATGGTTTAGTTTCTCCTGAAAAGCCATGCCCCATTTCCAGTGCATGCAGGGTAGACTTGTCCTCCAACCAATAAACAAGTTGTGGTGATGCTTTGAGTTTTGCTTCTTTCTTTTCCTAGTCAGAGGGAAACCTGCACTGATGTACTGAAAAGGAAGCTGAGAGTCTCTTGGAAGACCTGTCTGGAACTAGGTGAGATGAAGGAACCCAGGGAATCCTGATTTCTGGTGGTATTGTTTTGGGGCAGTTAAAAACAAGCAGCTATAGCACAAGAAAGCCTTCAGACAGCAATCAGACATGCTGTGTAGAAAAAAAGGGCATATTTAGTTTTGAACTGTTTGCCTGACTGCTAAACATTCTGGAAAATTGGAGAAGGTCACTTTCCTGCCAAATAAATTACAAAACAAAGCCCCACACTGGGACTTGAGTCTTTCTCAAACCACTAAGCAGGTATTTTAGTGTGACTCCCACAAAGCCTGTACAGATCCCCATTTCAGGGTGACTGCGGAGGCGCTTGCTCAGCTCACCGTGAAGCACTCATATCATGAGGCTCCCTACACCTCCTCCAGAGATGGCCCTAGAGGCTCTCCAGTTTTTGGGAAGATGAAAGGCCTGCTGGTGGCCTGGCCAGTGGCACTTACCCCCCACATTGTTTTTGTAGGTGTTGTACATCTCTTTGACCCGGCGGTAGCGGAACGCCAATTTCCTCATCCAGTCAACTCCCCCGTGGACCCCCGAGCCCAGGCACAGGTTTGCACTGGCAGTGGAACTGTGGAAGCCATCTGCAGAGAAGTTGTACGTGCTGGGAGAGGGAGGGAAGGGGAGAGGTCAGTGTAATTACAGCCTGCACAGTGCCAGCAGGGAGGGGAAAGGGTTGAAAAGAACTGCAGAGACAAGTGGCAGCAGAGACACACACAGGACACGCTGTACAGAACTGAAGTTCATCTTCAGCACAACTACCAGCACAGATCTAAAAAAATGTTCTGTTCCTGCATCAATTTCTCACAATAATCATCCATAAAACCACAAATTGCAAAGCTCTATACGAGTTCTGCACATTTAATTCTTTTCCTTTTACCATGGCTCTGCAGGCAACACTTTGGGAAAAGCAGATGGAATTGTACAGAAGTAGTTTCTATGAACATGATGACCCAACTTACACAGCTAATGGTAACATTTGGTGCAATTTGGGTACAAGTTTCAACAAGGATCTGGCATGGCAAAGTCTAACTCCTCACTAAGCCCATTCACTACAGATTGAGAAGTGGGAAACCTTTCAGTCTGGTTTTGAAGCATTTTGGCGACAGCTGTGACAATTGTCTGGTTAAATGACATATAAAACTGGTGTGGTCTGACTGGAGTTCAACCTAATTTAGATATATTTCCCAGAATGGTTCAAAGCTCAGCAGAGTCAGGGCCTGAGAGAAGGCACAGGCACAATAATGTGAGAAAGGGGACTCTGTACTTGTGTGTGCTCAATAAATGCAGACAGCATGGAGCCAGGAGGAAGACAGTGCAGGTCTGAGAATCACTGCCCAGCCCCCTGCTACTTCCAAATGGCTGGGGACTGCCTGTCCTGCAGCTTCCAGCTTGGGAGACCCCATACCTTAGATCTTGACCATTATCATCTGATGATACATCATCTATGTGGATCTGGTCACAGTCCTAGGAGGCAGATGAAAAAAAAAATACAATAGTGAGTAAATGTTGTGGGAAAAAAATTTGAAATAATATAATGCAAAATTACTTTAAGTGTAATATCAAGGAGATAAAATCTTAAAATTTGCTAGTATTGTAGTCTAGCCAGTTAATTGTTAGCAACAAGTATCACATAGCACTTGTACAAAATATGAACAGACAGTGTGTGTGTGAGATCTGCTGTTATCTAAGGGCACAACAGCTCTTGACTAACACAGTGAGAGGAACTCCTTATGCAGACAGAGATGGAGATGCTTGTGTTTTAGCCAGGAAAGCTGTGCTTTTTCTACTCTGTATGCATGATAAGGCAGAGACTTGGCAGCCTTTCCCCCTGTGAGAATACTGCTCTGGACAGGAGGTGTATGCCCACATAATTACAGGGGAGAAGATCTGTCCCAGGGAGATTTCCAGAGACGCCTGTCCTGCCTGCCCTGCCAGTGCTTTCCCAGTTTGCTCTGAGGGGGCTGAGCTTCCTTTGATGTGCAGGGAAGCTGGGCTGAAGCACTGAAGGCAACAAACACTCCTTCACTGCCCCAGCCCCAGACTGAGCTGGGGAATAATGTGTGTCAGTAATGAGGAGATCTGTGCACAGGAAATTTAACCAGAATATACACTTGGAGCTCAGCCTGCATGAAGTATGTGCTCGAGATCTTATCTTCCAAAATCCTTCATTGTTCGAATGGGGGAGGCCCTGCCTCAAAAATGTGAGAAATGTTATTCCTTTGGTTTTTTTCTCAGTTTCAGCATTAAGGTTAGAAAGAGAAAAATTGGGAATTTTCCCCCTGCACCTTAACTCTCCTTTCTCCATGAGCCTTACAGGTGAGAGCAGAACTGAAAGCCTCCAAGCTGATGAACACTATTTTTATTTTGGTTGATTTTTCAACAGTTTAAAAGCTGTGACACCTGGTACCACAGGACTCTGGAGTCAGAACAACTGCAGCTAACCAAGGTGCAGTAATTCTTCACCACTTCAGCGTTCTATAAACCACAGGATTTGCTTTACCTTCCTTACACAATGACAAGTTTGATTAATTGCTTTAAACTAGTCCCTTTCAAAAAATGAAGGAAAAAATCCCCAAACAAGTAACCAAACTTGTTGCCAATGGCAAAACATGACAGATAGTCCTTGTCACTCTTTTCTTCTAAGTTCTTCTAAGCTTTCTGATGTTTACATTTTTGTAATAGAATTTTTACGCACTTTTCCATGTAAATAATGATTGTTTGGCATTCTTTTCTAGAGGAAGAGAAATTTGTTAGACTGTTAATTTGACCAGTATAGCTAAAGAAGTAGCAATTTCATCCTCCAATCCACAGTCACTTTTAGAATTCTATATATATCGAAGTCGAGAAATAAACTTCCTTCTTTTCACCTCAGAAGTTTCAGCTCTGTGTGTCGTTCATTGCATGTCCTACTGCAACAAATTCTTGTCCATAGTAATGAGATTTGCTGCAGCATTTTAGATAATTCTCAAAATGACACACGACTGCATCTTGCTCTCATCTCATCAGCCCTCTTATCAACCCACCACTGGGGTATATACTGCTGTGTATAATTGCAGCCAAGCAGCTGAACAGCAGATCCCTGCTGGCACCTCTCTTTCTCCTCCAGGACTTTTCAGTCCTGGGCACTTTTCAGGCTCTCTCCCAGTAGCTGCTGTGAGCCACGCTGGGGTCAGCCCACTCCACCTCAGCTGTACGACTGCGTGAAGTCAGGGGAAAGGCATTCATGCAGGGATCTGTTTTTCTCGTTGGTGAATGGATTGTTCTGTACACTGCAGTGTGACAACAGTAGCTATCACATTTCTGAGTTAATAAAACACCCTGACACTGGCTGAGACGCTACCTCATAGCGCCGGCTGCGCCTCTCGCGTTCCCGCAGCCATGGCCTGCACCTTCCACCACTGCTGGCACCCCGATCCTCACCCCTGAGGACTCCCTGACATCTCAGTGACAGGGGAACCAAACACACCCAGATACCTCGGCTGCTGAACAGGAGGAGGTTGCTGGAATGGCAGGAAGGCTGTGAGGGGGACATGGCCCAGGTTTCAGGCCTGCTGGTTTCTATCTGGGATCTCAGGGTGGATGGCGTGTGGCACACCCGGCCTGGACCTCAGGCAAGTGTGTGAGACCTCAGTCAGCCCTTCCAGCTCTGGGCACTGACCTGGTTTTACTCTTTAGTAAGGGTACTTGTACTCTTACTAAATGTACTCCACGTTTAGAGGAGCCTGAGCTGTTTTAAATGGCACTGCTGGCCTGGAGAAAGCCTCTGCTGCCTCCTTGTGAAACACAGGGCTCCTGAGAGCTCCTTCTGTTATCCCTCACATTCCCCCCGCATACTCCCAAGGTATGTCTCGTGCAGGCATAGAAACAACTTACAAAGGCACACATAAGCTATTTGTGGGTCAGGACTGCGCTGGAGAGTTTTAAACATCTCATGGATTCACTGATCAGTGGAGCTTGCATCCCTCATTAGGAGGGGTTAACACAAAACCTCCAGGGATGGCTCCCAAAGGCAGTAACTTGTAAACACACTAATCCCCTTGTTTGTTAGTTCCTCATGCCCTTGTCAGTCCTCCTGTCCTTAATACCTGTTTTCCAGACAGCTAGACAATAATATCTCCAGAGGGGTTAGGGGTGGAAGGTGCTGTTCTTTAGCCAGCATTGTACTGTGAACAAAAGGCATCTGGGAAAAAAAGCACAACCCTGGAAAGCCCGGAGTTTGTATTTTAACTCCACTGTGTTTTTTAACCCTGGGTAAGTTCTCTTCTCCCTGATTTATCCCCTAGAAAGGGGAGCAGGGAGGGAGAATATCCCCTATCAGGTGATTTGCTGATATACTCTGCAGCATGATCAGAGAAACACCTTGCATGGCTCACACTTGCAGACTGTAGGGATTTCATCTGCCTGTAGGACTCAACTTGCTGACAGAGAATCCCTTACTGTAAAAAGACTGAAAGCTTTCAGTAGAAATCTAAGACTTCTGCAGTCTCCCCCCTGCCCTGGGGGTAGTATCAGCCTCCTCCCACACAACCACCCTGAGGTTTGGGGTGAATCAGCTGGACCCTGGCCTGTCTGCTGCACTGCAGCACTGAGACAGGATGGGCTGGAGCAGGATGGATCTGAATAGATCCATCTGAATGGAACTGCACAGCCAAAATGCATTCAGCTAATGCATCCAGGAAACAATTACCTGAGTCCCTTCTGGGTAGATCCTAAGAAAAGATAAAGCCCTGGCTAATCAGAGTTTCAGAATCTTTTTTTGTTGTTGGTTTTTTTTTGTTTTCGACAGCAAAAAGGTTGCATTCCAGTTCAGGCTCCTCCCTCAGATTTTGAAGCCAGTTTTTTGCTAGGTGACATCACATCCTCACCAGACTAAGGAGAATCACCCAAATTCTACCAAGGGCTGTGTAAACCTTGCTGTATCTATGGACAGACTTTTTGTCCTCATCAGGCACTTCCTGGGAATGCTTCAGGAGGGCTTTGCACCCTGGCAGCACCTTCTTCTCTGCACAGCACTGCAAACTGCAGCCAGCCGAACAAATCATTCCCCTGAGCTAAAGCACGGGAATTGACTTCCTTGTCCAGCCTGCCTCTCTGGAAAGAATGGGTGACATTTTCTCTCCTCTTTCCCCTTATTCCACTGTCAGTTCTGAGGGCAGCCACGCTCTGGTTAGTCCAGTCTGATAAATGGTTGAACTTGGATGTGTGCCCCAGAAACATTTTCAGTGTTTAAGAGAACTCCTGCTGTGGTTTCAGATGGGAAACTCTCCCCCTGCTCTCTCAGCTACAGCACCTCCCAGTCTACCCCAGCACAGGAGATGGTCAGAAATGGTTCCTGCCCTGTGCAGTTTCAGCTCTTTTTGTCTGGTACAGGCCAGCATTGCACCACATGATGGTGCTAATGTATATGGTAATGCTTGTGGATCTACAACTGAATCTATTCCTGTGCTGGTTTTTACAAATTCTTTTTTTCATTTTTAAGGACGTCATTTACTGTATTTTTTTAAGCTCAGTACTCAGTGATGTATGGTCCTTAAATACCATTCTGTGAATACATAAAGGTGGCTTTTATTTATCATCCTAAATGAAGGAGTAGGGTGGGTAACTCTGGATGACTCTGTTGCTGCAAATTCTTCCAAATTGACAGGGCTTTTTTGGAAAGTAAAATTCTGTAAGGCACATTTACTTTTCTTTAATTCTCTGTCATCCATCAATTTTTCATTGGAAAAGCTCAGTTAAAACCAAACCACCAGTGCCCAGAGCTGTTACTGATTGACAAATGTGCACAATTTGATGAAGGTCAGACAATTTTCTGCTTCATTTAAAATTTTAGGGCAGTAAGTGAAAAAGGAGAAAACTTATTTTAAAACTGGTAATTCTTGCAAAAGTGTAGAAAGGCAGAGGGGTTTTGGAGGGTCACTGTGCAGGACATGGAGCTTTGTTGCACCACATATTGAGATCTGATGGGTAAATGGTGATGGTTTTCTGGTAAATATTGTCACTCCTTAAATAGTGCCCTGGGCTCCCAAAGAGGAGCTTTGTTGTTTTTTTCCCCTAAGAGAAAGATTTTACTTTGTACTTTCCATGTCCTCATCACAAACTCCCTCTATGAAAAAAGTTGAAAGAGGAAAAAATCTGTCAGTTCAGGTGCTTGTCTTTGAAAGGAAATAAAAATTCTCAGCAAGTGAAGCCTCAAGACTGCGAGAGCCAGGTGGCAGGAGAGGCTGTGCCTCCCCTGACAGAGGGGACCACAGTGCAGTCAGGCAGTGAAGGAACCAGAAATTCCCAATGAACTCCTCAGGCACTGAAAAAGTTCTCTCCTTTCATCTGGCACAGAAACAAATTCTTCCTTTTTCAAATGAAGGGGGAAAAAAAAATACAAGACCATAGAAGTTTGCCCAGGGATGCCAGGTTTTTATTCTCCAAATGCCTTCAAGCAGTGTTTTGATTCCAAGGTGCCCAGAGCTCCAACCCCACCTCATCACTCTGTACCTGATTCCTTCAGGCTGAGTGCTCTGACTGCAAATGCCAGCACATTTCCACCACTGCTGCAGGCTGCTCCTCAGCATTCTGCCAGCACCACTCTGCCTGCACCTTACCACACACTCTAAAGGATTTTTGCTTTGTATGAGAGATGAGAGATAGTCAAGTCTAACCATGTCACCAGCAGGAAAAATTCCTCCTCTTTGTCTGCTCCATTGAAACTCCCATAGTTTCATCTTGCAGTATTCCTGAGCTTGAGCAGACCCCCTGCTCTGTCTGTGCAAAACCTTCCTCAAGAACAGAGCAACATTTTCAAAACCTCTGCTTTGGCTCATAGCTAATTGCTGTCTGGCCCCATAGGATCTATGCTAATTTAGCTGAATAAAATTATTAAATAGCAAATTTCAGAAGAAGCAGCAGCAATGTCCTCATTATTACATTTAGTAAATCTGCAAAAAGCCATCATTGTTAACTGAGTATTTAGAAAAAAAAATCCTGAACAGAATGGAAGTGCTTCCAATAGGCCAACTAAGGTGCAGTATTCCTGAGCTTGAGCAGACCCCCTGCTCTGTCTGTGCAAAACCTTCCTCAAGAACAGAGCAACATTTTCAAAACCTCTGCTTCGGCTCTATGCTAATTTAGCTGAATAAAATTATTAAATAGCAAATTTCAGAAGAAGCAGCAGCAATGTCCTCATTATTACATTTAGTAAATCTGCAAAAAGCCATCATTGTTAACTGAGTATTTAGAAAAAAAAATCCTGAACAGAATGGAAGTGCTTCCAATAGGCCAACTAAGGTCCACTTCTCTGGGGTGAAAAATAAAAAGTTTCTTGGCCAAACTGCCCCAAGTTTCTAGACCACATGCAAATGATTACAGAGAAAGATGTTAAATAAAATAAGCAGCCACATACCTCCAGGTCATTGAAGAACAGATGTGTATCTGCAAGGTTGAAGATCATTTCTTCCATCATGAGACCTATCCTCACTGACGTTGTGGTGTCCTGTCAGGGGAAAATCAGGTTTTTTCCATTCACTTTGATTTTTCTTTTCTGGGGACAGCTGTTGGGGTGGGAGATCTTAGACTAAACTCAGGATCTACACATTCCTATTTCTTAAGATACATTTATTAAAGTAATTTTAGTTCCCAAGTGTATTTTAACATTAACATGATTTCCCCATCCTTTTGCTCTCCTAGATAAACAAATTCTGTTCTTTGAAGGACGTCTGTGACTCACCCTGACCACTAACAGCCCACACATTTCAGATGATATAAAGATCCTTTAAACACCTGAAACTATGTAAGAATTGCTTCAGTAAGTTAGACAAAAATTGACCTCCAATAGCATCACTGGGGACTAGTTTGGGGGTAGTTATCCAGCATAATTTGGTTAATTATGACATGCAGAGGGTGATTCTTTCCTGACTTGTCCTTCAAACCAGCAATTTCATTCCCACTGAAGCTGCCTACTTATTTACCAGCATCAGCAGAGTTAAGACAGCCCCATCCTGCCATGTAAACCCAATTATAACACAATAAAATCCTTGTCCAACACAACTATTGCTGCTCAGGACAGCAGCCTTGCAGAGCGCAACTGCAGCCCCAATGGCAGCTACAACAAATAACAACATTGCTTACAAAACCCCAAATAACATAAAATTTAGGGGAAAAAAAAGAAAAAAAAAAGACAGGACAAATTCAGGACAGGCTCATCTGTCACTGCAGCTGGTGCTGGGAATGGCAATGCACCCAGTGCCCCACAATGCACCCATTTGCTCCCTGTCCCAGCAGCTCCCAATGTAAACCCAATTATAACACAATAAAATCCTTGTCCAACACAACTATTGCTGCTCAGGACAGCAGCCTTGCAGAGCGCAACTGCAGCCCCAATGGCAGCTACAACAAATAACAACATTGCTTACAAAACCCCAAATAACATAAAATTTAGGGGAAAAAAAAGAAAAAAAAAAGACAGGACAAATTCAGGACAGGCTCATCTGTCACAGCAGCTGGTGCTGGGAATGGCAATGCACCCAGTGCCCCACAATGCACCCATTTGCTCCCTGTCCCAGCAGCTCCCAGTCCAAACACCTGAGGGTCTGATTCAGCCCTCCCCCAAGAGGGTCCTACACTGCCTCCTGAAAGGGAAGGACATGGTGCAGAAGCTCTGGTGCCTGTAGCATTTTTAAACCATGTTTTTTAATGACTGAATGTGAAGATGCACATGCTGGCAGCTCTAAAATATCTTCTGCACCCTCATAAGGACATGTGAACTTTCTCACACCCAGATCCTGCTCCTGCCAACACAGTGACAAAACCTTTAGTGAATTCCCCTGGAGAAGGATGATGCTACCCAAGTGAGTTTGGTTAATTCATCCTAGAAAATTAATGTTTTTCCCAGCTGAGACACCACTGAGACACCACTGAGCCTGTCACTTCACTGCCTCACCAAGCCAACAAGCCAAGCACCTCTCCTGCTCCCAAACATTCACCTTGTTCCTAAATCCACAGCAAGAGCACAGAAACACATTGATGCTAACAAAGTTACCAGCAGTGCATTTTCTTATCCATTAAACAGTTCAAAAACAGAAGCAAAAATAATCTGTATTTAATTTGATAAACAGTCACAGCACAACAGCGTTGTGCCTGTTCAAACTGAACAACAGCAGACAACTCGGAAAAACCCACATTCCCACAACAGAATTTTCTTTTTCGTTGTTAATTCATCTTCACTAGGTCAGGGATCTCATCTTGATGTATAAATCTGCCTTGCTTTAGCGTGGTGTGTGACTTCAGTAGAGTAGAGGAAACCCACCCAGTTAAACCGAGTCTCTGCTCTAATTTTCTGCAGATTTCTGTGGATCCTGTCACTGACAGCACAGTAATGAACTGACTGAGGAGCTCTAACAGGGAGCACAATGCAGGGAGGGTGAGCACATTTCAATCAACCTTTGTGGCAGACACTGCTGACATGGATGGTGTACTACACACCAAGCTAATTATTACACATTCCTAGTGAAGTTCTCTTTAATTAGAGCAGAATGGCTGTGGTTTCAGCCATGTGTGACTCACAAGCCCTGTGCCCATTACAGAGAAGCTGTCACTCATGTTTAAACATGCTTGTTGCTGTCCCAGAAACAAGGGCACTGGCTCTGGGCAGAAAGTAAAAACTCCAACAGACTTGCCTTGAACATGTCTCTCATTTTCAGCCCCAAACCTGCTCCCCTGATGAGGCACAGGGACACAGACCTAATCAGGGCATTTGACTGTGGCCCCATAGGAACAGCACTGAATCAAATTTTACTACCCAGGTGTAGTTACACGGGGGAACTGTTTTGAAGAAAATATGCTGCTAGGAAGAAATTATTTTGTAAAATGGTTTTTAATGAAGCAATTTATTTTTATACATTTCAAGGATCATTAGCCTTTAAAACTCTTTCAGGAAATCTCATTGGTTGCTATCTGTCATTTATCCTCTAAATTTCATTTTGGCTTTATTGGTATTAATCACTAATGGGGAGTAGGAAATATTTCCACAGTGTATGAAGTTACCTCCTCTTTAACTAAACAATATGGAAACCAAACTGTAGATGGGGGGGGAAATGAATCTTTCTCTTGAGATACAGAATATGATGGAATGAAAACAAAACAGAAAAATGCACTTTACCACCCAGAGGGGAAGTCATTTGGGGAAATGATTTGGCACCACTGCTTCCACAGTGTGGACATTTCCTCCACAGCAAGGCACAATTCCAAGTCCTAAAGAGGCTGATAAAAGTTGTAAGGCCAACCAGCACTCCCAGTGTGACAGAGGTGTCTAGAGGCACGAGGCCAGGGTTCCTCCAGCAGTTATTTATTTGCATTGCTGTAGCATCTAGAAGCACCAGTCCCAGAGGCTGTGCCCACCCCAAGGAAAGACACAGCTGCTACTGCTGTCAGTTCAAGCAGGAATAAACAGGAAAATCAGGCTGACAGAGAGGCACCAAAATGAGATTTGTATATCCAAATTCTCTATACAGTGTGCACATATTCAGAAGGAATTATGAAATTTGTGTGAAGATGTTGAGGAGTGCTCTTCCTGGGCACAGAAACCCTGAAGTGCCACTAAAGGACAACTCTGTGCTGCCAGTGGAGCTCATGCTGGAGCAGTGCGAGTTCAGCAGAGCAATGTGAAGCTCCCAGTGATCCCTGCTAATGTCCTTCTGTAGGAAAAGTGTGCCCAGGAGTCCTGGGAACGAGTTCCTGACCAGCACATCCAGCCAATGCTTCCTGATGCATGTGAAGCCCAAGGACCACAGCTTGAAATCAAATCTCCTCCAGGAACCACTTTTTGCAGTGAAAACAGATTAATCTAAAAACTCAACCCTCGGTGCTTGTTTAGTAACTCTAGAAGAGCGAGGTCCTCCCTGTGCTAATCTACGAGTCATGCTTTCACAAACAAGCACAATGAGAGGCAGGGGTGGAAAACAGGCAATAAACTCCTTCTGTAAATAAAACTTACAGCAGCGCAGAGTATCCCCACATGCCTCATCTCTGCCATGCTCCATTGGTGGAGTTTCCTTCAGGGTCAAAATGTAACAGCCCCACAAATTACTTTTAGTGCAAAGCCCTGGTGCTCAGACATGGCAGACCAAGCATTTCTGATCCTCCATGCACAGCCTGAACAGTTTCCTCCCATGGAAGCTTGGGGGAGACAAGCATCAGGAGGGAAGGGATCATTCTGAATTATTCAGTCCTTCTCCACACACCCTTCACTCCTACTTCTAAAGACCAGGAGTCACAGTTTCAGAGCTGTCCCTTTCTCCTCAGGGCACACCTAGAGAGAACCCAGAGGTAAAAAAGCTCCCACTCCCTACTGCTGCTCTATAAACAACAATTGATCAAAACACACAAAGAGTAACTCCTTTTTCAACATTTTGCTCAGAAATGTTTTCTCTAAAGAGCATCCTTGGACATGTCCCTGCTGTTTCTGATGGGCATTGCCCACTGCTGGCAATGGCCATCCCTTGTGAGGGAGGTGATTTCCACTCCAAGTGAGGCACTGCCAGCCCCCAGCTCCACATCCACATCCTTTGGGGAACTTTGCTGCCTGTTCCTACTCGAGGAAAACATGGGCAGCAGCAGCCTGTGGAACATGTTGTAAAGGCATCCATTTAGCAAAGAGCACATTTTCCTTCATATCCCAGTGGCACAAGCTCACATATTTCTTGCCAGTGCTGCTCTTAGTTTGGCCACTTGCATGCACTGTTTCTAACCCTTGAACTAGCTCTCTACATTCAAAGTGAATTGTGTTTTAAAAATTACAATTTGAGTTCAGTTATGTCCTCCGAGCTAGTAATACCTCGCCTAAAATTAATTTCTGTTTCAGTTTTCATTTTTAACCTTTGTTTAAACAAGAAGACAGAATGATTGCTAAAAGGACCTTGCTGAACAGCCTTCAGTTTGTATTGAGGACAATTGCCATGAAAACTGGATGTAAGCAAGCAAATATTTTCTTATGACAGTACTGGGAAGACAGATCTGCTCACTTCACATGAAACTCCCGCTAGTCTGTATTTTAGCAGAGCAAAAGGACTGCAGAATGTTCATGCACACCCAAATTATCTTTAATTGTTGCAGTGTGCACTGTGCTGGTCCCCAGAGCCTCTCCAGGAGCTGAGCTGCACAGAAGCCCTCACTGCCAGAGGTGCTGGCTCTGCCTCCACAGCAGCCCCTGGGCATTGAGTCACACTCAAACTGCACCACCAGCACCCTCCCAAAGGGCTCTGCATTAACACCACCTTCCCCCAGATCTCCTGGAACACAGAGATTGATTTTTCATGCACTGCTTCTACTTGCCCTAGAATATGCACTAAAAAGACATGTATTTGTTAACACCTGCAACTAATCCAAGCTGCATGTCCACAGCCAGCTCTCCCTTCCTGCACTCTGTAATTCTGAAAGGAAGAGGGAAGCAGACTTATCTCTGGCAATCTCTCAAGTGCAAGTCACTCCAATCCTGGATCCAAAGCCCTCTCCAAGCCCCTGCCTTGCAGCCTCCCTGTTCAGACTTGCAGGCCATTAGCAAAGGGGCAAAGCTGGCTCCTCTGAGACAGATAACAAATCTGCTTGTTGTCTGACTCTGCTTCTCTTCAGCAACCTGACAATTAACTCGACGTTCGGATTGTCAGGACAAAGTCGTTCTGAGCGTGGATCTTGGATTCAGACACCATCACCTCCCTCTAAAACCCCACCAAAATAAAGCCCTAGTATTTAAAACTAATCAGTCCTTTTAAATCCCTGCCAAATACCTATTTATGCCATGAGCAAATAATTACTTTTCTACAAGGAAGAAAGTATTAATTAAGAGTATTCATCAGACTCCTATTCTATAGGGTTTATCTGCCACAGGTGTCAGCCAGAGGTGAGAGACGGATTAGTATACAATCAAGGGCCTTCCAAGTTAAATCTCCTCCTTGTGGTTATCTGTTAATAATAAAGTTGTCACCAAAAGAAAGAATTTAATAGTTTTAATTGGTTTAATTACTTGGAAACGCCTGGAAAATGGACCAGTGCGGTTTTAGCATAAAAAAAAAATAATAAAAAAAATTCAAAGATACAAATACCAGGGCCACATGTTTGAACAAAAAAAGTCTGTGAGAATAATCATCCTTTCGTTGTAACATTTTATACCTTGATCAAACTTTGAGACATGAACAAGGCTTTCCCAGAATAATGGGAAATTAAGAATGTGCATGAGCTCTAGTTCAAGTAAATTCATGTCTTTTTCAGGAAAAAACCCACATTTCACTCTTTTACTAACTACACCTAAGTAGCTTAGCTTGCAATTTTATCTCTTTAATAACACAGGCTACAGCAGACTGACCCCCTCAGAGCTTTCCCAGTGAGAGTATTTGTGAGAAAAGTTGTTTAAAGTAATGAAAATAGTTTGAGGACCCAAAAGCCATTTTGAGAAGTGATTTACTTAAGGGACTACACTTCATGCTTTTTTGAAAAGGACCACTCCTTTTCAAAAAGAACCTCTCAGTTTTTCAGGGTCCAAACATTTTCCCACCAAAATAAAGACATTGTTTATGTTTTCACATTGATACATCCAGGTTTATGAGACAATTTACTGAATTTAAATGACTGGTGTCATAAGACAACACAGTGTGACCTTGTGGGAAGGCCATGATGGACAGCAAATAGAACTGAATCCCTTTTCTTCAGCTTCCTTTTCATATTCACCCTTCCTGTGATTTTAGGGGCACTTCTAAATGTTCTTACTGTCTACTGAACAACTCCTTTTACTGTCATGTCTCTTCACATATGGCTGGAAATTATTCCAATAACCAAGGGGCACAAAGGCCACTAAATCCTCACATTTAGGGTCACACAGAGGGTGAAAAGTCTCTCCTCCCTCTGGAAAGGAATTATGCTTGGGACAGGCAGCAACCACCACACTAATTTATCCAGGGTCTGAACACATCAAGCCTGAAGTGGATTCCAGTCCTGTGGGAATATGTACTTAAATACGGGTTAAAAGCTGGGCCATGATGCTTGAAGACAAATGGGAATTATTTTTACTTAGTAATACAAAAGGTCCATGACCAAAAAACTCCACAAATAATTTCTGTTTACTGTATGTGGTACGCATTTCAGAAACTGGAGTGGAATTTAAACCAAATTAATCTTCATTTCCTTCCCCTCAACAAAGGAAAGTCACTGTATTTCTATATGAAAGCCCTTGATAGCCCTGTGAAAAACACAAAACTTCTGGAAAGCTTGGTGGAAACACACCACGGAGTGCAATCCTCAGCACAATGACATATTTTGCACATGCAGCTTCTTAAAAAAAAGTCATGTCCCCCTGGTTTTTCAAACTTTTCCCCTTAAAACTTCAGTCCCAATTCAATCATACTGGGAAGCAGGTTCCCTTTCCTCGAGCTTGTTTAATAACCCAGCATTGTTTCTATTTATTTTATGTCAAAAATAAATCCTTTAATAGTCCCAAATGCCACATGTGCAGCTTGCTCAGAACCTCTCCTGCTCCCCTAAGCTCCAGGACAAGAGGTTACATCCACAGGAGCTCAGAGCATCTCTGTGCCCACCTCCAACCTGCTGGGATCTGGTTTTGCTGCTCCTGCTGCTGCTTCTCATCCAGATGATAAACACAGATGTCTGCTCCCGAAATACACATTTGAAATAATCAAATGGCTGGAATTATTTACTCCCTTCTCTCCAATAATGAGCTAAATAATTGATATAGCAGCATGTCTAAAGTAACAGACTTCTTTATTACCTGCAGTGATTGAATGCTTCTTTAATTTAACTTAAAAAGGCATTAAACACAAGGTTTAGCCTCCAGTGGGTAAAAAAATCTCCAACTTCCTCAGAAAATCCTTTCCAAATTGTATTCATCTTGACTTAATCCATGATCTACTGAGTGAATTAGGCTCTATTTGTTTTGAAAATCTATTTTATGGAGTTCCAAGGGCTGTGTTTTCCTTAGGAAGGGCTCATTCTGCCTTTCTGCCCAGGATGGCTGCTAGCAGCCCTCAGCATAGGCCTCTGCAGGTTTTAACGTCCCAAGGTGCCCCACACATATGACTAACAAAATGTAAATAAACACAGCTGAGCCAGTAAGAAATTGGAAGGTTTTCTCATTAAAGAAATAAAATAAACAGATGTCCTTAAGCACTTTGGCTCATGTTTGTCAAAGGAATGGAAAACTCTCAGATGTTTGAACAGCAGTCATGATATAAGGCCACATCTCAAGCGAGAGAAGGGGAAAAAAGCGATGCCCTGGCACTCAGAATTAACTAATAGTTCTCAGGGGAGGCCCCTTTTGATTTGAACCTTAGCAACTTCTACAAATAGTTTTTAACAGCCCAGCAATAAAATGGGGTTTTATTCCTTCTCAGTTTGTAAAGTAGTAAAGGACAGGCTCGGCCATTAGGAGCATGAATCACCAGCAGATTTGATTAAATCCCCATGGTGTTTCAATCAGGTCCTGGCTTTAGGGTCCTGGGAGAGAACAAAGCAGGGAAAAGCACAAGCTACTTGAAGCATTCAGTGAAACCAGGGAAGGGGGGGAAAAAAAGAAATTAAAAAATCAAACCTCGGGTTTTACAAGGATCTCAAGTAGAGCCAAGGAGGAACTTTTCAATGACTTTTTTTTTAAGTTGGAAATTATAATTCATTCAAAGGAAAACTTTTCATAAGAACATGTAACAGCCAGTGAAAAAACTTTGGAGGAATAAGGTTTCTTAGATCCACAACATCATTTTTGGTGAGAACAAGACAGTCCAGTTCACAGCCAGCATACAGCAGCTATTACATTTGTTCCAATGCTAGAAAATCATATTTATGTCCTGTCCTCAATTGGGCCAAGCAGAAACTTTTGCTACTCTCTCCAAAAGGTCCTGCTATGATTGGTGGACCCTCTCCTGGGTGACTGCAAGTCTCTCATCAGGGTGGCCAAGCCCATGTTTGCACAGGCTGGAAAGCTGAGGGCACCTCCTGTCTCCCCCACACCTCTCTGCTCACGGCTTGAGTAAACCTCATGCTGCCACTTCTGAAACACAAAAGCGTTAAAAAAATGTGGCTGTCACAGAAAACCAGCCTCTGCTTCAAGCAAGCAACTCTGAGTCAGACTACAAACCCTCAGTGAATGCAGAGTGGCTGCTCCAGGTAAAGCAACCACAGAGCCCCAGCTTGCAGGGCCAGGGTCACACAGGGGAGCTACACCCCTTCCACTGCAGGTTAACCCACAGCATGGCTTTGCATGATTTTAAACCAGGACATAATGCTTTACAAATTTTTGCAGTATGTTTTTTTCTTAGTTTGAGCTAATTCCAACTACCGAACAATCTCAGAAATTGTATGGCTCTTGCAGGGAAGTTTATGGATCCAAACTCACAGGTATCAGCAGGCACTGTCAAAGTGCTGATAAAGATCCAACACAATTCAAGAATTTAGACTGTCCTCTGTGTTCAAATCTCTAAGCCCAAACTAAAATAAAATCCTTGTCATTTGATTCCAGGATTTTGGAGTATCTTGCATATAAAGATGAGTTTTAACTCCAGTTTTTACTTTACTCACAAGTCACTTGGACACTTCAATCCCAAGAAGTGGGGATGCAACACAGAACAGATGTGTTCGAATACACATTCTTGTAACAATAAAAAAGTACTAAGAAAAGGTATTGGCTTCACAGAGCTCCCTCAAATTAGGGAAAACAACACACTCACTGCTCCCTTTTTTCCTTGATACCAGTCCTTCGAAAAGCATGAGAATGAAACTGCAGTATAATACTTGAACAAAAATTTCTGAATCTCTTTCAGTCTGAGAAATTTTAAAGCTTAGACAACACAGGTTATGGAACAAGCTTGCAAAAATCCCAGTTGGGGAAAGAGGAATAGAGTCATGATTATTTTTGGCACAGGACCGCATGCAATCTCCTCATATTGTTTCTGAATTACTACCACCAAACGAGTCTTTCTGTGCTCACCTTGCTGTGTCAAACAAGCCCCCTGACTGTTACCCAACTCCTGTGAAAGCCCAGCAGCACTGTTACGGATTTTGAGCCAGTTTTCCCCCACTATGTTCAGTCAATGATCTGGGGACAAATCTTTGCTGGCATGGCCAGGCCTGCAGCCATCTCTCTGTGGAGCAGCAGCTCCATCACACACACCTAAGGGATTAAAAAGGCCCCATGGACACCACAAAAAGCCACAAGGATCTACATTTACTGAGGTCTGTAGGCAAATGATAAATATTCTGCACCCATTCAGTGATCAGAAACCTGCAGAACAGGTTTTATAAACCCTCCTGAACATAATACCCAGGTTTACCTGCCTCTGGAACTTTTGGGGAGTTACCTTTTCTTGTCACCCTATGGCAAAGAAATTAAGACCGAATTTCTGATGACTCTGCAATCCACAGGCTACAGCAAAGGGTTTGGAAGAGAGGACAAAAAAGAAGCAGCCTAGGCTGGGCTATTCACTCATGCTTCAACTTTCAGTACCTTTTAAGTGCTGTTGGTGCTGTGGGCAGAGTATTTTCTAAACACCTGAGAGTGACTCTCAATGCCCTGAGGAGGCCATATGTTTAAGAGCCACAAAGAAAACAAACAGAATTTTCCCATGAAGTCAGGTCAGAAAATATGCATTGAAGCATTAACCATTAATAACATGACTTTTTGTGAGTTCTTTCTCCTTCTTTTCTTTTTTTTCTCATATTTTGGACAGCTGCCTGTTGCTGCCATCACCGAGGAAGGGGCAACAGACACAATCATTTGTGATTAAGTAGCTAAGGAACACAGGAATTTAGACCCAAGTCTCTGAAGCTGTGGTTGGTGTTCCTCCTCCCATCTTTCAAGAAAAATCACCCCAGAAAGAATTGTTATTCTTCAGCTTGGACAACTTCACAGACTAATTCTTTGAGCAGCTGCAGCTCCACCAGGCCAACAGACAGGATGATACTGGGAGATAAATATTGGCCAGGGAATGGTCAGGATCACATAAACTCACACCTTTTCTGGAGGAAGACAGAGTGAACCAAGATCTCCATGTGTGAGATTTAATTATAAGCATATGCATGTCTAATTACAGGCATGTGAATTCTTTTATGAAGAATTTTGGCTTTGATACTTAATTTACTTGGAGATTAACACTTCCTACACTACTGAAGTAAGAGATTCTGAAACTATTAACCTCTGGCTGCTTCACTTGTACTTGATAGTTTTGAATTGTGCTACTATTTAACAGTTCCCAGGACAGCCTGTCTGAGTGTGCTGTATTTCCCTCTTGGTTTAAGGTCTGTTCCAAAGCCCACCAAAGCCTCTGGTTGTCTTTGGATCAAGCCAGCAGCCTATAATAGTTTTATAAGTATTATAAACCATTTCCCTTACAGGAGAGTCCTAAGGAATTTAATACTGATGAAACAAATGAAGAACTGCAAAGAAAAAAGTCCTTCTAGAGAAGTTTCTCAAGGAACCCATTGTAACTCAATAGAGAAGGTGATTGATTCTTCCAAAAAAATATTCCTGTTTATATCATTCACTGAATTAGAATAAAGGAAACAGCCAACAGAAGCCCCCACACAGCAGATTCCAACTGTACACCCTCTAAACATGGGCAGGAGGCAGCAGGTGAAGGCATCTGCTTCAGAGGTTCTGTGCTAGGACAAAGCCAGCCCATTAAGGGAATTCTCCACATGAATTCAGCAGCCCCTGCCCAAGGCTGAGCTCGACCACAGAGCAGATCTGCACACCCTGAGTTTGTTTCCTCATCCTGCCTAATTCTTTCTGGTGTTTGTAGGCAGTAGGTCTGAGCTTACACATGCACACCTCGTTCATTATGTTCTCTGGGAAAAGTCACCACTTCAATTACCTTGTACAGCATGGCTCTGGGTAAATCCCTGCTTGGAAACACGTGCTTGGTTTTCAGAGGGTGCTGCTAGAAGTGTTAGCAGCATTCCAAGTGCTGCAGTAGACTTCCACACCACAAACACCATTTTATATCCTTTACAACTGTGCACATCTAACAGTGAACAATAAATCTATCTTACTAATTACACATTCAGCTTGTTATAACCATCATAAAAGTACAGCTGGTAAAGCCATGAAATGATGTCAAATCATATTTCTGCTTTCTGGAGAGAAGCTGGGTTATTTTCCAGTCTCCTGATGAAGCTGAGTGCTCAAAGCCATGTGTGGAAACAGCTGCCAACTATGTCATCCACCTTTAATTAGGTAATGATATTGTCTTTTTTCCTACCCATTCAAAAGTGCTTGACATTCTGTAATTCAAAGTGACTTAGGTGTTTATCATAAAAAGCTGCCTCAGGAAGAAATTGAAGCACATGGTACTAAATCAGAACCAATGTTTTCTCCTTAGCAGCTAAGTTCAGGCTGCTCAGCCACAGTTATATAAAAGAATGGAATTGCCTGTATTTCAAAGAGGGTAACTGAAGTATGGCCAGCTAAATAAGTTTCTGAAGCCCCCCTAGAAATGTGAGCTTCAGCAGCAATGTGGGGAAGCACAGCCAGTTCTTCATGGCAACCCAGACACAGGAACACAAAATCTCTCTTAAAAAATCGTCTGAGATTTGTAAGAAAACACTGGTCTAACAAAAAAAAGTGCTAGCTTATTCAGGCTGGAGTTAATGGAGTCTGGCTGCTGGATGCCCTCTCTTGCAGACAACAGACACTGGAAGAACATCCCGGCAAGTGGCAGCTGAACAACACAAGCTTTGGAAAAAACAAGGGGCTACTTGCAACATGAAAGGGAGGTAAATTAAATTTTCACATGTTCGGAGGAAATACCACAGGACACGTTTATACAAATATGTCTGAATAAAACAGGCAGCATCTGTTTGAAAAGCTGGCTCATTAGCTGCCCCCACAGTTCCCGACGCAATTCGGCTGGACAAGCAGTAATGCTAAAAAAATTAAATTTTACCTTCCCATATCTGGATGCAAAGGTTCCCGTGAGTAAGGAGTGAAAAATAATTATCGTCTCATCCAAATCCCATACAAACACACGCTGTGATGACAGATGGGGTGGAAAAAAGAAATATAGTTACATATTAAGCAACTGCAAGAACCGGTTCAGTCAGGAAATATGTCCTGTTGGACTAGAGATTTTTAAGATCTCAAGCCATTTGGAGCACTGACTGGATGTTTTTTGAAAGCAGGCAAAATGAAACATCAGGAATTTTGGAACTGCCATCCCAAGAGCTTGCTCTCCTAACAACCACAGAAATCCCCTGTTGCCTATCAAGTCAGGGGAACAAAACATCAGACTTACAAAAAACCCAAAGGAAAAAAAAAAGGGTACATATGAAGAATAGTTTGAGATGTTGATAACACAGAAATTGAGCAATTGTTTTGACTACTTGTGCCTGCAGGTTCCAGTTGTATTAGTAATTTTGTTCTCAGATTTGCTAACAGAGGCAACTGCTCATCTTTGCTGGATGTACCAAAGGAATACAAATTGAAGTTATTACCTCAATCTCACTGTCAGCAGTAGGGGAAGGGTCGTTGCTTCTTTTTGACCGGGCTCGTACCTTGCCATCTGACCCTCTGTGATGTCTGTCTGTCTCCACATCTTTTGCTGGTGTTGTTGAATATTCCCCTATTAGGAGAAAGAAATTCCATTGCAAACCTAAATTTTGTATTGCATCACTGTATTTAGAGCATGAAACCTTTTACTGAAAAGCAACAGAAACACTGTGAAAACACCATGAGAAAATCTTACTCTTTTCACACCAATAGCTAACAGTGTAAGACAAGCAAGTTTTAATTCCTAAGAGTTGTTAAAACAATTTCAAGAATCACAAAAACTGCATATATAAGTTTTAAAAAGGGCATGTCATTTCAAAAACCTTATCAAAATTTTCACTAGAAAGAAAAGACTTTTGGAATTTTACTCCCCCCCATTCTTTTCAAAGACAGAAATTAGAAAGGCAGTAGAAACAGAATCCAAGACCAATTACACTTCTGAAATATTTTCTCAAATTTTTTTTTAAATTTAATGAATGCAAATGATTGAAAATATACTTTCAACATCAACTTTTATTTAAAAACACGGAACTAACCTGTTGAGCCTTACCCCATTTCTTAGAGGATAGTATTTTAGAAATAACTGAGACGACACAGTTAAAAGCAAACTTCCTATGTATAAAGTATCTGTTTTGATTGGCTTCAGTTTCACAGATCTGTCTGGATTTCACTCACCTTACATTACAAATCCTTTTCAAACATATTTTTCTTTACACCTTGCTAAGATGTGGCCTCTGCAACTTCCTAGAATAACCATACTCTTCTTCAGAGAACCTGGGATTGTGCCTAGGAAGCCTTTTAGAAATTATCCTTTCTCAAAAAGGCTGAGATAAGATCTAAGGAACTGAAAATCCTCCAACTGCTTTTAGAGCAGTCTGTGATCACTCCTTTTTAAATAACAATACTAGTTTATTTTTCTTGTAGAGCAACCACAGATGTTCAGATTTGTTTTTTAAGTCAGCAGACCTTCAGTGGGTGTGTACTGTGATCATCCACAAATTGTGTGGTGTTTTATATAAATGTTATTGCACGCCAATAAAAACTAGCAGGGAAGTGATATCTGAAGATTGCTCTTGAACAGGACACTGGGGGATCATAATCCACCAGTAAGTCCATAATCTACTTAAGCTTTGAAACTTTAAAAATTAGGCATTCAAAGAGAAGACACAAATTTTGAAGCTTTTTTGGAGTGGAATTCATCTCGAACTTTCATATTAAACACACAGTTTGTGTAGGTTTTTTAAAGAGGGACTTTTTCTTGATGTTGTTATGAATGCACAATATTACATGTTGCTGTAAGAGGTGAATATAATCCTTGACAAAGTTATGGGCTAAAAAGTCATCAGACACTGAGGAACCTGAGAATTTTTCAGAGCATGGCAGTTTGTTTTGAATTCATTGCCATCCATGTCAGCCCTCAGTGCTGCTCTGGGGTTGGTACATCATTGTCATTGTCTCATTTTCCTGTACTACCTTAGAGGAGATCAAACCTCATGTACACACAAAACCAACACAGGATGGTTTTAGAGAGCTTGAACATTCCAACCTCTTCCCAAACCCCTGTGTAAGAACTGCTCAGTGCTAGAAAATCTGAGCTATCAATACATATTTTATAAAAAACCCCAACAAGAAGAGGATAGCGTTTATGTCTCCAGATGGCTGAGGCTGCCAGGCTGGGAGCACAAGAGAGGCACCTACCAGAGAGTGATTCTGTGCTCTGGCTGGTGATGTTGTGGGAAGACTCCTGCAGGGAGTAGGTGGAGGTGGGGATGGCCGAGGGGCTGATGCTGTTGGCAGACACGTACGGGGAGTTGTAGGACGAGCTGTAATACTGAGAGTACTGGCTCTGAGGGAAGCTGGGATACGAGGAATATTCCTTGGAGGGAGAGAAAGAAATGTCTAACTGGCATGTATCTGGTTTTGTCTTACAAACAAGTAAGCCACCACAAAAGCTGTGTTGCTTGTGCACGCAGCAAGCCACGGCTTGGGAATATTTCTCTGAAGAATTGCATTGCACTCACTTAGGAAATTACATTTCTGCTTCTCACAAATATGCTCCTATTTTATTATGATAGACTAACCAACAAGAGGTCAGAAATCTGGGGTTTTTGATAGGATTTCAGTTATCAGTGCTGACACATTTTATATTACAGAGTTCAACAATTTAATGCAAGAGTCAAGTAGGGTGGCTTTAAGAAAAGGGCCATGATGGAACACGTAACCTTTGCAAACAACAAAATACCTAAGAAATTGCAAGAGCAGAATGAATAACTGAGTGAGGGAAGGAGCAAAACAGGTTGCATTTTCCATTGATCAGCAACATCTTCTGATCAACTGTTAGGCTAAAAAAATTAAAAGAAAGTAGCAATTTTTTTGCAGCAATGCTCACAACAGTCTGCCCAACTATCACAGCAATAAATAAATGCCTGAGTGATCTTGCTTACCCAGAGAAAAATGAACTAAAAAATATGAGGTGTAAGTGACCTTGGGCAGTTGAGGTATCAAAAAACTCTTTGCCTTGATTTTAAGGCACCCAGAGAAACCCCATACCATTACCCTTGGATGACTGGTGGGTGCATTATGAAAAGCAGGATGCTAGAAAACATTCTAAAATGCATCTCTGAACAATCAAAGCATAAAGGGTTTAATTTGTTTCTTTTTGTTTTAATTGCAATTCCTGTCCTTGTCCACTGAATTTGCTTTTCCAGACAGAGAACTCTGTTCATGCTCTGGGCATTGTCTTTGAGCAGAAGGCTTTTATTTCCTCAGAAATTATAACTAGCCTCTGGTATTAAATATAATTAAATAATAAATAGTCTTTAGAAAGACTAAAAGCACTTTCCTCCTTAACAGCTTACATCTTTGTCTGTGACAGCTATTTCATTAACTTTCAGTCACCAGGGAGCTCTCAAGAACAAAGACTCAAATTGTCATAAGAACAATTAGACTGAAAAAGAAATGAGATAATTTCATTGTTTTCTCCTACGGAAGATTACAAAATAATGAAAAAAGCCCAACTTTTCCCCCTGTTTAGGCAACCTCCATATTTCAATGAAATGCACTTCTGTCAGTAATGCTGATGTTTTAAGCCCAAACTGCAGCAACAAAGAAATTGCCCACTGTTGCCATTAAAAATACAAGTCAACAATCACCCTACAAATAAGGAACTGAAATTACTGGCCAACCAAAACACATTTTTCTGGGACAGTGTACTCATTTGTTTGCTCCAAACAAAAAGAGCCTTTTGCTACTGGAAAACATCTGTCTTGTGTTTTATTTATACACACACATTTACCAAGGTATCTGAGGCACAGAGCGCACAGACAGGTGTGCTCTCAAAGAGGGAAGTGCACAGACAGCTCAGATGGCTCAACATCCACCAGGAGCTGCCAAGGCCTCTCTCAGATTGTTCACACTTACTGCACAGTGCCAGCACAGGGATGACAGGACTCTAGAAGCCATCCCCTCTGGAGAGGATGCACAACATAGCTGAGAGTTGTAAGATGGCAGAAGAATAAGGAAACTCTTGGCACTGCTACAGCAGCAAGTCAGAGACTGCCAGGGCACTCTGCTCCTGCAAGGACTGCACTCTGTGCGTGGACTGAGACATATCTTAAAATTAACCAGGATATCCTGAAGTCCAGCAAACAGGCCCAAGGAGTAGAGCAGAATGGTGTTCAGCAAAACACAAAGCAACACCTTCCTTAAATATGTGTGAACACGAAAATAATCTCTGTGATCTATAAATTGTCCAAGTGGTTTAAAATAAGTGACAAGGTTGCCAGCAATAGGTGCTGAACCATACCTGATGCACAGCACTGAATCCTGCAGAATTTGTCAGGCCATTGGCTCCCTGGTAAATCCCTGTTGTGCCTGAGGGAAAGAGTGTAACAGTCATAAAATACACCAGCAATCAATGTAACAGGGTATGTTAATTCAAGTAATTTCCAACAGGAAGTAAAGTACCAGCTCACTACAAAAAAGTATGGCACAAATCTGAGGCTGTAAAGACTTTGGGCTGTTATTGGGGTTTACTGACTGAAAGGCATTCATTACATGCACTAAAACATTGATTATTGGGCTGGGAAACACAGCTGGAACACAAGGATTCAGCCCAGATCTAAAATTCAGTTACTACTTTTTACAATAAGTAACGGAATAGTATTTTTTATCTTCTCCTCCTGTAGGAAGCCCCTCAGATTACATACACACTCTCCCACATCTGCTGTTCATGCATGGATATCCAGGCATCCGTCCTAATTGATCAGGTACCCAGGAGTTTTCAGAAGAAAAATCTTGCTATTCCCAATGTGAGAACAATATTGCTGAGATTTCTGGGACAGCAAGGAACAAAGATATTTCTTCCTCCTGGGACATCAGGAAGATAAAGGATGGGCATGGTTCTGTCCCAAGCAAAGCAGCTGATGTTCAGCCAGGCTCCCTCAGCTGGAGGAAGCACCACCACAAAGATTTTGTTTGGAGAAGTAAATGTCCAGGTAAGATCTACAGGAATGGGCTGTCTTTGCCATCAGAGGTACCAGAACCATAAGCTCTCCTCACCTCCCAAGTTTTAGCCTTGATTTAACCTCACTCTATGCTGGTTTTGATTTCAGCATTTTCCATTTCACATGGTGTGTCAGAGAGGTATGATTTTGGTGCTGCCTGCCTGGGCTCATTTTGGCTTCATTCTGTCACCTCAATGTACCAGCAGACCGAGCCTAATCAGACCTTTGGCCTTTCTTTCTCATCTGGCTTCTCACCATGTGAATGACTTTGAGCAGTGCTGTTTTAACCACATGACACTCTGCACGTCTTCATGTGGCAACCATCCTCCGAGGTTCCACTTGCTTGTTTTTATTTTAGGACACCAGATTAGCTGGGGAATGGACAGCTGAACAAACTCCACTCTGCCAAGTGCAGCTACAAAGCACATGCACTGAGAAATAAACCTCAAGCCAAAAAGAAACAAGAGAGAGGACTCTGCCCTCCTGAACTAATTTGTTGCCACATGTGGTCTTTAAAAAGAAAATAGCAGAGAGGAAGAAAACAGAGTGCAGGTGACTGCCAGGTACCTGGAGGCCTGGGTCTCCCCCAGGCCCAGAATGAGCTGCTGGGAGCTGAGCCAGTGCAGGTGGGCTTGGAGATGCCTTCTCCTGGCATTCCTGCCTTGGAGGCAGCTCTGGGTGGATCAGTGTCCAATCCCTTCCAACAACCCACATGGGGAGACTGCCCAGAGCAGCATCCCAGAGACAGCAACACACCCAGCTGCTGGCATTTCCCCACTCCCCATCTCTGACAGGCTTCTGCAGGCTTGCCAAGTCGCAGGGATAGAGCAGTAGGAATATATTCCTGTGGCAGCAGCATTTCTCACCACTCTGAAGGAGAGTAATAGAGCCCCAGTGCTTACAGGCAAAAACAACTTCCACAGAAGACAAAACAGCTCTTGTACACCAGAGCTCGAAACAATACAGGGGGGAATTTTTGATTTTCCTAAACTGTCATTTAGAAACAATCCATCATCCTTTATTAAAGCTGTCAGGAGGGGGATGAGTTACCTCGAGGGACTCACGCTTTATGTGTAAATTGTGATGAGAACATGTTTATTGCTGTGCTACCTGCACATGATACTGCAGCTTCCTGGTTTCCAAACAGTCAGAGAGAGCGAGGAAAGGAGGGATTCACACAGCTGGATTAAAGAACTCACTCAGAACTCTGTACCAGCTGTGAGGAGCAAGCGTGTCCATGCACACAGAGGTAAGTGAGCAGGGAGAAGAGGGCAGGAATGTGGGGGTGAAAGGACGGGGAATGACTCCACAGCTTCCCACAGTGCACTGTGACTGGACCAAGTGGGGTGAATTTTACACTGGAATTTTGTAAATTAATTTTTTGACACTATGGCTACCCAAGTTCAGGTGTTCCTAGAGGCCACTGCAGGCTGCCTCCCTCTGCACAGGGGATTTTCCAAAGGAAGGACAGATTTTTTGCCCACATGCTTAAATATTTGTGGAAGTGCTGAAGACTGCTATTCCCTATAAACTGAAGTTCAACATGTCAGCTCAGGTTTTTCTCTTCTTCTGGCTCCTGTCATTGTATCCTGACCAAGGAGCACTACCATCTCAGCATTGTTTGTCTAACTGAGATCAAACACAACCTTTTTCCTTGCCCTCCAGCAGTGCATTCAGAGATTTGAATGTCCTCCCCACAGCACACCTTGAGAGCTGCTAAGCTCAGGATGTCTTGGCAGCTCAGTGTTACAGCAGAATAATTACAGATAAGGACACTGGGGATAACCAAAATCAGTAAATACTTGGAATTTCTTCCTAGCTGAACAAAGATGAAAAGAAGGGAAAAAACCCCCAATTATCTGCGTGGAAAAGAAAATTTTTAAAGATTCAGGTTCAGCAATATTTGTCTTGGGGAACTATTATAGCTCAGACCCTGTTCCACTTCGCAGGGCAGACTGGAGAGACCACGTTTTCAATGATGCACCCTCAGCTCAAATGGCAGGAAAACAAACAAGTGCCACAGGCAGTGGAGCCAGAGATAAACCCCCTCTCTCCATAAACAGAGAATGAGGCCTGCAGGTCACAATTTCTGTGAGCAGCCTTGTAGAGTTCAGCAGTTCAGAACACATACCAGAACCAGCCCCAAATGTTTGCTTTTCCTCAGTAAGCTGTTGGTAGGAAATAAACACTTCCACAACAAAATTAATTCTGCCAGGTGCAATTTCAGTTTTGCATCAGTAAATTTTACACTCAAGAAACTGGAAAATTATCAACAGATATTGCAAATTAGCCCTATTTCCCATGTAACCATTTTTCCCCTCAAACACTTTCCCAGGTAATAGCACTTCTTGTAATATTCAGAGGAAGATTGGAATGAAGTTTGAAAGTGGTGCTATGTGGAAAGGGGCACTTCTAGGAAGTCCCTTGGTAAAGCAATGTACATGAATGCCTGGACCCCTCTCTTTTCTGCCTATTTCTACAGGACTTTTGCTTTCACATATATTGGCTTTTTTCCACGGACCTCTAAAGACAACACACACTCAAACTGGTTTTACATTTGCAATACTGTAGAGGTGGGAGCAAGCGATTTGTTTCCATCTATCTTGGTAGCTCAATGCCAAGTAATTGCATCCAAACTCCCTGCAAATCAGAAACAAGCCCAGGATCTCCCCCTTTGGATCTTCTCCATATGGAATATGGCTCACATCTGTGTTCAATCAAGCCAGTTGCTAAATGTCACAATGCCCTCATTCACAGGTAGCTTAAAGAACATTTAGCTCATAATAAAACAATCTGAACTCTGAAGCAGAACAGCTCTTCAGATGTGTGGCACTGTAAGTGCTCCTGTGAAGTATTTCTATCACAAACACACTCCCATGGAAAGTCACCGCATGAAAGGCATCCACATGCCAGGCAGAGCCAGTGCCACAATTTTCCCTTGATAAGTAGATGTGGCCCTTCTCTCTGTGAGTGTCCAAGGGCAACATGTACAGAAAAACTCTTTGTGAGCTGATTAATGTTCTATTCCTGCTCTCAAACAGATGGATTTCATTTGCTATTTTCCCCTCATTCCCATTTTAATTTGAGCATTCCCAAAAAGCCTATGCCATGGTCAATGATCATTTCAATGGTGCGTGATCTGGCCTGCAAAAACTTTCATACCAGCTTCTCACCCTCTACATCTGTCTTTCAGTCACTGCAGTACAGGCCACATTTCTTCCCCTCCTTGCCAGGTATGAGCAAGTAAAGAAAAGAAAGGAATATTCGTGGTTATTTTCAGTGTATTCACAACTAAGCGCTGGCATTGCTAAAAAAAATAATTTTTTTCAGCTCATGAATGCACAGAATGATACAGGACTACTGGTGTCTTAGGGAGTGGAGATTATGAAGACAGGATGGGCCTGTGGTGTAGCTCAGATCAAAACCACAGCAAGCTTTGAAAATCAGGTTTGTGTCCTTGTCTTTCACAAGTCAGAGGGGCCCTGGCAACAGGGAGATGTTCTCCAAGCCTCCTGTACTGCTCAAAAGAGAATAAACTGCTATATTTAGAAGAACAGATGGTTTGCACTTCCAACATTCAATGAAACAGCCAACAGTCAGAGGAGGAGATGGCCAGGTTCAACACAGCTGGACAGCTTCAGTGTTTACCACAGCTCTCTGGGCAGCCAGCTGTGAGCCCAGGAACACTGAAAAGATGCAACACTGAGAGTGGCTAGCACAGGCATTTCTGAGTATGTTTGGGTCATGATTTAAATCCCAAAAAGCAGAATGAGGAAGCTCAGACCTAAGCATTTCCTCTAACTCTTAGATGAAACGCACAATGGTTCCACAGAGAGTTCCCTCAAAGGATTTAGGACCATTTAGGACTAATAAAATAAATGCCTGCAGGGGTCAGCTGAATTGCATGGTGTTTTACAAGGCTGCACACAATGGCCTGTGCACTCTGACATCATCAGGCTGTTTTCCTGCAGGAAGCACTGCTGGCTGTGGGTGATGAAGGCAAAGGCCCCAGTCCTCCTCCCTGCACAGCGTGCTTTGCTCTGTGCTTTGAACATCTGCCTGAAGTCTTCCATGGTCATTCAGAGGGGTTCTTTGCAGTGCTTTAGCTCCCTGACAAGCTAATGTTTCCTGCAGTAAATACTGCCTTCTCCAAGCTGCTACACTTTTACTGAGAGGTTAAGCACTCATCAAAATTACCTCCCACCAGCTATACTCTAGTGCCTTGTAAGGTTCCAAATCCTACAACATCTGCCTGCATTTACTGGGCAAGAAGACTCATAAAACCTTGCATGTTTGTCAGCTGTGGAGGCATTTCAAGACTATCCAACCTGTTAAAGGAGAAGAAAAACTCAACCCATATGTACTTTGCAGCAGATTGCTCAACTGTTTGCCATTAGGTGTAATGAACCCTTCTCCAAAAAGTCTTGTATTTCTGTCTGGAAGGGCTCAGACAGTGCAGGGAAGAGCACACTGCATTAACCTAGATGAAAAGCATTATTGTACAGTGTTACACCACTTGACATCGGCAGTGTCTGGTAAAGGACATTGCTCCCAAAAGCATTTGAACACCTCCTGCAGATGATACTCTCAGATACAAAACCCATTCTAAATAAGTCCATTTGTCTCCCGTCACAATCCCATGCAGCCCTGTCACCCTGACCAGGTGTTTGAGGGCACTCTGAATGATATAAAACATTTCACAGCTCAGCTTTTCTGAGTCAAAGCTCTTCCCCTGCTCCTGGGAGCACTCAAACCACAGAGCCTCAAAGAGCTTTAGTAAGTGATGACCAAAGCAGCTTTAAGAGCCTGGCTTTTACCATCCTTTTGAGCTTGGTCATCTGTATAGCTCAATCCAGATCAACAATGGTGTGAAAGTGCTGGGATGGTTTACAGTTACTCAGGATTTGAACCATGGGAAAGCACTTAGATTTTACTGTACTCTGAGGAAGTGTTTTTAACCACTTCTATCTAACAATGCTACAGCTATAGAAGGAAATCACACTGAAATGTCTTCAAAAACAAATCCCAAGGAAATGTTTTGGTCCAAAACGTGAACATCCTTACAGCAAGGATGTAGATTCTTTCTTGTTGAAAAATAACAACCAGCAAAACTGACTTCATATGGGTGACTCCATGGACACCAAAGAATAAAGATTCCCCCAGCTGCAGTTTTATCCTGGACACAATCTTTCACTGATGAATAACAAGACATGATAAAGGAAATCTGGATTTGCCAACTCCTATGCTAATTAGTGGCCATGGACTTCCAGTTCCCAGGTCAGCATTTAAATGTAAGTAGCCTTGTCACATCTACTGTCATGCCATTGGGGATAAAAACTTGCCCGGTCAGCACAGCTGTTATTTAGCAATTCTCTTCCTCTAGAGCAAATTGAATCTCCAAATACCAGTGGAAAAGAGGGAGCTGGTCAGCTCATCTCTACTCTGACCCATTCCTTAGGATCCCTTTAAGTCTCAGCTGAGTCCTGAGGCTTTTCCAGCCTCCATGCACTTCAGTACTGCAGAGACTCCAGGAGAAGAGCCATAACAGAGAAAAATGTAAGAAACTTGACAACAGGAGAGTGATCTTTGTCCTGGTAATGACTTCTGCCAGTTACAGACTTTCTAAGTCAAATTTTCATCCTCCTCTTTTAATTTGTGGGCTCCACTTCAGACAGTGCAGGTATTCTCACAGTTCTAGAGGTCACAGTGCTGCAGTGCAGAATGTCAGTGTTTAAATCCTGCCAATATAAACAGAAGGGGCATCCAAGCTACATATAAAAAGGCCCATGCCAGAGTGTTATCCACTGCCAGAGCAGTTCAGAAACTCCTGAGCTGCACAGCCTGTGCTGACTCAAGCAGGGTCAGGCTGAACTTGTCCACAAACATCATCCCAGTCTCTCATGCAGTGACTGAATTCTGCTTTTTCTACCAAGCATTACCTCACACAGTGCTTGGAGATGAGATACAACAAAAGCAGTACCAGTAATGCACAGCATCATGAATCTGATGTTTCCTAACTTTCAAATGCTTATCTGTGCAGGTATGATGTTTCTTGATACACATTCTTATATGTAATTTTACACTAGTTCTTCCATTGCCTTCTAGACATTTTCAAAATCATTAGGTATACTGAATCAATTATTCAGTGAAGCTTCCATAACATTTTAGCATATTCTTTGCCAATTGCACTGTAAGCTGAATAATCAAGGCCAAGTTCATGATTTCCCAAGCTGTTACTATCCTATGTTTTTGGATTTTTTAATATCCTACAGAAGCATTGAAAATAAAATCCATAGAGAAGTCTCTATGACATCCAAACATCTCTCTGTTTTCTGTGTTGATTTTGCTCACTAATCCACATTTTGAGATTTCTATCTGACTTCCACCAATGCTCCCAAGACAGTCAAGCAGCATGTTAGGGAAATGTCACTTCTTTCTTCTCTGTAGATTCCCCCTTTCTCACCACACAAACTCTTCTCTGTATTTTCCTTATTTTCCCTTTACTACAGCCCCTACCTTTTACTGCTTCTCTCTGACAGAGCTGCTCCCATCTCCCCAGTGCCACCTCTGCAGTCCTGACGACAAAGTCACACAAAACTCTCAAGGAGACACAAACACCTCCAAAATAAAAGCTCTGCCTCAGAGAAGATTCCTGTTTTGACTGTACCAGTTAATATTTAATTTCCATTAAATGGCAAGAGGTGGAGCAGAGCTTTCCCCTTGGGCAGCAGTAGCACAGGTCCTTGCAGCCTACAGTGCATCACTGTCAACACCTCTGCCTCTCCCACGGACTTCCCCTCTCCTAGAAATCAGCTCCTTTTAAAACAAAGTAAATGGAGCACAGTCAGCCCCTGGTGTTTAAAAATCTTTGAAAGGGAGACTGTGCTGTTATTCTGAGGAGCCTTGTATTTACACTGCAAAAAGTGAGGTCTGACCCCTCCTGAAGAGAGGCCTCTCCCTGCTGAACCCACCACGGAGTGGAGCACAACTCTACTGCCACACTTTGAGACTGCAATTAATGCAAACCAGCTGCCAAGCAGAAGCTTTTGAAAGAGGCTGCTCCTTTTCTACTGAGGTTTTCATTTTATCAATCTAAGGCATCTGAGTGACAGTCTGCTGAGAACATGCTCTCACTTTCCTTTATTTTTGGGACTTCACGTGGATTCACGATCTGGATGCCAAAGTGTGATCCACATTTCTCAGGTGTAGATTGAAATTTCATCACTATTTTCATCACCAAGTACTTCAAGAATCAAGTTTAAAACTAAACACGGACTTCCTTTGCAAAATTCATGCAGGCAGAGGTAACTGTTCACACCAAATTGGTATTTATGACCTCCTATTGAATTTTTAACACACAAATTGGCACACAATTGCAAGAAATTCTGGCATCTCTTGGAAAAAAAAATTTGTCTAGATTATCCAGATATCAACAAGGGTAAAAATGTTTTCAGCATAAGAAAACATTTTAATTGATTAATTATGCAGATTTTACTTGTTCTCAGGCCAGGAGAACAATTCATAACCAATTCATTCCACAAACATAAGCTATATATATATAATCCATTTTAATCCATTTTAAATCAGTGTTGCACAAAAGAAATGCTAATTTCTATTCATTTACTAGTTCACAGCTCATCAGAAGGGCTCTGCAAAGAAAATAAATGTTCAGCAGTAGCAAAGAATTTCACTGCATAGGTCTTTGGTCCCAAATTTATGTCTGTCCCAAGCTCAACACTGTTCTGCAATTCCTTGGCAAAGGAAAGTTATCCCAGTTACATAACTGATTTTTCCTTTGTAATGTAAAAAGTATTTTGTGGGTAGATAGATTTGGATATTAAAAAACCCCAAAAAAGCAGTCAAATCTTTTCCTGCCCAACAACAGCATCCACAGTGGTCTTTGGCCACAGTTTTAACTGTTGTGCAACTCCATAGTTTCATGCCAGCTGTCATTTCAGCAATTATAGCTGAAGAGCAAGGCATTGTCTAGGAATTAATGACAAGCTGAGAAGAGATGGCCTAATGTGCAATCAAGGGGTAGCACATGCTCTTGCAGCCACAGGAAATGCTCTACAAGCTGGCTGTTATTGCACTCTCTGCAGAGCTGATGGGTTTCTGGGCTAGCTAATGTGCTGGCACAATTTTCTCTTTGTATTTTACATAGCTCACTAAATGCTAAGTTCCTTATATTCCAAAGATTTCTCCCCCACCCTCAGCAACAAGCAGTTTCCTCAGCTGCCAGTTAAGACAGTAAGTTTTTGGGGGCAGAACTGGAAGATAATCTTTGTGTCTCATGTTCAATTTTTATCATTGAATAATAATTTTACCAGAAGTCTGAGCAAATCACCGAATGGCTAAATTTTCAGAAAATGTAAACTTAGAAAAATGTGTAAAAAAAGCAAAGATATATATCTATTATCAAGCCCAGGGTGTTTGGTGATTTGGTGCTGCTTGAACACTTACATGAGGATTGATTAAGAAATGAAATGGACTTTGAAGAAACATTTCTTTCCCAGCATGACAAATTTACCACTTTAAAGGCAAAAACCTAATGCAAGCTGTTACCTCCTCTCCAGATTAATGACTCTAAAAGTGAGTGACATCCCCAGACTGGCCACATGCATATTTCAGATCTCTTGATTACGAAACAAATAATTTTCTAAATGTAGTAATGACATGGAACAACCCTGTACACAGCACAGGTTAAAAAGAACAAGAAGAGAGGAAAAAAGTCACTCCTTCAGAGCAAATATATGAATACCAGATTTCAGTCTGAATTTTACTTGAAACCTGATGATATCCACTGTTACTTGGCAATAAAATATTTATTTTAATCCACAGCACCTTTGCAATATGTTTTTTTGTCATTTTTATGAGCTATGGAATTTGCTAATCTCATCTTCTACATTTGTATATATGTGTGACACATTGCATTAGCTATTTGGCTAACAAACTCTTCTACAATCAATTTAGTTTCATGCTAGGGAAGCATGAAAATAGATTTCCCCTTCTGGCTGGCTGTAAAATAGCTCTTTTTCTTTACTACTTACTGACCAAAAGGATGTTACATCTTCATTCTCGCTCTTTAGTGGATCCTGTCCTTGCTCAAGGACCAGGATACAACTGACAGCTGGAGTTCAGGATGAAAAGCTGAATGCTGCCCCTTTACACCTGCATCACCTGTGTTTGTGCTGCAAACAAACAGACCTGAACAGGGAGCAGAATGTGGCCTCAGAGGTACCATTTCCTGCTCACAGGCACCCCAGGCTGCCAGGGCTGCTGCCAAACAAACACCAGAGGGAACAACCCAGCACCAGCCATGCTGGCACCTACTGAAGGACAGCATTTGTCCTAGAGCCTGTGAGACACAAATCTGTCACCCAAGAGGCTGTCTGTTCCTTGGTGAGTGGTGTAACACCTACAGTGGGCACTTATTTGCTGCTGTAACTCTGAGGGGACAGTGAGGAGGCAAAACAAGGGCTGAACAATCTGCCCACCCACCCTCACCCACAGATGAGATCATCATGTTGCTCTGGGAGCTGGTCCTCAGCGGAGGCAAACAATACAAACTTGCTTCACTTATGTACCTGAGCTATTAACTCTTTACAATACTTGCAGAGAATAGATTAAAAAAAGAAATTCTTTTCCTTGCACTTGATAATAGAAAACTGAGCAGCAGTTGGAGGTACCTTTTCTTGCTGAGCCCCTGACCATCACCCTTTTCATGATCTCTCTTCCCCCATGATGTAAAAAACATTTTGTCCTTGAACTGGGAGTTAGAAACTTGACTCTGAAAGTCCCCCTGAAATTTTTAATAAAAACATAACGACAAAAGTTTGTCCTTTTCAGCTGGTTTAGCCCATCACCAGCAAAGCCCTGGGGCAGGGTGGCACAGGCAGCCATCCCCTCCCCACCCCCAAGTGCTGCGGCGTGGGAAAGCCCTGAGCCCACATTCCTCAGTAGCACTCAGCACAGGAAGGCTCCTGGCTCCTCACTCAAACCTTTCACTAGCACTCAGCAAGGTAAATAAACCATACAGTCAGGGAGCTTCAGCCTCCTCCTCTCACAAGCCAGCAGAGGAAGGGTGGAAATATTTGTTTACAGGGAGACACATTTACTCCTGCTCCCTGTGCCTTGGAGAAAGCACCTGCCACTTGCAGAAACTGTGTTCTTGTGTGTTAAAGGCTTACTGAGCTGGCTGGAAGGATCTCCTTGGAATAAATATGTGAAAAGAAGGGATTTTACCTAATAGCACAGCAATGGCCGTAGGGCAGCTTCATGCTCACACACACAGCTCTCCTCAGCCTGTCTTGGTACAACTCATGGCTGTGTCACTGCTACAAATCATGGCTTGCAAATCATTTTCAAGTCATTTTGTGCATGTAGATGCACAAAATTTGCTTGTTTAAACCTCTTGACAATGGGGACACCTTAAAAACCTCAGTCCTAATAAAGTCAAGAGTCTGCCCTCTCAAAAGAGCACAAGTGGAAGTAGGCAGGTGAAACCCGTAGGAATCCAGGTGACAAAAACCCCAATCCCACAGACTTCCTTTTTTTTTTTTGCCACATCCAACACATGTGTCTTCAGCATGTACTATGAGGTATTCAAGCCCCAAAAACCACCTCAGTGTTAGAGATAACATGCTCTAACAAAACGAGGAGTCTCAGCCAAGGGCCAACTCTTAGTCTTCAGCTTTCTTAGATCATACCTGGAATAAAACTTTTCTCTGTTTTCATTACTGTTTAGGATTTTAGTTGGTCTCAGACTTAAAATAAAAGTGGATGTGTATGCTCACCTTTCTCTTTCAGGATTGAGAAGAATTAAAATAATTAAAAGACAGTTTTGCAATGGGAACAGCTAAGTATAATAGGGCCTTTTGCATAAAACCCTCAACAATATCAAAAAGCAACGTGATCTCTCTCCCCTTCAACAGCTTCTATAAAAGTTTGGGAATGCCATGCAGTTCCTCTTTGGTTTTCCACCCCTTGGAAAATCTCAGAGGGATGAAGAAAGCCAAGGCAGAGCTTCATCCTCGTGTTCATTTGTCTCCCCTCAAGCAGAGTCACTCTCATTTTTCTTAGTATCAAAGTATCAGGCTGTTAGATAAATACTAGTAGGGAGAATATGCAGCAGTTTAAGCACAGAGCAGTTTGTTCAGGTCAGCATAAGGCAGAAAGAAGCATAATACTGACAGGACTGCTTGCATGAAGTGTAAAACCACCTTTGTTTTGCTTCCATCAGAATGCAGGAACTCACACCAACACAACAATCCCAGGTATGCAGTCATAGAACTAATTATGAGAAAGAAAACACGGTTTCTGCAGAAAGACAAAGCTCATATTGATCACAGATGAAATTCTGCTAGGGCATAACACTGTTGAATCCAGTCCCTCAGCCAGAAATCAATGCCTTGATGAGCAAAACAGATCAAGCAGAGACTTCACCTCCTTCCCTGCGCTGACCGCCTGCACCAAGAATCTTTCCACAGCACTTGCAGGAGGAGAATGGGTCCAGCACGGGGCAGGGAGTGCCCCAGGTGACCCTGTGAGTGCCCAGGTGACCCTGCCAGTGCCCAGCCCTGACCACTCACCGTGCATCTGGTAGGTGTAGGGCGCCTGCCCCGCCGCGGGCGCGCTGAAGCCGGAGCCGTAGCTGAGAAAGCCACTCTGCCCTGGGGAGTGGCTCAGGCTGTCCTCTGTCTTAATGCCTTTGGGAGCCAAGAGAAAACGTGAGTGCTCGCCATGTAAAGATGGACAAAAAGCAAGTGTAGGAATTAATGATTTTTCAGCTGGATTTTAACCTAATAAGCTCTATTTTTTTACACTTTCTTTCACACACATATACCTATTAGAGATATCTGTCTCTCTCTCTATATCTAATAGTGTATGTGATATAGATATATATATAAAAATATAATGAACACACACACATATAATATAGATACATAGATATAGATATAGATAATATAGATGATATAGATGATAGAGATATAGATATAGATATAGATATAGATATAGATATAGATATAGATATAGATATAGATAGATATAGATGTGTGTGCGTGTGTTTCATTATTTGCATTACCCAAACAGGTCTCCTAACAGCCAAACAAATTCATCCCAAATTTATTTGTGATTTATTAATTTATTTGAGTCAGCTACATCATACATCCACAACCAAATGCACTTTTGCTAAGATGGGTAAACAACCATGAATAATACTGCTTTCAAAAACAATTTCTGAAGAATTGAAGAAACTCACTGACACACAAACTTCCTTAAGTGTAATCAGATGCAAGCAATGATTAACAATGGAACAGGACCTTCAGCAAAATAACCTCAAGATTTCTGTTCTCAAAAGAGTTATTTTTTACTTGCATTGTATTTTCAGCTTTGGTATCAAAACATTTATTGGTAAGTGCTACAGGAGAGTTATCATCTACTCAGTTGGATATAACATACAGTTCAGGAACAATAGGTAAGCCCTGAAGCCACAAAAATCTTTTCATTTCTAAAACCAGGCAATTAAACTGACAATTTACAGGAGGAACAGCAATAGTTGAATTAAACATTGCAAGATGAAACCCTTGCTGGTAATGAAAGGAGTTGATATTTTATTCTGAGATGCTGCTGAGATTGTACAGCTGTATTATTAAAATAAACAGCTCAAAGGTGCAACATATTATGAACCCTTTGGGCGTGATCCTTCCCTCTTTTGCATCCTATTTGCACAACAAAAGATGGCCAATGGACACTCCCTGGGTGCTGGGATTAAAAAAAAAGATCCTGCTGATGTTCGGGAATTGGATTTACACACTCTCCATGCTGTTCTCATCTTTTAGCACTTGTAGACAAGTTGAATTCAGGTGTCTTACCCCAAACATGCTCATTTCCAGCTTAACTAGAAGCAGCAAGTCTGTGCTTGCTCAGGTTTGGAGTAAGCTCTCCCAGATAATGTTTTCTCTAATGAAAATCACTTATTATAGCTTTAGGTGAGAAGAACTGTGATGCACTTTGAGCACAAGCTCATAACAAGATGACTGTGAAAGGCAGGAAGTTTCTTTGGACAATGAGGGGACAAATTCTGGTGCAAGTGTGGGGCTTCATCACTGCTGAGGAAGAGAAGAGGGGCAGAGAAGCCCCTCTTCCCAACATCCCGTGCTTTTCTATTCCATCAACACTCCTCAGGCCAGCATTCAACCTGCCCACCCCAGTTACAATTAATCTTCAGCAAATGGGCCTCTTTGGAAGCCTAAAAATTGTTGTCAGACAGCAAAATACTTTAGCACCAAATTAATTTCCACATAATGTTCTGTTTTGTCTAGGAACTGGCCCAGTTTTATTTTTTGTGCCTAAAAACAATACTGCTTCATTGTTCTTGGTTGTCAGCCAGGTGGAGTTTTTCATATGCTGTGCTGAGCATCTTAGAGAGGGTGTACAGGCTGGGGGAGGGAAACCACTGCTCAAGGATGCTAAGAGGTCACCCACAGGATTTATAAGCAGCACATGGGCCTGACACATGTATGCCCTAAAGCCTCTAGGCAGTAGCAAATGGCTCTCTTTCACCTGCTCTAGCAGGACAACTGCTCAGAGTTTTCCTTGGACGTCAGCCAGATGATGTGAACACACAAACAGCTCCAGGAAAGGGTCTCAAAACATTCTTCTCATCATCCTGGTAGAGCTTTGGCTCTGCCAAGGCCTCCTCCCCAGCCTTCTAGAAGGCTGCTCTAGATTTCCCTTCAGTAAAAGCTTTGCCTGTATAAAAACTTCTTGTTGGGCAGACATACTGTATTTGCCAAGTAAACAAAGGTGTTTAAGAGCACAAGAGAAAAAGAGGAGTGTAAACAAAACTATGAAGCCATTTTAATGGTGCAAGACTCAGCCCTCATGGGAGCAGCCAGAAGGAGGAAGCCCGAAGTTTTCTGTTAAAGAGCTATACCTAAATGAGAGCAACATCTCTTTGGTCTTTAGGAGTGGGAAGAAATTTCAGCTTCCTCAAGAGCTCAGTATCGCCATGCAGAGCTTGAGGACACTTAAGGCTTGGTTCAGCAGGCATTCCTCTGCAGGAGTGCTGGTTTAATTAGCTCCCTGTGCGAATCCCCCAGCTGCTCCTGCCCAGCACTGCCTCCCCACAGCTGTTGGCAAGGTTGTGCAAAAAAGCAGGGAACAAAGCTGACTGGGGTTAGAAAAGTTGACTGAACATATAGCCAGTAAGTGCCCATTTAAACACAAACTGTCTTCCAAAACCAAGGTACTCTGCAACATCTCACCCATGCCTTATTCTGCTTTGCATTTTGGTTCTTCTGTAATAATATACACAGAAATTTTCTCAAAGTAGCTTGTGTTATTGAAACTTCATGAAGAATCGAGGATGGCAAAGTGTAGCTTTCATAATTATCATATTTACTGTACTTTGTCTTGACAGTGGATCATGGGAGCACTCATGAGCTATTACTCCTAAGTGGCACATCCTACTGATGCTGAATTTCTCATAGTCTATGACTGACTGGCTCCAAACTTACCTAGTTTGCAAAAACATAACCCATGATATGACGAGCTGATGGGTTTAAAGCTGATATAGTTCAAAGGAAACTCAACATTTAAAGTCAAACTTTCCTCTAAGCCTAAGAAGACAACGTTGCTGAGACTCAAATGACACATTCAGTGTAAAACTTTAAGGACTCCCAATCAATTTTTCCAGCAGCAGGAGGATGATGTCCTCCCAGGCACCAGGACTGTGGGGTACTCACTGTAGGACGGGATTCCGTAGGGCTGCCCCGGGGGGGGATAGGCAGTGTAGGCAGCAGCCTGCTGGATTCCCGTGCTGTACTGAGCCTGTCCATAGGCTGCCATCGTGGGGAAGGATGGGACTGGCACTAAATGGGGATAATGTCTATTCAGAACAAGAAAACAGAAGGGTTTAAGGCAATAGTTACTGCACATGATCTTCGAGAGCACAAGCAGAACAGTTCTAGACATCTCGCTAAAATAACGTTCAACACAGGATGCTGAATATTTTGGAACTGAGTGGACTGAAGCAGAAGTTTGTTTTATGAACTATCAGATTAAGCCATCTAAATGCATGGCAACTTTAAGACAGTGCAAAATACATGCAAGTTTAAAAAATAAAATAAAATCAACACTGTTTTTTCGTGTTTCATTTTGAGTTTGCTGAACAAGTGAGTGAGATGGGAAACCTCAGACATTTCAACACATCCCCTCTGTGGTTACTCATAAACACAAAAATATTCAAACTGATAAGGTTTGGGTACCCAGAGGTATCAAAACACAGTTCACAGTACCTCAAACCTTATTTCACTCCATATTCAAGAAGATTAAGAACCAGCTACTTCCCTGTGCCAGAGACGTGTGGGGGAACAGGTGGATGGGCTTAGGGCAGATGTTTTCTAAGGTGACAGAAGTCTGCACAAAATGGCTGTTCAGCAGAACAGGGATTTTAAATTACAGCACTTGGCACGAGCACTCACTTTGTGGTGTACAGATGGAGAGGACACTGCGGTGCTGATTTGCTGCTGCCTGGAAAACAAAATTAAAGGGTCTTAGATTTTCATTGTGTTCTGTTCTGTGGCCAAACTGATACAATTGTTTTTACCACTGCTGGTTTGAGAAAAATATACAGGAATCAAAATACTTTTTATTTTTTAGTTAATATTCCCAAACTGAGGTAGGTAAGAAATATATTCTCTGCTTCACAACAAATATAGATTTAGTTTTTAATTGAGAGTGATACCAGTTGATTGAACTACCAGTTTCTTCTTCTCATGGGACTGATATCAGTCTTGAAGCTGGGCTTTGAAGCAATGACTCATATGCTAAAGGCTATAAAAGCCAATACTATGACTGCTGAAGTGATTTAAGCTCACTGCACATTTTGATCTTTTGCTTTTTTTGGTACTCTCCTAGACCATGACTCACTTTCTTTAATGTCCATTAAAATATATCAAATAATAGTAAATATTAAAAATACAACATCATAAATCTCGTTAATTTGAATTTTTTGAGTTAACTATAGCATACCTTATTGAACTACCAGCAATCAAAAATTACATCAGTAGAAAACCTATCATACAAGTTGAATGTGCAAGATGCCTTCTAATGGACCAAACAACTGGGTGCTGTAACATTACCAAAGAAAAATGTGCCACCAGCTTTTTTTAGAGATAAATTTACATTTACCAAATTAAAAACTGAAAACACAAAAAAGAAACAAACAAACAAAGCTAAATTAAAACCTGCAAGCTGTACTGAAAATGCCATACCAAAACACCACCATGTACTTTTTGCAGGTTGCCTCCACAGTGCCATCCAAACTTTGCTCCTTGGTTCCTGGCTGGAGCTGTCATTAATTCAGCACTACAAATGCCAAAACACTCTCACAATCATCAATAATGACAAGCCACAACTGAGTCGGGCTCTGTGTCTCCTGGCTGCATCAATGCACACACCAGACTCACTGCACATGGCTTCTCCACCACCTCCAGTGGCCAAAGCAGCACAGCTTCCTTTGTTCAGACATTGGTCAGCTGGCAAATTAAACATTTAAACCATTCTTCATTTAATGAAATATGCAAGTGCATATAAAGTCTAAATGCATGCAAACAGTTCTCTGGGTTTGGGTAACTTGTGCTGTAAACATGGACAGAATGACCAAAAAGATCCAACATGCTCACATCTGAAATGTTTGTTATTCCTGATTTAGATCTCTCTTGAAATTGTTCTTTCACACACATCCCTTTTTCACAACATTTTACATGGCTTGATCATTTTATGCTATAACATGGAGATTACATCAAACTATTTTTAAAAACACTGCCACTTCATCTGGCAACTTTTTAGACTAAATTTCAATAAAAGTTGCATCATCGTGAGTCCTTACTAAAAATATTAATTACTAGGTATCATTCTTTTTTTAGAACATTAATTTATGTAATTAATGGTGAAACCTCTACGTGCCTAATCACTAACAGGATCACCCTAATCACTGACAGAAACAAAACCAGAAAGACTCTTCAAACCCCTGCAACACTCCCACACCTTAGAAAAGTAAAACCCACCTGCAACCCTACCTTGTTTTCTGTACCTATAAAATGTGGTACAGTAACCTATTTCCCAAGCAACAGGCAGACAGGTTTAGTTTAAAATACTGACAAAATAATATCCACGTATTATTGACAAAGGATAATGTTATACAGACATATCTATTCTCTTACACATCCACAGAGAAAAGACTGAGTTTAAAAGCAAAACTGGGCTTACCTGAGTCACCTTCAAACTCACTATGAAAAATTTGCTTTGACTTACCTGAAAGAGAACAGTTTAGAAAATCAGATTTTCAGACTGTGAGAACTACACCATTTCTGTCTCTCATTACCAAAGAGCACTGCACTTAAGAAACAGACATTTTACAATTCATTTCTTTCATTCTTAATGGCTTTTACATCAAAAAAACCAGCAGAACAGTTTGAGCACAAGCCTCATTTCTCTTCTCTTTGAAAAACACCACAGCATCAAATTTTTATTTTGGTACAGAGTAAACAAGTTTGCCAAGAATGCCAAGTAGGAATTTACTGTGTGTGAATATGCAATATGCTACTGTCACTGACAAGAAAAGGCAAAGTTGATCAGGAAAATGTGCAAATTATACATTATATATATAAAATATTTCAATTATATTGAAAATTATATTGATATAACTGCACATCTCATGACAAGCACCCATGAGAACAACAAGCCAGGCAGCTACACGGACATCTAAATGAGTAAGTACCATGACTAGACTTGCTAAATTTAATACTTTATGTGTAATACAGAGCATAAATTTGTGTGCATTTATTACATTAAGAGCTCTGTCAGTCTGAGAATTGTCAAACACACAAGTATTTTCCTGTTCTTCAAATTAACCACAAGTATTTTCAAGGGAAAGAGCACAATCTTGGTAGCACAGGGGATCATTCTGTAGAAAAAACACCATAATATTTCTATAAGAAACAAATCAACATGAGCTGTCTCTGGCAGTGGTGTCCAACAGTGGCTCCTGTGTTGACTCTTATTTATACCACACAACAAAAAGCAGTTCCTGCACTAAGACTTCTACAAAATGATGTACCTAAAAATCATTTCTAGCTGTAATCTTTTCTGCAAACAGGACCATTTAAAAGGATGTTTCCTTTAGGCTGTTATTCCTTCTACTGCTCTTGTCAATAGGCAGCCACGATGGGCGTGATTTAACCATGCAATTCCTAATGCCTGAGCAAACAGGCAAACAAAACATCCCCTGGCCCTTCCAAGAGCCTATAAATGAAGGGTTAAACATACTACTAAAACATAATAGCCAGTGCCTTTTCCTACCTCCCCTCTAACAGGAAGGCTGACAGATCCTGACCGCAGCAAACAATAGCTGGGATTGTACTAGCAAGAACTAGTTCAGCTGCATCACTTGCCAATAATTTTTTTAGCAGATTTAACATTCTTCTGTTTCCTTCACTTGAACAGTACGATGGGGCAGGGGGGAGAAGGAGGAGATAAATTTCCATCAGAGCCTCAGCCACTGAAGGAATTTGTTCCTGGTACCTGCCAAATGTGAAACTCCAGAGCAGAGGCCAGCAGGGCTAACAATTTGGGGATGGCAGCAGTGGTCTCAGAGCGATGCAAACTGGGGCACAGAGCTGCTTTGGCAGGAGTTTTCAGGCTGCTCAATACATTCCTGGGCCTGGGAGCCCCCACAGTCCCACCTCAGCAGCAGCAGAGCCACCAAAGCCCAGGGCTCACGTTCACATCACCACTGGGGCTCCAGCAAAAACTACCAGGTCTACACAAAATACAGTTCACACCTGCAATTCCTCCAATGGAACAGAAATCTACACATGCATGTTTGTAAATGCAGGCATCAACTATACACAGATATATATTTACATATTAAATACTTCTATTTCATTTGCATTCAAGCCATTGTGGAACTAAAGGATTCAACCACAACTGGCGAGTATACAAAAAAAAAACCCTCAAAATCTCAGTTGCTCACTGTAGAACTAATTGCCAGAAGCAGAGGCCTTGCAGTGGCCAGCTCCCTCTGGTTACACATATTCACATATTTTATGTTAAAGCAGCAAACAGCAAGCAGAAGAGCAGCCTACCTTCTATGTCATCTGGAGCCGTGGCATAAATGTGAGAAAGGTTAAGCTTCAGTCTGTCAGGGCACTCTCTATTTACAGTCAGACTGGGTGATATCACTAGATCTAGCATTTCCTTATACCTGAAGGAAAACAAAGGAAAAATACAATTTATTCATTAATTATGCATGCTTACTAATGATTCAATTTTTTTTCCCTAAGAGTATAAATATTAAAGCTGATTACCTAAACCCAGGCTTCATATAAATTCCACATAATAACATTCACTAAAGTTTTCATCAAAGGGAAATGCTGAATTAAAATGCAGTACTTGCTTCCTTGGAGATTACACCCATCTGATTAATGATTTCCCTTTCTTCCTGGATTTTGCCACACAAAAACAAAATTCCAGATCTCTCATATGCCATCAAAGCAAGAATAAACCCACCAGTGTCTAGTGAGGCTGCAGAACAGACTGGAACGGCTGAAAATGAAGCTGAGGGCAGTTAAGATCATTATGGAGTCTTATACAAGGTAATAAAGTTAGTACTGGTGACAGGATCAGTTTTCCAGGGGACACCCAAACCAGGCACCCCACTACAATGTCCTGGCCATTAGGTGGCAGTGACACAAGGACAGTCCCTTTGACACGAGCCACCTTCTCTGATGCAACCAAAAACTTCAAGTTAAGGACATCTAGGCCTTAATCTCTGAAGAAAAACACAATTCTTCATGTGTGCACATGACCTACACCACCATGAAAGCTTACAACCTCTGCATTACATAAAACAGTTCAGAAACAAGGACAGAATTCTTATTCCAGACCTTATGTATGAAATCAATAGGTCCATTCCTGTACACACCACCATTTTTAATTCATGTGCCTGCCTGCAGCTACAGACCTGTTCAGCTGCTTGCTTCCCTTGGAAGTGTTGGGTGTTTTGGATGGGTACAAAATGTCATTAAGTGCACAGGTTCACACACCTATGTTTGCAAGTTTTGGTGAAGACAGTGGGGTGAGTACAATAAGGTCTGGCACATTTGATACCTGCACAATTCCTTCTATGCAAGGCAGCTTTCCTTGAAACCTTTACTCCCATCATGTTCTCCCCTTGTTCCCTGTGCAACCATTGCCTGCACCTAGACCTGAAGAACCCATGGGGCAAGGAAAACCTGGAGCTAAATCTCTCAATTAATTGTCTTTATTTCTTTTTAAATACACACAATGCAATGGAAACCTATTTGGATTTTCCAAGACTAAACTTGCAGCTTTTGGTTCAAGTCCAGAACAGACGATGAACAGACAACTCCAAGATTCTGTGTTGTTCTTTGCTGCCCATGGCCACACAGAGCACAACCTTAGTTCAGTTCCCTGGAAGTCACTGGGTGGAATTAGGGCTATTAGGGGAAAGCATAACTGCTCTTGGACAGAGCAGGGCCTGAGCAGGAGCTGATGGGGGAGAGGGAAGTGGTGGTGAGTGGATCCTGGCTGCAGCTTGCTCAGGCTCCCCTTCCCTCCTCACTGAATGTGCCTGCCAAGGCAGCTGGCACATCCCTGCTCCCAGCTGGCACCTCCCCAAGCTGGACTAGGCAGGCAGCACCTGGCTGCTAACAATCCACATCTAAAACATCCCAAAGTTAAAGAGAGCAGCACATGAAGCTGAAATCATCAGGCTTCTGCAATACCAATCTATGTGCTTCTGGGAGAAACCAAGGTTTGTTTTGATTTTCTGTTTAAACACCCCTGTATGGCTTTACCAGCTTTAAGAAACAGAAAACCACATACTTTTTATCTGAACCTCCCCAATCCCTTTTATAAAGCCTCTGAGTCCCTGTGAGGGAGGGCAAGTATTGTTAAGAACAAGCACAAACCAGATCATTTCATCTGTAACTAAACAGCAAAACCAAAACTAAATTCATTTTCACTCTCACCTGACAGCTGCCCAGACAGAAAAAACATGAACACTGAACCCTCTGTGAATCTACAGAACTACCAAAAATAGGCTGAAATGAAGAGGCATAAATAACCATGTAGTGTCCACAACCCCAATCCTCCTCTCTCCACGTGGGATCTGCCCCCCTTGGAAATCCATGTGGGTATCTCATCACCAACACAGCCTCAAGTCCAGAGGCTGGTAAAGGCTTCCCAAGCATGTGCCATGAAGGGGACCTTATGAATGACCAGTGTGGTAGAAATGCTCTGGATGCAACACTTGTGTCCTCCCTTTGTCCCCAAGTGCTACCTGCTACAGATCTGCTAAGGAAACCAGAGCAGCATAAAAATCAGCCTTGCTCTGCAGCTGCATCTTTGCTGCTAGTGGGTCTCAAAGGGTTCCACCTTCAGATGTGTCCTTGGAAGAGGAGCACAGCTGGCTCCCCTCCCTGCCTTAGATACAGACAAACTGAAAATGCAGAAGCACAGGGCCACCAATTGTGCCCACAGCAGTGCCCACGCCACCAACGGCGTGGAAATGCAACAAGGAGGCAGATGTGTGCAAAGATATGAAAAAATAGTCCTCAGGTGTAAAAAATCCTACGAAAGGACACAGCCCAGAGCTGAAACAACAATCCATGAGTCCTCACTCAGGAGAGGCTTCACTCAGCACTGCAGAAGTTCTGCTCCATCTGGTACGAAGCACAGCCTGCAGGGCACTAAGGGATGGTCACAACCCCTCACTCAGGAGAGGCTTCACTCAGCACTGCAGAAGTTCTGCTCCATCTGGTACCGAAGCACAGCCTGCAGAGCACTAAGGGATGGTCACAACCCTTCTTCTGCACACTGAACTCGTGCCAGAGCTGCTTCTCCAGAAAAGCCAGCACTCTCCTGCTGGCACAGCCAGCCTGCCACAGGGAAAGGGCTCAGAGGGAATTTTGTGGGGCTTCTCAGTGGGGCGGAACAAGGTACGAGCTGTGGCTCCTAAGGCTCTCTGAAAAACAGCAGGGAGAGCAGGGGCTCTTTCCCAGAGGATTTAAGGAATTAGTTTATTCAAATCCATAGCACCCAATTAAATTTTGCCTGCATGGCTGAGAAAGTGGGGTTCCATTTTATACAAGCTTTTCCTTTCCACTCTGAGCACCATCTCATTTCTTTTCCCCTTGCTTCCTTAGGGCTACCCCTGAGCTGAGGGCAAGCACTGCTGCCCCAGATCCTGTCAGGCTGGGGCTGTTCCACCTTGTTTCTCAGATAACACATGCCCTTCAGCATAATCCAAACCCCCATCATTCATGACACTGCCCAGGCTGTTGCCAAGTGAACAGGAGCAGATGTTTAAAGGGAAATGATCTTTTATAGTGATTAATGCACTTTAATTACATCATTGTTCAGGGATTTCATTAGCTACTCTCTGCCTGATGGTTTTTCTACTGGTTTTGCTCTGTTCACTTTTGAATTCACCAAGTCACATCGTATTTTCCTGTTTTTTCAGCTCTCATTTTAGTTTAGAGTCTGCGTTAGTTGCATGTACAAACAGGTAACTTTTCACAGAACTGCCTGGCTGGCTGTACACGTCACGTATGAGTGCTGTTAGTGGCTTTGCCTGTTTTGCACGCACCATTTACTGATTTATTCATGTGCATTTCTTGCCTATGGACTTCTTGACAAGAGTTTCTGAAATTCCAGTTTTAATGGCGGCAAGCTACAGAAAACAGTCAAATAATGGAACAGGGCTGGTATTTAACACAGTAAATGACATGCTGGAGTGCAACTGATGAAAATATCAGGTCTTTGTTTTCTTTTTAGAGAAAAAACATTTTCTGGCTTAAGCAGTGTACAGTAAATCAGTAATAAAGTTTGCTGAATATGAGCTTTTATTAAAACCAGTGATGGCAGCATCTAACATGCAGGGCTGACAGACATCTGGAAGAGCTTTTGGCTTCTATAATTAAGAAGAACCTTGTGTGAATTTGTTGCTCAGCTTTTCCATTAGAATTCCCTACTCAAACCCCAGTATTTTGCCCTGAAATTTAGCCCACAAAATCTCTGCCAAAAACAGAAACTTTTTTCAAATGTTTAGGAATGAAAAAAAATAGAAATATAAGGTTGTTGGTTTTTTTTTTTCCCCTTTTCAGTCATTATGAAGCTAGGAATGCCAGATTAAACAATTAAAGGTTTCAGATTTTTGACTGAGGTGTTGGGACAACTGGCAAACCCCCTGTTCTTTTACAGTGATGTTTTGAAGGCAGTGATTCCAGACCCGAAGTCAAGGCAGTCAAATGAGTGCTGAAGATAGAACTCCTGAGTGATCTAATCTCTCTCCAGCAAAGTGCTCACAAATGGGTGTCCAACACCATGGAGGGACCCGTGTGATGCCTTAAGTTTGAGCTTTCATATTTTCCAGATTCTGTACTGCACTGGTACATAACTCTGAACCTAACACAGAGTTTAGCAGGTTCTCCTCACAGCTCAGTCACACAAAACAATCCTTTTTCAGCCTGAGGACTAAGGACACTATTACAGCTTCAGGCCCAAAAAGTGCAAACAACAGCAAACTGAGGAGAGAAATATGGGAGGATGGGACTTCATAACCTGCAGCTGTAATTGGACAATTAACCCCAATAAGGAAATGGACCAAAACTTATAAAAGTGTGAAAACTCATGACCCATCATCCCCCTTGGGTGTAGCCTTGGCCAGGCTCTTGTACTGCCCAAGGAATATCCTTTGAAGGCCTTTTAATAAATCCCTACTTTATTCCTTTAACACTACCTAGACTCTGTTCTAGGCAGCCTCTCAAGGCATGAGGTGTGCAAGGTGATGAGAACTCCATGGATCATATTTTGAGAGGCTGGAAGAGGAAACCACCACGGCATTGTGGGCAGATGGAACCTCAGCACAGCTCTGCCCAGCACAGCGGGCAAGCCAGAAGGCACCAGCAACAGATCAAGGAGTCTCCTTCCAAAGTTTGGAGCTTTGCTGCTCAGGTAGAAACTCAATCCTCTCTGAGCCTGCTCCCACTTGTGATTAACATCCTCCCCTCAACACACTAAAGGCAGCTCAGGGCACTTCCATCCTCCCCGTGGAGCCAGTGGGACTCTGCACTTTTTACTCATCTCTACTCCATTTCTGGGGTGAGAAGACAGAATTCTGGCTTCAAAATGTACCCAAACGGTAAAAAAAAAATGTTCAAAGGAGAGCTTTCAGGGCATTTTCAGCAAATGAGACACCTGGGTAGTATGAGGTACCAGGGTAAACTCAATTGCTGAGTGATGGAGGGATTTCAGAGGGAATATGTGCAAGGAAGAGCAGGGCATTTTCCCCAAAACAACAGCAGTCTGCAGGAGGGCATCTGAGCAACAGGAAGGACAGTCAGGAGTGAAAGACACCAAGTGGGTGTAGGAAAAAGGAGAATGAGCTCTGCATCTGCCACCAGAGAAGGAACTGAAGAGGTGGGAGCCCTGCAAGTGAAAAAGACAAAATGCCTCCCCTTGGGAAAAACCTGCCAGAGCCTACAGTGGAAAGGACAAGTACTTCGAGGGAGTGAGAAATTGCAAAGTTTCTCAGAAATTATGCTCCCTGCAACAATCCCATGCAATGATCTTCTCAAGAATTTTTACTTGTATCTGGAAGGAGGCCAAACACAAGCTTAAACCACTAGATCTTCCTAAACATTTGCATATGCCAGCACAGAGCCCTAGGCAGCAGTGGTACAAGCCAAGTCCTCTGCTTTTAGCTCTGCTGGGAAGGGGAGGAGTAGAGACAGAGATTGCAGCAGAATTGCAAGAGTAACATTTTTGTCTTGCTTCTGTGACTTTATCTGGTTTTAATTAGTTGATCAACCACTTTCATCTTTCAACCCTCCTAAAAAATGGTGCAGATTGCTAAGAAATACTTGATTATTTCAGTGGTACTCATCATTAAAAAGATGGCAGTCTGATTCCCCACTTTATCTCAGAAGTGAATCACATGCAAAAAAATCTGAAGGTGGCTTTCTCACTCTCTGATTCAGAGAAAACAAACAAACCCCATCCCAGTCCTAAAAAGTTTGGGTTTAATTCATTCTAGGAAATACAAGATTAATTTTTTTCCCCATATGGATAAAATTTTCAAAAGCACCTGCTATGCCTCATTAATTTTCATTGGGAATTAAAACTTCTACTGTTTTAACTCCATGGGAAGCATAGTAGCTTAGGCAGCGTTGCCAGGACTTTTGGTAGCAAAATTCTGCTCCAAATTTTACTTTGCTCCTGTACAAAAATAAAGGAATCATTCATAAGCAAAGAAAACAGTATTATCTTGCAGCCACCTTCCACATGGTATAATCATAGGGAATCTCCCACACTGAAGATTTTGGCTACTTCTATCCACACATTTCAAAAGCAGAGGAAAGTAATTTCATTTCCTCTGTCAGTACATTCCTCCCCACACTGCTTGGCCGTTCTTCTCTCCACCTATAAAAGCTTCTTTGTTCCATTTCAAAAAGTCAGAAATGCTTCAGCAGGTGAAAGCCACGACCCTATTTTCTCTTTTATCACAAGTCTTAGTTCACCCACGAGTACATCAGATAGATGTAAGCAGGAAAAGCCTGAACAGGCACAAAGTTAAACCTGGGCTGGCATTAATGCTCGTGTCCAAGACTGACAGCACAGCCTCGGTGACAAGATTTCCTTTCAAGGTGATGGCAGGGCAGATGCCTTGGGCTGTTTATATTCCTGAGAGCTGCTTTTTACCCATGTAACTGCACAATAAAAGCAGCAGTACTGTCTGGATTTATCATTGCCCAGCCTGTTTCAGACACAAAAGAAAGGGGACTTCTCACTATGGCTGTAGCACAGCCACACAGCCTCCAGCATGTGTTATCTCAGGCTGAGGATGAAACCAAGAGAAACAGGATAAAAGTTATGTGATAGGTAAGGAAAAAAAATAGTTTGGGTTAACATTGAGATTTCAAATTGCTCTTTTTTTAAAAAAAGTGTTAATTCTAAACAAGTTTAAGAAAAATAACTGAGAAAAAATAACAAAACAGACCAATTCTTTCACACTTCTGAAACCACTATTGTTTAAAAACAACCAAAGTATTCCATCAGCTTTAAAATCTTTCCCCACATGGTTTCTGTGTTTTGTCTTTTTTTTTTCTCCTTTAAATGAGACAGTCTTTTTTATCAAAATTTTACTTTCACTGGAAGTTTTCTCTCTTGCTCTAACCCATAGACCAGACAGTGAAAAACAGATGAAAATTCCTGTCTCATGAATTTTTTGAGCCACATTAACTTTTTTTTTTCCTTTCTTTTTTGGAAGGAAAGTCAGCCTTAAGATTTTTCAGTGCTTGGAACCGGCACAAATAATTGCATGCCTTGTTTCCCTGGAAGTCCTGAATTTCCAGAAGCATTGACTTGCTTCAGCAGGCTTCATCACCTGCTATTCCAGTCTGCTTTTCATTGATTTTTCTTTAAACACACTATTTTTTTTTCTTTAAATACACTATTTCTTTTTTGGCTCAGATAAAAAAATAATAGGGTGTCTTCATATAAATAAATGTTCTTCCTCCTCCTTGCAGGGCTTCACTACTGCCTCCTCCAGGTGCTGTTTTCCTGAACCCCCTGAGATGAAAAAGGGGCATGAGCTGGGCTGAGATTCCCCTGCCTTTCCTGCAATTAAAATGGGAGAGACTGAAGGAAGACAGAGCAGGGGGAGCAGCAGCATTTTCTGGCTGAGCAGCCCACAGAAAAGGGGATTCAGCGCCCATAAAACCACCCAGGACAGGGCACCTTCACCATTCGCTCTGGAAGCACACTCTGAGAGGCAGCCTGAACATTCGAGTGAGCTCATGATGGGATTCACACCACAGAGCTCCAACCTGGCAGCCTGACCAGAAACACATCATGACATTGGCTGGAGCCACTGCGTCTTTTAAAATTCATTTCAGCAACAGTATTTCACTTATTCTAAGTCAAAATGAGAAAGTAGAATTTTTCACAATGCCTTTTTTTTTTGATCTGTTGGATCTATTTGCTAAGTGGAGCAACCCTTGCAAAGATATTATTTTAGATATTATTTTCCAAAGCATAAAATTACTCAGCTTTCTTACTGTGAACAAGCAAGTACCACACAGAACAGGATACACTGAAAAGAAACACTATGAGCTTACAGCCTACAGTGATTTGAAATACAAAATTGTATATGCATGCATACATACAAAAGTACATAAATAATCTCTTTCAGCTTCCACATTCCTATTTGACATTCACAAGCTTTTTAATTTCATCACACCTCTTCCTATTCAGATCCCCCAGGCATGCCAGGGCTGCACTGACTGCAGAAAACCACTCCAGCAGCTCCAGCTGCAGAATTAGGGCTGTTCATGTAAAATAACTGCACAATAACTGCTTCCAGAGTCAGGGCTTCCCAAACCAAGGGCTGCAGAGTACAGCTCATGACAACTGTCACTATTTAGGCACCTCTTTCCACTTTGAGGAGCTACATTTTTTACTCCTTCTCCTCAGAATCACAAGGGCTAAAGACACACTTTAGATAGATAGATAGATAGATAGATAGATAGATAGATAGATAGATAGATAGATAGATAGACAGATGAAATTATAGAGTTTATTCCCCTCAGTTTTCTGCTTTCTCCTCACATCATGGTGAGTAAAGAAACATGAAACTCTGATCTTACCAGAAAAAAACTCATTCTCAGGTGTGTGTGTTTGCAGGGCCTCATTTTGTAAAACATTTGCATCATCAATACACTGCAACATAAAGCAATTACATAAGAAAATTAAGCATCTAGAAACCACTTCACCCCTACCATACCAGGATGAAGCAGAGACAATAAAGCACTGAACATCTGCTTCAAAAAGTAGTGGAAAATCACAAATAGAGAACAGAGCTTTCCTTGCTTGCCCGTGGAGCCTTGGGCACACCTGCCCAGTGGCACAAGAGAAACTACTTTTAGTCAATCATTTTTGTAAAACTAACTATTCAGTGAGGCAAGTAACAACTGCCCTGAAACTCTATTTAATGCAGCAGGACAAGACAAACCATCCCAAGCTGTAGAGGAATTGGGAGGGAAAGCACCTCACACAGCTGGAGCTGCAGGGCAGCAGGAATTCTATCCCTGCACAGTTTAATGCAGTGAAAGTTGGCCATTAGCTGGAACAAGTGCCAAGGGAAAACATTTTCCAGAAAGTTTAAAACATTTATACCACCCACATCCTAACAAAAACCTCCTCATTCAAAAGGTAGTGATGCACCATCCACGAAGCTGCCCCAAGTCTCAGAGTGTGAGCACCTTGGTCTAGTGGCAGGGGGGCTAGAACAAGATGAACTTTAATGTCTCTTCCAACCCACCCATTCCATGATTCCATGAAGTTCCCACAGAAAAAGCAATGCATTAGAAAATACTTGCTCATGTCACTTGAAAAGTAATGCTCTTATTAAAATCCACAGGTGTGTGCAAGAAAAAGTGGTGCTCACTCACATGGGAGCAGCCCTCACAGAGAACACGAGATTAATTCTTGTCACAGAGAAATAGCAGATCAAACCCTGGTCTGAGACACAGAAAACCTGGGGTTTTCTCCCTGCTCTGCCCCTGGCAACAGCTGGTTCCTGGGTGAGTCCTTTGTGCCACCACTGTGCTGCCTGCCCTTTGGGTGTCTTCCCTGGAGAAGCTGCAGGACAAGTTTTCCTCTTGATGCACGTGAAGCATTCACCAGTGCAATGGTGTCCTACTGTCTGTGAGACCTCCAGGCACTGCAGTATTAAATAAACTGCAGTAACAAAAAATATATATAGAATTTTCCCTAGGGCTGCAGCGTTACCTTGAAGTAACACTACTGAGTTCTTCCAATCGCTGTGAGATTGGGCAAGTTTCTCAGGACTACATTAAGGCCTCTGTAAAACTGGGAACTACAGTATAAATTGCCAATTAAGCTCTTTTTAGGGGCTGGAAAGTCCTCTGAAATCTTTAGGTGGAACCTGCTACACTGCTGGAGTATTGATATCCATGCCAATGAATAATGACCAACGTGAACATGAGACAGCCAAGAAGGAGGCGAGGCACGAGACCTGTCCTTCAGGGCATGTTCTCTCACTCATTTTTGGTCCAAAATCTCTCCATTCCCAGACTATGAGAATTTCTTCACCATTTTGATTTACTTCTCAAACCTGTCAGAGTCCTGCAATGGCTCCAGCAACCCTCTAAGAAAGGTAGGGCTGCCCCTTTATAACAGGCCTGTGTCAGCACCTCCGTTCTCAGCCTGTAAAGGAGCAGCACTTGGGGAATAATAATTCAGAAAGAGCTATGGGAAAAGAACTATGAAATGTAAGTTAGCAAAAGGACTTTGGATGTGAGGGAAAAGTCTAGGATAACAGTACAGGTGAGGCTGGAGTGAGAATGACGTACTCTCTCCTTGGTTAAATCCCTCAAGTCAGACTTTCTCCGAGCAGAGAAGACAGCAAAGAGCTGTTGTGTGTGTAGAAGGTTCAAGGATCTCTGATTGCCTTATTTTCCTTATCAATAAAAGAGCAGTGATGGTGATGTGACTATGGTACTTCTGAACAGAACTGCTCTGTCACTGCTAGAATTTATGGAAATAGCATAAATTGTTCACAAAATGAACATATAATAAATTGTTCACAAATACCATAAAAAGGTTCACAAAGTTTAGACCATTCTGTGATCAAGAGTGAATTTCTGGCTGGGTCATCTTCAAACATGTTGAGCCAAACCAGTTAATCCTTATAATACAACAAGAGCTGCTCCCCTCCTTTTGATGCTCTAACACATTCCTGTCTACAAATGCTGTAGCAAGGCTGGTTCAGCACTGCTGCAGCTGCTATCAAGGGCACTGCAAATGCTGCTGCTCACTCAACACCATTTTACCCTGAAGCTGCTTCCCAAATGCATGGTCTGGATGAGGAAATCCAGCTGAACTCTGATACACCTTCCCTGTTTAGATACCCACTAAGTCAGGTTACCAATCTGGATTTAGAAAATATGTGGTTACATAAATCAAATTAATGAACTTCTAACATTCCCTTAGTCACAATCCTTCCTCTTTGAGAAGAGCAGAGCATACTCCTGGAAGAGAGGCTATCACTCAGCTGAACTTCAAGAAGTTATCCTTCCCTCTTCTTCTTCACAGATATAACTAAAGCCACTTTTCCCCTCTGTTCTTAACTCATAATAAAATAAAAATCAACAGTCATTATATTTAATATGATATATTATGCTAATATTTCTGTAGTGAAAGTTGGTTACCTCACCAGTAGGAATACTGAAATGTCAATTTTTTTGTTCCTCTATCTAAAACTGGAAGGTTCAACAGGGACAAAGTGAATCAAGAGGTTGGCTGACAATGGCAGTTTGTAGATAAAAGTGCAGCAGATTTCTCATTTTAGAGAGCTACAGCACAAATGCAGCGAGCAAAGTAGCACAATGTAATTGCTACTCATCTTGGAGATGTTAAAAAAAGGACAATAATCAAAAGCAATGCTTGAGCAAACTGCACTTTGTTACCAATTAATAGTGTAGAAACAGCCAAGGGGAACAGGAATCTACTCAGAGCAAATGCTCACAATGTTTTCCTTGATATTAACTCCATTAATAATTTGTTTCTGAGAGCTTTTCAAAGTCAGGCTAAAACAACAACACAGGCATAACAAATGGGACAGCATGATTCACTTTGTATGTTCAGGTGGGCCAAGGTCTGATTTCCTATGAGTTTTGGTGGGACAATAGACTGAAGCTTTTTTCTTTAAGCCCAGGTGAAAGTTAACCTGACCCCAAGTTCCCAACGCTGCTGGCTGTTAGATTTATTTTCAAGACAGAGGGAAGGAACTTTTGCAGGGATAACCCGAGGATATCAACAAAGAGGAGCCACCCAGATCCTGCCATCCAGTCTCTGATGCTCTGCAGGACAGCACGGTAGTGAAAACCCCAAATAAAACAAATGCACCAACCCAATGCCATGCACACAAATGTCCCTGTTTTCCTTTGCAAAGCCTGATCTGGCAATGAAAAACACTTCCTGGAAGTGCCATTTTATGATGTTAAACAGGCCTCAAATAACTTAACAAAGTACAGAGGGACACTGACATTTGAACTGCAGGAGTTTTGTTTTCCATCTTGTTTTTCCCCCACTGTGAATATTGCATTTGAATAACTGAAATTTTTAAAATCTCTTTTCCTCCTTTCACCATGATGTAATGCATGTGTTGCACAAGAATAACAATGTAGAGCTACTGCTGCTGGAGCCAAGTTTGGCACCAAGAGAGATTAGGGTTGGCACCATACACCATGATCTTTAAAACAAATTTGGCAGCCTTGCTTTTGCCACTGCTGCCATAAACAGCAGTCAGGGCAGTAAATGGAAAAGTGCTGAAAAGAGACCATGAGTTTGTAACTGGAACAAAGATGCCCATTAGCCAACCACTTAATCTAACACCTTCTCATATATGAAAAGTAAAGAGTTTTACAATGGCATGTCGAAATTAGCAGCAGTAGCAGGGACCAAAGTGTAACATAACAGTGCCTTTCATCTGTCCATCACACCAAACTGAGCCTACAAAACCCACCAGCCAGCTACCTGTCAGCCAGGAGAATTAGCATGCACAACTGCAAGTTCCACCAGATTATTCAAAGAAAAATACTTGATCTACACAAGAGCACATCTGTCTCAACAAATTTTCCCTTTCCAGTACTTTTCAGTTATGCTTTCCCGGGAGGACATTTGCTCCTATTCAGTGATGCTGGAACAGCTCTCTGGAAAGAGACACTTATGTGCGTTTTTCTTCTTTAAATGCAGATGGAACAGAGGAGAAATGCAAGGTTTCCTCACTGTGTCCCTCCTGGCTTGAGCTGAGCGAGCGTGGGCTGATTTTCTCTGCTCTATAAAAGGAGTCTGATGATTTGTGATGTGGACATCTGTCTGCAACTGGACAGATGCCACCAGCTTATTTCACACAGACAACTAGACAGCCATGTAATAGCAGCATCTTTCAATTGCTACTTCATTTTTTTTCTTAAGAAACCTTATTACCTAGCAGAAGAACTCCATATTCCATCCCAAATTTCACTAAATTTAAAAATTCTTTAAGCACCAGCTCTCAAATAAGGGACCACCTTCATCTGTGAGATAAGTCAGAAGCATGTGTGGTGCTGTAACAGCTTTTTGTCACTTGATTAGCACTAAAACATGTAAGAACATTCAAGGCAGATTTCAGGCAGTAACTTTCACCAGCAGTACCAACAAGCACTCCTAATGGGACAGCCAGCATGGTGCTTGTGTAGGGAGGCACACACAACTTACAGACTCCTTTTGCAGCTTTAAGGTGAAAATGCACTTTTCCTCTCATTACCAAAAATCAAACAAAATGAAAAAAATTGGGTCTGATTGCTATGACTTAACTTATTTTCTGATGGCTTCAAATTCTTCAGAAATCCTGTCAAATCCAAAACCAAAGGGCAACTTTCAATGGCCACAAACCGTGGTATCTTTTATTAGATGTTCACAGCTTCAGTGACAAAACGAGCATCTTAAAGCCCATTTTGTTTCCCTAATGAGCACTTTCCTCCTATCATATTATACACCACTTACCCAGTGGAACTTTCAAGAAGCTACTCTGGCACAGCTCATCACCTTGGAGGCCACCTGCCAACAGCAACCACTCAAGCCCAATTTGGGACTGCTGGGAACAAGAGGGATCCAAAGCAGCAAGAGGCAACTGTGTCCTTCACAGATAATTCGAGATAATTCCTTGCAGGTACAGAAAATGGCAGCTCCTGGAGTTTGTTCAGATAATCTAAGAAAAGAGTTTTATCATCTGTACAGATTAAAAAATCCAGCTACAAGTAAAAGCCAGCTTTCACTGCTTGGATATTTGAGAGCAAGCTCACGTGTGCCATGGACAAGGTGACTGCCTTAGATTAAAACTCAGATTTGATCTGCAATTTCCTTAGCTTAAAGGCAAATTTTGCTCGCACACACAGGACTTCAAAGGCCCTCACCTCTCCACAGCCCAGAGGAGCAGCCTGACAGCCTGGCTCAACAGTGGATGTGTTTCCTGACATTGGATTAACTTCAGCTCATCACCTTCAGTGCAGCTTCATTCTGACACTTTTATGGAGTAACTTCTAGTACAGACAAAAGAATCAAAGCCATTTCCTGCCTCCGGCTACTAGAGATAACGTCCAATTCACTCACAAGCAGCATGCAAAGATGCTCTTGCTGGCTCCAACTGTTTGCAGCAATGAGCTATCAGAAATAAAAAAAATCAACAGTGCAAAATATATGAATGCAGTGCTTGGCTTCCAGAAGAAATACAGCAGAAAATCAGATAACTCTAGTGAAAAAAAAAAAACAAAATAAAGGGAGACTGTGTCTGAATTCAGATTGTGTTTTACTAACACAAATAGAACTGCTATTAGAAAAACAATTTACTTTATTTCTCTCGAATAAATATTCAGAATATTCAGAAATGGCAAGTTTGATGCCATGTCCAGTGGCCAGGGCTCTCGTAAGGGAGACTTGGATTCAGTCCTGTGTCAGCCACAGGCTTCCTGTTACCAGAGTAGTTTACAAAGCCAACTCCTATTTAACCTGCTTGCCTCTATTCCCCTCCTCTGTAAAACAGGGGTTTCTGCATTTTTATACTTCTGAGCATGCAGAGCTCAAAATTATGAAGACTACGTGCTGCACTCAGGTAAATCAGCACAAGGATATGAGGAAGAAAAATATATAAACACCAAAGACAGAAAAGCAGCCTTACACTTACGAAAAATGCCATGAAAGCAGTGTATTTCTGACTTTTGCTTACCCCTTCAGAACCTTTCTCTGCTCTTGTGCCCGTGCAGGGAGCAGGCACTGCCTGCAGTTGTCAGAACCAAACAGAAGCCCAAGTCTCACATTCCTATTCCCTCCTAGACCACATATCATCACTCCTCATTCCAGCACCCAACTCCTGCAGGGTTAAACTCTCCCTTTAATTCACGTTTGGCTGTGTAACTCTTCTGTCCCACTCGTGTCTCTCCAGTTGCTCTGCTCCTCTCTGGAGGCGCCAGGTTTGTGCATCTCCTGCTCACACATGTCCTGCCGTGCTCCACATGGAGCGTGACCAACGTGCTAACCCCTGGACAGCTGCTGGTTTTACAGGCTGTCATCACAAAGACTGCCTGTGTGCCTGCTTGGAGGGGTTATTCTATAGGAGCCCAGCAACTGCATTCATTCAGTTCAGCTGCAAATGTAAGCTGTGGAATTGAAATGCCACAATTAAGAGAAATGGCCTTGCTTAGTTCAGCTTCTAATCACAAAATAGCACTGAGGGATCATCTGATGTCTTAAAATCCTGCATCCTGCACTTGGAACACAGTTCCTGAAGGTTCACAGGGTGCATTTTCAGCAATAGTTATTGCAGAGTAAATGGGTGCAGAGACCCCAAACTGCAAAGCCTCATAGGGAAGGACAACATGAGCCAGAATCTCCATCTCTAAACTCATCTAGGAACTGCTTCCTTCGTGTTCATGTACCAGTGGGGTGGAAGCTAAGAAAGACAAAAGGAAAATAGCACAAAATAAGAAGAATCTGTGACACAGAAGTAAAAAAGCTCCTGGGATGTGGGCTCGAGAAAAGCCTTTTGAAATGCTGTGGAGTACTACTAAAAAACAGAATTTCTGAAACCTTTCTGTGCACAGGATTAAAAAAACCACCAAACTAACCCAAACAAAACCCACAAAAACTTTCAGTACAATTTCTAAACAAACAAAACAAGTTTCTGCTAGAATTACACTCCATCTATTTCCCTCTAATTCTTGTGGACTGCCCACAAGAACTTGAGTTTCTGGCTTGTTGGAGAGAAGTTAACAACATCTAATTGAAAAGGCAACATTTTCCTTGTCCTGCCACATACCACTTTGCCAGTATATACGTGAGACAAGTAATTTGAAAAGCATGTACACACCTTAAGCAAAAGCCCAAGTTTTAAGAAAAACAGTCTGACAGTGAGAGCTGTAAGGGTTAAGATTTTTCTCAAAGCTAAGCATACATTTTTCCATGCAAGCAGCTGAATCATGGATATTTTAAAGAATAGTTTATTAAGCACAATATAGCATATCTCCTACTCAGCTCTATAAAATGTGTCCAGTGCTGCACAAAGCATTAAAAACCATTTAAATGTGGAACTTGCTGGCATCCACTGGCACAGCAGAAGAATTGAGAGAACAAATCTAACAGCTGTCTGGAAACACAGCAGATTTATATTGAGGGTTTAGTCATTAACTGTAGTTATCTGACTTACACCAGAACACTGAATGAGCAGTGGTGGTCTCTAGATTAACACAATACATGGCAACCCCCCCAAAATACAGTCCTGGCTCCAGGATGCTGAAATTAATTGCTTTGCTTCGTAGTGGAAGCATTCCAGTCTGGTTAATAAAAAAGTGGAGTTGAAGAAAAAAGCCAAATAAAGGCTATATACAAGTCTGTTTATCAAATACCTGTGCACAGAATGGGTTTATTAGTCTTCTGCATTGCTAGAGAAATTAATTTGCAGGCTACACACAGCAACTGAAAAATTGGCATGATTTAATAGCCCAATAATACCTGTGCACAGAATGGGTTTATTAGTCTTCTGCATTGCTAGAGAAATTAATTTGCAGGCTACACACAGCAGCTGAAAATTTGGCATTATTTAATAGCCCAACACTTTTTCTAGCAGTCTCAAATGCATATTAGATGTAAGTTTCCATACAGCTAAGGATGTTGTTTATCCCTCTGCTTCTCTGATGTTATCTCCTTTTCCCTTTAAAAAATAAATACAAATGTATACCAGGAACCAGAAAAAGTGTTTTTCTGGTTCCTGGTATACATTTGTATTTATTTTTTAAAGGGAAAAGGAAATAACATCACAGAAACAGAGGGATAAACAGCATCCTTAGATGTATGGAAACTTACATCTAAGTATGCATTTGAGACTGCAGTGTATGGCATTTTTCTGGTTCCTGGTATACATTTGTATTTATTTTTTAAAGGGAAAAGGAGATAACATCAGAGAAGCAGAGGGATAAACAACATCCTTAGCTGTATGGAAACTTACATCTAATATGCATTTGAGACTGCAGTGTATGGCAAATATTGCTAATTGGGTTAGAATTCAAATGTCAATTGGTGAATTCAAGGGAAAAACAGTTGTGTGAATACCACAAGAATCTATTAGTAACTGAGAATATAAATGAAATTCTAGAAAGGCTGGCAAAATTACCCTTGGTTACACCAAAACTTTGGGTTCATGCCAAGAAAAGCTCTATGGTTTTTGACATGAGTACTCAGGTGGATGGAATTCCAGGGAACTTTACTCCAAAAAGAGGTTTCCCTGTGGCACCTCCTAACACCTCCACTCTTCCTGATGACCATGTGTTCTCCAGGACAGCTGAGATACTACAGACCTGGGAGGCAACTGAAAAACCTCCAGTGGATAACTCTGGTGAGGAATGACACTGAAGGTATCAGAAGCAGAAATCACTCCATATCCTGCCAATAGCAAGGCAAGTTGCTGAGAAGCTTTTCACTGTCATTTTGCTTAACAGTTTGTAAAGACTGATATTTTTAAAGACTGTTATCAAGGACAACACTGAGGTAATGTGAAAGCTGAGCCTGGCTGCTCCTCTCCACCTCCCATCCCCTTCTCCCTGCAGTTTATTTGGCAGAGAGGAGTTGCACAGAGTCTCATCCAACACTGCTACCCAAGTGTTCCTGAGCATGAATAATTTTCTAAGGATACAAATCTCCAAACAGCACGTTAGTCCTGCTGATGATTTATGAAATGTCAGAGATCATTCTCTCAGCAGTGATAAGCTCTTGGTTTTGCATGAAACCTCTTGCAATCTCTAAGGCCATTCTTGACTCTGCATCACTCCCAGACAGGGCAGGGGCAGAGCTGCAGCAAGGATTTCTGTAATGAACTGCAGGTTATGTATGCACACAAATAAAATAGAGGGTCAGGTTATGAATTCTTGCATACTTCCATATGTAAAAAGCTCAGAGTGTGCTTTGGAGCAGGGACAAGCCTCACTAGGCAAACACTCTGTTTGGGCTGTTCTCCTCCCAGGATGCAAGCACTCACCAGCAATTGCAAAATTAGGCAACGTTTCCTTTTCTCAACTGCTCAAAATATTGTCCTTGGCACCTCAATGGCCCAAGATACAAGAGCAGGGAATCCAAATACAGTCTCAGAAACTTCAGTAGTTTTTCACATTTCTCTGCCAGACCTTGCCTATGCTGCACAACCCACCTGAAACCCACAATACCCCAAGTTACTCAAATCCCACCATCCCCATGACCAGAAGACACTAGTGATACCCAACTGCCCTCAGCTATGATTTTATTTCTTTGATCAGACATACAAATTATGTTTTTCTTTTACAAGCAGCATTTGCAGTCAGCTTGTGTTTCCTTGTGCTCATTCTCCACATTTATGCAGACTGTAAGTTATTTTTACCTATGTGGAATAACCACAGATAGCTGAAAATATTTAAGATATGAGATCTTCACTATGACCAGCCAAGAATCCTACAGCTGCTCTTTTTGTTCTGACAAGTTAGCCCTTGCTTCACAAAAACACTTCAAAACTGGAACAGTCGGGGTTGATCGGACACTTTTTGGAATTTTTCCTGAATTTTAAGGGCTGGCATTGGCTACTAATTCCTGTATCAGTAGGCTACCACGAGACACCTCTGCTGAGTTCCATTTGTTTTCCTGTTGCTGCCTTCCCACAGGAATGCTGTGTTTCCAAAGGGTGCAGTTGCCTCTCTCCCCACTGCATTTACTTGTGCTGAGACAGAGCTGGGGCTCTATCCAGCTTTGCTGTCTCTAAAAGAAGACATTAATTTGTAGGCATTAATCAGCATGCCATCCCTCAGGGTGTGCATGCCCAGGGTTAGCCAGGGGGATTTTCCACTCATGGTGCCTCCAAAGTCAGATGTTTGCACCACCTTGCACACCACAAACTTGGGGTCCCTCCAGGCCTGCCCTGCATTTTTTCCCAGCACAGAAACAAGTCAGTCTGGTCAGGCTTCTATGCATAAACAAGAGATTTTTATTTGGCAAAAGACTTTTCAGTCCTGTTGCTATTCCTCGCGCACCTTTGTATACAACTCAGTAATGCCATGTATTTATCTGTCCTGTTCCAAGTGTGGAATCTTCTCTAAGGTTCTCAAGGTTATGACATTGCACTAAGACAACTTCACATCACCTCCAAGCTACTATTACAACCAGTGAGAGGTATAAAACCTGAATTTAGAATCTGGGTACAAAGAGAAGTAACAGGCACGAGCAAACAAGATTTGGGAATTCGTTATGAAATACAGACCTTTCATTCCTATAACTGGGGAAATCTGAACTGCATATACACTGCCCAAATATTGTTGTGACTTTCTTTTTATCATAAAAACTGATTAATGTATGGGCATTTAACATTAGGGCACTGTCAGTTATAAAACAAGACTTGTACATTTGACAGAAAAGCCATTTCAAACCTGCAGTTTGTTTTGTAAATCAGTGTAACTCTGGTTGCATTTAATAAACGTGAGAAAGAGAGAATTTTACATACACTTTTTGAAATGTACTTCTGTGCTCAGACAAGTCTCAGAGGTTTGGCTGTTTCAGCTCTACAGTTCTGCCCACAAACTGGTAAAACCATTCATTATTGCCACAAAAACCTCACAGGAACAATAAAACAAACAAACAAACAACCAACCAAAGAGCTCACAAAAACCTAAAATCAAAACAACCTATCTTCATCTGCATGCACAGTCTGACTGAAAAATACACGTGCAATCAAGCTACAATTAGCTCCTGACACTATGAGCAGCCTCTGATGTCAGAGATCACCTGCAGGGCAGGAGGCTTTTAAAACTAAACATTTCTTTTCACTCTGGGCTCTGTCTCGGTTCTCTGCTTGCAGCCCAACATGAATTGTAACTCCAGGCACAGAGGTGAGACTGTGGGACCAACACTGCTGCACTCCTGGAAGCAGAAATGTTTGAGCAAAGGTGAGGAGGTCGGAAAAGGGCAAAGTCCCAAGTAATTTTAAGTGGTTCAGCTAAGTAGGGAAGGCTAATGGGAAACCATTTTAATTTGTTACAGTCATCCCCAGCGAATAAAAGGACAACGTTTTTCTTCAGCAGCTTGATTACAAAGCAGTAAATCCCTCTGTGTATATAAAAGATCTATGAACACTATAGATCAAATGTCAAAAAAAGATTTGTACTTTGTGTTGGGAACAGTTTTAGATACTCAATCATTCTCATTTTTAAATACTTCCAACAATTATTCTCTCCCTGGAAGCAGACACATGTAAGTAATTCTGCCATTCTCATCTACAAAGACACAAAGTAGTGGCATTTTTGCAGCAAACATTTTTTGATCTTCTCTTTCCACAAACACCTAAGAAACATAGTTTTGAGCACAGAAGCACAATCTTTCCCTCTCTCCCAACAACACTGACTCTTGCTGGTAACAAAAATTGATGCTGCTTCAAGTACTGGCTACATCTCTACTTTACAGACCCCAGGCAGAAGCAAACATGGCACAGCTCAAGGTGACAATATTCCCCAGCAGCAGGAGTATCTTGGAGTAAGAATTATGCCAGAATAGGATTGTTCTCCAGTTGCTGACAGGGTTTTTGTGCATTGTATCAATTTCTTTTTCCCTGACAAACTGACAGTTCTGATAGACCCACAGGGCAGCAGACAACCTATTTCATGCTCTCATCTAAGATGGGATGGAAAAGCATTTAAAACAGTGACAGTTGTAGCTGTACAGCCACAGGTTAGTTTTCAAAAAGAGGAATTTTTTTTTGTTGGAAGCAGAATTTTTAGGCTTAGAAGTACAATGTTCAGCCATTAGAAATTATTAAGCTTTTCTAAAGATCTATAATTCAGAGGCAAACCCCAAATATTAAGTTTATTTCTCAACAAAATAGTGACCTGGTCATGGCAATTTGTTATCTCGTGCCACATTGGTTTTTTCTCTGATCATAAGAAATAAATACTCTGAAGCAAGAAGCATTTTAATTTCATCTACATTCACAGTGGGTCTTGGACCTCTACCTGCTGCTGTAATCAACAACCACCACCTGCTGAACCACAGAACTCTGTAATACACTCAGCACTGCATGCTAAATAGTTCTGCCCATTCAATTTTGTAGAAACCTTCCTGTACTGAGTTTGCCTTTTGATGAGGAACCTCAACCAGCCCTGCAACTGTGGAAAACCCTTGAGGTAAGAAATCCTGACAGCCCCCCAGGGACTGCTCAGGAGAGATGTGACACCCTGGCTCAGCACACACCTGCACCAGGACAAGGGGCCCTTACAGCAGCACGATCACATTACCAAGAGCTCAGCCATGGGGTGGCAAAGCTCCTTGACAGCTTTATTCACCTTTTCTTACTAAAGGACAAAATTCTGCTGCTGGCACCTCAAGTGCACAGTGTGTACCTGCTGCCTCAGACACTCACACCAACACTTCTCCCCTCCAGTGTCTTGAATGCTGTTTGTAGCACCCTCAACCAGGTTTTGGAGAGGTCAGCTCTGTCTTTAACAAACTTTTCTATACAGAGGCAAAGCTGTACATCACAGGCAGTGTAATTTTTAAAAGGCTGAATTTTAAAACTTTTAATCCATTTATTGTCAATAACAAATTTTACAGCAGTTTGGACGTGTGGATATTGACCCCTGGCCAAAGCAGGCTCTCGTGTTTGTGTTCTGTCTGCCCACAACACTGCCTGTCACTTCTATTGGCTAAAATGTTCTCTGGTGTGGTTTTGCAGAGTCCCTCCCTGCTGTGGGCTACACACCAGCAGTTGGGTTTCAGCTCATATATGGCTCCTTTGAGCTCATGGGGAGCAAGGGGAAGGAGTGAGAACAACAGGGGATGGGACCCAAAGCTAAATAAATCAATGCTGCTTTGATCCTTTGGGATGAGGATGCTGTAGAAAAACATGGTTATTAGAATTGTGATTTTATTGGTTAAAGAGTTGCTTATTGGCACTGTATTTCAGCATGAACTTACATGATGGTGCTAAGTACAAAGTGTTCATTCTGTTTGTGGCTATAAGAATTAATCTCTTCCATGTGCAGAGAGGGTGTGTGATAATTCAGCTGAGATTCCCGTTGGTAGTCCGGGCAAGCACTCACCAGCTGCAGGGCTTTCAACAATGCACAGCAACAGCTCCAAGAACAAATGATGTAACTAACACCCCTGTGAGTGCTGCCACGCAGGGCCACAGCAGCCTGCTCATTTCAGGGTCTTCATCCAAGTACGCTGTCAGAAACCTGAAAACCTGAAACTAAAAGGTGAGTTTCTCCCCAATCGTTCCAACACTTAACTCTGGACAGGATTCAACAGCTAATGGACACTGAATGAAATGGTATGGTTCTAATAGCTTGCAATTGCCTCAATCATAAGAAAAAGTCTGATCCTGATTATTAAAAATGAAAAACTAATTTGCAATGTTTATGTGGATGGCAGCTTTATATGCATGATAGAAATGCTCCAACTGCCTTTACAATCCAGCTGGAACAAAGTTTTCATTTTTCTTTTTCATGAAATTTCATTTATTATGAGCACTGTGTCTCAGTAAGGCAGCTGTTGGCAGCAAGATATGAAATTTAAGTTAAGCTGGTTAGTACCAAGAGCCAAGATATAATATGTTTTTGTCAGAGAGAAGTTTTCCCTGTATATATACAGTAATTAAAATAGTTTGTCAGCCAATCCCATCAAACCCCTGTTGAAGGAAGAGATAAAGCTATTTTAAAATATAATTTAGAAATTGCAACAAAAAAACTGGGATTGCTACAGCTCACTTCGGAGAGGTCTTAAGTAGGTAATGCACCAATTAATTCAGAAATTAAAGATACCTGGTTTTCATCACTGTCCTACTAATACAGTGTCAGATTTTGAGCAAGTAACTTCTGACAAGGTTCCAAATAGGAATTAAATAAGGATCAGTGTGTTACTATTATACACTGAGGATGTCTCACACAGCCTGCACCTGGAGGAAATTGTCCTGGGCTTCCTATGACTGGGGCAAGCACTTCTGTCATTCAATACATAACCATGATTTTCCTCCAGCTTCTCTGGTTGTTACAAAAGAAAGCAACAGTAAACTTCACATCTTCCTCTGAACCTCTTCTGGAACGTGTTTAAGATGCACATTTCAAAAATACCTACCTAAAACTGCCCTTGGGAAATAGGTGAATGAAGAGGACAGGACCTGGCACATGCTGTTGGAAGTTCAAGCCAGGTAAGGGTTGAAATTTTATAAATTAAGTGAATAAAAGAGAACATTAAAAAACCCACCTAAACTGAAGCATTAAGCTGATCAATCCTCAACAGCTACAATGACTACTTGCAAATTGGCTTCTTTCCCAAATTGTTGCCTGGAAGTTGTTATCAAGGGTAATTGCAAAACTCTATCATCACCTATCCTGGGATTTGATAAACTCCTAATGATTGCAAACATTCAGGGGTTTTACTACTGACCAAAGACACAACCTGTCCCTGGGCCAGCCACAACCTCCTGCAGTGACCAACAAACTCATCTTTGACTGTTTTTCTCCTGGATGAACTTGCTGATCCAGCCTGCAGCACACCAATGGCACCACTACTGAGGGGGAGACAGGAACACACAGCCAGGCTGAGCAGGACACAGCTCTCAGCCAGACAATCCAGTCTGGAACTGTGATGTATTTTTGTCATACATGGGATCTATCAACACTCTTGCTTCAGGAGGGCTCCACTGCCACCTAAGACAAGCCCAAATGACTCCCCTGTTCAGGTGACAGCTACCTGCACTTCCCCATGAACACAGGATAACAATTAAATACTCCAACACAGCTGAAGTTGGCACCACTTTTACTATTATAATGTTACCTCACAAACAAATTAGTTTAATGACTTTGAAGACTCTGCCCACACCACAGAATCCATAAATTATACTCATACACAGACGTTGAAGCAATTATTTTTTGATATCTACTTTAGGTATTTGCAGCACTTTAGGTGTTTACTTCTTGTCACGCTTACAGCTTGACAGCCATCTACTGCAGTTAAAAACAGAGCCAAAAAGTTCCACTAGAGAACTAGAAAATTAAATTGCATTTAGGGATGGGTGGGAGGTTGCTCACTGATGTTTAGTATCAGTGAACACACTGGTTGGCTTCAGGGTACTTGCAAGTATTTTTAAGCCAAAGAAAGCCTAGCAGGTTCTTTCCTCCAAGCAATTCTTTCTCTGAGGAGTTTTTTAAGGGACAATCATTGGGGTTTACTCTTCTGAGATTACATGCATTGTTAAAGACAACTGGATTGTATCTCTTTTGTACTGGAAAAAAATAAATCTGCTTTGTCAGTATCTAGAGGGTTAAAATCCTCAGATTAAAAATGCATTTAGTACATTCAAAAAGATGAGAGCTGGTGGCCATCACTCTACAAGTACTGCCTCCAAATATACACTCACAGATTTACAGCAATATAAAAATACATGGCTGGCAAGAAACTGAAATGAGAATAAAACACATATGAATCATGCACACAACTAATTAAACATGAAAATTATCTTCACAGTCACTTACCTTCACCATTGTAAGTTAACATTCAGCAGAAGAAATCTGAGAAGTGTATTTTAGACATATGCAATCTGGGAGTAATATTTCTTTTAAACTCATGTCAGGATAACACAGCTTCCTTTCCAAGCACTGATTATTTTGGGCTCTCCTAAGTGAAGCGAAAAATGCTTAAGACTGAACACAAGCCTTGGCTGACAGCACTTAAGTGAGCCTGGAAATCTTCAAATTTACCGTGCTGGGAACTGCTGTGTAACTTCTAGGCTTAGGCTTCAGGGCAAAGCATACCTATATTCCATCCACTCACAAGTCAGATTTTGGCAACTAAACTCTGACTTCCTTTTGCATAAGTAATGCACTAACATCTGAGCACCCGACTGTTCACTGTCAGGGGACCATGTGAAAAACACCCCAACAAATCACATCCCAGCTATTTCTTCTTTACTAACATTTAATTTGCAGAATCCAAATTGCACTTCCAAAAGTCACAAGGGTGTATCAACCTCTTCAGGCACTACAAAAATAAACACGACAAAATTTGGAGCTTGCTTTTCAGTGATGCTGAAAAACCTCTGTATGAAATAACTTCCACGAGCATATGCCAAGAGTAATTACAAAATTTTGAGTTCCAGAGACTACAACATTGCAGGTTCCATTCTGCTTCTTCTGGTAATGGTATTTGCATCAACGATGAGAGCATCCACTTGAGGAGAGACAGAGAGCATGGTGTTGGCACAACAAAACCCTGTCATTAAGGAGACATCTGGGCCATTAAGAGCAGTCTGCTGGGGAAGGCTGCACCTCGCTAGACTGGGTTTCAAACCAAGTTCTCCATGAGGTGTTGAGCAAAAGAGAACTGGCTGCAAGCAGGACAACACAGGCCTGGTGGGTTTTGTTTACTGTGCAGTTGAAGGACCACTAAATGATTAATGAAGGGCTGACAGCTTCTTTGGAGAGCAGCAGACAACATTTTGGGGCAAGACTTTGGCTTGTCAGGTTAAACACAAAAATGCTTACATAGAGCTCTCTCTCCTGAGCTCACTGCTCTTCAAATGACTTTTCTAACTTGCTTCCCAGGGCAAAAACATAAATGTAAGGCTATCTTGAGGAGAAAAAAGAAGCACAACAAAATGTTAGTTTGCCAGAGCATCTGGAACATTCATGTGTGATAACACTAGCAGCACACTTTCATTACCACCTTGTTAGCAGCTACAGGCAAATCTTCAGCAAGATCCCTCTCAAAGTAAACCTAATTCCAGTGAGAACAGCAGGATCATTTACCCTCCTCAGACAACCTCTGCCCTGCACTCTCCAGGCTCTTCCTGGGCACAGAGCTGCCATCACCATCAGGAATGGCAAGTGGCTCATGAGGAACTGAACATGCCTTCCTTTGGAGCATAAATAAGGTAAAAAATGCTGCCGTGCAAGCTTAAGGTTAATAGCTGAAAACCCCTGAAGCCCAACATATCAAGAAAGTTTTATGTGTTATTTAAGCCTTGGATGGATGATTAAAATCAAGAGGATGGCCATCATTTGTTGGCAAGACCATCTCATCTGTTTCTACACTTTAGATATGGATATTAATAGAATACAGGCACATCCCCCCAAACATTAAAGAAGATTTGGCCTCTGGAGAGGCAGGGAAGAGAAGTCCCCTACAGGAGCCTTTCCAGTCTTCAGAGCAGTTACAAATTTTCTGGCAACTTAAAATCAAAAAACACACTTAAGAAAACATATCTAGGAAATGTAAGATCCTGAACATGCAAAAAAACTGTCACTAGTTCAGGAATTCATGTAAAAGACAACACATTTCCCAGCCAGCACGTTACCATACAAGTACAACTACATTTTCAATCAAAATCAGTCCTTAAACATCGGTCAAGCACAAGCTCAGTTTTTGATGCAGGATCGCTTGTGCCCACAAGATGCCCCAGCAGCCTTTGTGCACCAACTCAGAGACTTCTGGAGAGGTGGATCTGATTTTAACACTCAGGTCTCTTACCTCAGGTGGGAGGCAGGACAAGCAAAGCTGGCTGACTTTCTGTCACCATTCCCTGCTCTAAACCTGGCAGGAATTCCTACTGGATGGGATGTGCCACCACTGCACAGCCTGATGTGAGATTAAAAAGTGCTGATTTTGTCAGGCTCTACCAGGTGTCTGCAGCAGGCACTGCTGGGGGCTGCAGGGAAGGGTGAGGTCTGTCCTGAGCTGCTTCCATCCAGCTCCACAGCAGGACCTGTCTGAGGCTGGTGGCACCTCTGGCAAAAGGCAAATCCAGCACGACAGGAAAGAAAAATGTGACAGAAACAGCCACAGGTCCTGGAGAAAACAGGAGCTGGTTCTCCTGACAGGGGGAACTGTAGCCTGCACAGCCACACTGGAGCAAGGGAGAAGGGTGAGGAAGGAGTGGTGAAAAGGAAATGCACAGTCTGGCTGCAGGCTCTCACTCCCCAGCCCCTGGGTGAGCCACAGGAACTGGGAATGTGGGAGCCAAGCTGAGCCTGGCAAAGGAGGTGGGCAGGACTGTTTGAGTTCTTGCCTTTGTTTCTCACCATTGATGCTACTGTAATTGGCAATAAATTAACATTCCCCAAGCTGAGTCTGTTCTGCCTGTGACGGGAAATAGTGAGTGATCTCCCCGTCTTTATCTTGACCCATGAGCTTTTTTTTCATATTTTCTCCCCTGACCTGTTGAGGATGGGGAGCAGGTGAGGAGCTGGGTGGATACCTGGGCATCATCAACCCAGCACACATGCAAGAGTGTTTCTTACCTCAGTGCTCTGACTGAAGAATACACTAGAACTGGACGAAATGTAGCAAATCACATAAATTTCCTTTCCAATAATCTCCTTCTGACAGAACATAAAATCTTCCATTTCTCCAACTAACCATAGAACAGCTGAGATTAAATCTTCCTAGTGAGAAACAGAACTGTGTTACCATGGCCTGGAGTCTGCAGGACATGCCAGGGCTCCCCCTGTGACATAAACACCTCCACCACAAAGTTGTTGGGCAGGTTGTTTCCAACATTCATGGAAATGTTGGAAACAACATTTTTTGTGTTGTTTGGTGCAGTACTCACTTCTCCTTCCCAAATCTCTAACACCACTGGAGTCCTAACACTAATCACTGCTTCTGTCACAGACATCTACTGCTGCAAACACTCTTCCTGAGCAATTTTTTGATTTGGACTAAACCAGAAAGCCCTCAAAAAGCAAGAATGCTGCTGCTGCAGGGTCAGCAGCTTGCTTCTTAAGGGAGAGAGACTGAAATCCTTACTTCACTCTCCCCTGGGACTGCGTTGGCTCATGCTCTCCCTCACTCCAAGCTGTTGGAAACGGCAGCACTGGAAGGACAAGAGCGGAGTTAAAATTTTGTTACTGCAGCAAAAGGCAAAGTGAGGACACCACACCAGCCTCTGAACACTGGAGTAACGTTCAGTTGGGAAAAATGACTTGTCAAAACACTGATGTGGCAGAAACACCGCGCTCTCTGCTGAAAGCTTCGAGCTGCAGATATTCCCCAGCAGCTTTTTCACCCAAGCCTTGGATTCAATTCATTTAACACCGCGATAAAGAATAAAAGCCATCAGTAAGCAGAGTGTGGCTTTTCTTTTTTAGCACTCCAGTTCCTCCTCCAGCAATCAGCAGGCTGCAGTAGGTGAAGCAGGCTGGGTATCGCTGCATCCTCCTCGGAGTCCTGTCCGCTGACTTCCCTCCCCAAACTTGTCCTCATGAATTCCACTGAAGCCTGCAGGTAAAATCCTTCCCCAGGCATTTTGCCCTGATTGATAGCTTTAGGGCCTTCCTTCACACGACTTCGGCTGCTTTCCAGACCTTTATTTTTATTTCTTTTTGTAACTGTCTCCAACGGGAAGTTGCACTCGGTTTTTTCACTGTACGTTTCTCTTAGAACTGACATCTCAGCATTGTAATGAAGGAACCCCTGGGTATTAGTGACAAATTAGTCACCAGCTAAAGAATATTTTCTTTTCATTTCTATACCAGGTGGAAGATATTAAAATCTCGAGAGGAATTTCACCTGCTCTGCTACAATAAATCATCACACAATTTTCTTTTAAAGTGACTTAATTTTACTGCCTCTAAAACCTCATCACCATTAAAATAGTCTTCTGAACTTGGTCAGGGAGACTTTATAGTAAATAGTATGTATTTAATTATACTTTGAAAATTAGTGTGATTTCACTTTAATACTTTAAATGGTGTTTTTAAAATATGGAATTATTCCTTTCTGAGAAGAAAACCATAGGTAGAAATTAACAGAAAAATATTTTCTCTTGTTTAGTTCTCTAATAAGGAACAGTATTAAAAAAATCTCCAGAAGACCCCACACAGTCTGCAAACAAAAGGAGAAATATTGCACTCACTATTCTTTGTTGAAGAACTTGTAAAGTAGCAGCCAAAAGAGAGGGGGGAAAAAGGTAAAAACACTTCGGTAGATTACTGAAGCCACAGGCCACTGAAATACGGCAAAATATTCAGTGAAGGCAGAGATTTACCTTTTTTTTTTTTTGTCCCCATAGAAGGCTAGTACTATTTTAGTAGTAACATATTATTAAAAAGTTGATTCTCAAAATGTTAACTTTACAACCACGCAGATTTTGTGTCATTACAGTGGGGTTTTCCACTTCTTAAGACAGATACATTTATAATCAAATTTATAATCAAAGCTAAATATGACACAAGTGGCTTACAGCTTTGGATTCAATGGCTTCATATATATTTATGTGCTTTTAATGAACAATTAATTTTTCAAATTATAATAGGTCCATTAAGTAAGCCAGCAGCAAAGGAGTTAATTTTACAACAGAAAGTAACACCAAGACTGAAATTTAAGAGTCCTGCCCCACCAGCAAAAGGAGGGCAGAAGCGTGTCTATCAATAAATACAGCACACTAAGTCTACATCCAATTGTTTCTTCCTCTATTTGCCAAGAAAAGAGAAGAGCAGAAGATCAATTAAAAAGCAGAAATGTAAAACCAAAGCGTTAAACACTACGAGATATTTAAGACCCCCCAGTGTTTCTTACAAGTGCAGAGCATCACTCCCCCGGGGGAGTTCCAGCTCCAATAATTACCTTCTGTCTGCTCACAGAGTTCAAGTTCAAAACAATATTCATTTTCCACTTCCCGTCCTAAACCGGGGCACAACGCTTCTGTGCATCACTCAGCAACCACCCTGCTCCACCACAGACACGGTTAAACCACTGCTGTGATTGAATAACCCTGATTTGTGGCAGGGGGCTGGGGCAAGGAGAAGCCCTGGGCTTTAAGAGGGAAAGCATCAAGCGCCAACATCAACACCTCTGACTTTGAGCAGCAGCATCCTTAATTACACTCAATTAGAAACCAAGCATTTGCCTCCACACCCCACCCCTAATTTGCAGGGGGGCATAAGTGGTGTTTCAGAACTAATCTAGCTAGAAGGTTTTGCTGCATCTCAAATATTTTACAGCAGACTCACTTGGCTTCCTCGGCCCCCTCCCCATCTAGTTCTCCTCCCCAAATGATATTCATCTGCTGCAGTGAAGAGGAAGGATGGCTGCCAAACAAACAATATAAAATCATATATAACAGGCAGAACACGCCTTCCTTCAAACCACAACTTAAGAGTTTTCAGGTGAAGAGACACTGAAGAGGGAAAGACAGCAAAAATTTGTGAAAGTGGTTATACAAAACAATCTTACATTGCCTTGTGCAGGGTTACACACATTTACAGCATTGCTGAATGATTATGTATTTCTGGTCAGAGACCTAAGCTGGCCTCTTATTCAGAGAGAAATGAATTTTATTGAAAACAAGATTTCTCTAACGTACATATTTACACAACAGGCCACTAAGGCTACACAGAATAAGGATCTCATCATTTTATTTCAATAAATAAAAAGAAAAATTGTGTCTCCCCTATCTTCCAGCTGCACACCTAATTCTACCAACACACTTAGGAGTACCAGGTCAGAGGTGTGACACCACAAAAGGGCTGTGGTACCTCCCTCTCTCCACCCAATTCAGATTTATCAACTTTTTAAACTGATGCTGGAAACTTTGCTGATTTGCAAATAGGAGCATGGACAGCACAGAAAGATGTTGATTCCCACTCTAGTTTTTGAAAGGCTCAGGCACTGAAGAAGTCAGATGGACTTGCATTGGCAGCAGTTACGATGGGATTTAAAAAAAAAATGCACTTTTGCAACAAGTACAGAAGGTTTAAAAGTGTTCCCACTCAATAAGGAATTACTCACTTACTTGAGTGAAATGATTGGGAACTGCAGTGTGAGCACGACTGGATCTAATACATTTATGCATAGTTGAACACAAGGAAGGAGAAAATTTATGTATTTTGCTACAAGCATTAAGGCTGGCTTACTCCTAACTATCTCAGTGAAGAGGAGTAGTATCAACACAGCACTTATCAAATGTAAGCTAGCAAAAAACATGGGTTTATAAATTCAAAAATAAAGTCAGCCTACAAAAGAAGAATAAAAAGGAAAATTTGGATACAGTGAAAATAACATTCACATGTTTTACTTTAAAAAGTGTCATCTTTCAGAAAAAAATGGTGCTTTTTAGTTTGTTAAGGGGTGGAAAAAAATCTCTCTTTTTCAAATAAAAGTATTGCTCAATTCTAGACAAGATTTTGTCTTGTTTCACCCACAGTAGTGGGGAAAAATAATAAATTTACATAGCTTACAAAAATGAAGTACACACTGTCAACATTTACTGAGGATAAAGTATTTTGTAAATACATTTTGACTTGTCTTAGAAACAAAGAATTGTCAGATAGTTGCAATTAAACTCTACGGATGGTAACTGAGCACAGAAGAGCAGTCGCAAGGGGAATCAAAATTAGTGATACAGATCTATATTCAAAACTGATCAAAGTTCTTTCCAAAGTAGCTGTAGGACAATTACACAGCAAACAGCCAAATCAAATGTGTCATCAAAAGACACGCTTTGCAATAGATGGAAAACTTGTCTCTAAGACAGCTGATGAGGCTCTCTGCGTGGTGCACAGACAGAGCTGTAAATAACTGGGGCCCCCAGACTGCTTTGCTTACTCAACCTATTTAAAAAACAAAAACATTTCAGATGCCTGCCCCACTTTCCCCTCACTGTTTCTTGTGGGTGCCTGAGTAATCCTAGAGGCATGTCCAGTTTTTAAGGCATTTGCTGAATTTAAGGAACATTCCCCACGTCCCTGTCTTTGGAAGTCCTGCTCTGGTTGAGTTTCTCTGTGAAGTCCGTTCTTGCCAGCACAGACAGAGGCACCAACTCTCCATGGGTTGACCAGTTACTATTTGGACTGACTAGTATTAATTAGTTTCCTTTATTTAGGATTATTTTTTAAATTTAGCTGGGCTGCTTTCCTTCTCAAAACCAGGAATGGCAAAGAACAATTTCCTCACGACAAGACCGAACGTCTAGAGTTAGGTGTTCAAGCCAACAGCACTAACTTACCCATTTTCTCAAACCTCTCTGCACATCTAAGGGACAATTAAAACTGGAACTACTTTGATCATTGCAACCCATAGATGTAGAAGCCCACAGGCAGGAGCAGGCAGCAGAGAGAAATCCTGTTTGCAGAGAGGGATGGCTCTGGTCGAGCTTGAAATCTGTAATGCTGGTTTATGTAAAAACATTCCTGAAGAAGTCTATTATAGTTAAAATAATTCAAGACTTCCATTTCCCTGAATTATTAAGTGGTGTTGCAGCAAAGGCAAGCTGAGGTTCCACTATGCATCAATTTCCTCTCCAAAAAGCAGAGGGGAGATGAATGACACCAACATTTCATGCAGCACTCACACAAAGACATGGACGTGAAGAAATCTCAGGTTTGTAACCAAATACTTTAAACCTTCATTTCCTTAACAGAAAACCAGCTGGGAATAAGTTAGAAGTGGGCTATCATCAAGGAAGTTTCTAACATCTGAACAACAAACTTCAGTTCCACCAGTCTCTGTGCATCAATAACAAATCCTTCACCTGCTTTTCAAATTGCTACGGCCCAAATCATATCCAGGCTCTCACAGCCTCGAGCCCATTTTCACTCTTCGTATTCAAACCTGGCAACAACAACAAAAAAACCCCCAGCAGTCTTGCAAATAACAAAATCCCACACCCCAACAAAACACGCACCCTGCTTCTACTAAATAAATGTCAGTCAACAAATAGGCATGAATTTCACAATGGCTGAGGTCATTCCCTTTAAGTCATTACGGTTTGTGGGTGAGTTTTCCTGGTGGTTTTAACATTGGTTTCTGTGATTGCAGCTATGCTTATTTATGCATTTAAGGCGTATGATCTAATACACTTAGGTTTAACTACTTCATTCTTTTGACATTCTTTCCAAATTATAAAAAGGATTCTTGGTGTTTTCACTGCCTTGGTAAAGCAACAAAATTGCTGTCCACATAATTTCTTAAAAATACAGAACAGAGTAAGTACTTGTTGAAAATAATTCAAAGGAAAAAAACCTTACCCCAGACATTCCCTCCTCCAAGATAACACTTTTGCTCTCTCTCTCTCTCCCTCTCCCCCCTTCTGAGGGAACATGCTATTTTTTTAGAAATAGATGTTTTGCTGGCTTTTTAAAAACAATATCCAGGCCTTAAGAGTGATTCAGCTACAACTTATAATCAACACAGTAGTCCAGCTTATTTTTTTAAGCCTTTCTATTTTTACTGTTATGCGCTTAAAAAACTGCACATTTGCGGTATGCTTCAGTCACATTGCATCTTCCACAGCACTTTGAATTCTACAATAATGCTCATTTTATTCAACGCTTTTTGGTTATTATCTACCAGGGATCTCTGCGTGATAAAAATCAAAGAAGGCAATTTTCTACCTTTTTCTAATGGAAATTTAAATTATCTTCTTCCTCCAAGGCACAAAAAGCCCCCAACATCCAAATGAAGATGGAGAAATTCACCGACTTGTAGGAAACATTTAGAAACATTTTCAAGAAGCTGAAATGAAAATTAAAATTGTGCAGGGAGATGGGCGTGCACATCTCTCCCCCAACACTGTGTGCAGTGCATGGCTATTACCTTATTTACAGAAGTCACGGTAAAACATTTTAATTGACCTTTTTAAACTTGAGGCCATGGGTAATTCTGTATTTCTGGAGTCCCTGATATGGTTTTATACGTTCAAGCATGTTTCTAATCAGCAGTAGAAAAGGTGGAGAACCCCCCACAAGCTCTGTGGAGAGAAAAGGGCCCCATCCTGTGCTGCCCCAGCAGAGGAGCTGCCACCTCTTGCAGCTCACCAGGTACAGCTGTCCTGAGTGCAGCTCTGACCCAGCCAGGCCAACAAAAAACTATTCACTGGCACACAAAACACTCTCAATTTCTCAAGCCATCATCCCCCCAAATCTGTAAAATCCCCCCCATCACAGCCACACACTCTGTGGGCACCACAGCAACCTCCCAGGCTCCTCTGTCCCCTCCATCTCCATCCTTTCCAAGCTGCTTTTTCTAACCGACCCCCAACTACAACAATCCCCAAAAATTCCAACAAACCTTGAAATTCCCCATAAACCTTACCAGAGCCCTGCAGCAGACTCCTGGCTTTGCACAGAGCCTCTGCAGCTCAGCACCAGGGGAATACCTCAGCACGGCACGAAGGAAGCGCTTTCCGGGCACAGCGGAGGTGACAAACACCATGAGAGCAAAGCCAAGATGCCATCTCCACTTCAGGCAAACAACCTCTCCTGACCTCTGGCAGCTCCCACACACTATTAAACAAAAAGTATTCTCTCCATGTTAATGAACCATGTACAATCTAACAGATAACGCTGATGTTAAATAAACATGTTTGTATGTGACTCCTAATGCCAGGACTTAGGCAGCTGCAGACAAATAATTTTAAATGGGAAGGATTATGCCCGTGTAGTCTTTCTCATCTCATTTTACACATCTTTGAAATAATTAAAATACATAATTAAAGCACAAGCAGAAAGACTGAGTGAAAAGAGGTTTGACTATTTTTAATTAAATATTTACTCTGTGACACACTCACTGGAACCATCTCTGCAGTGAACATTATTTTGGATCCAATTTTCCTCTCACACCTCTTGCAGCAGTAAATCAAGATCAACTGAACAGCCTGACAAAGAAGGGAGCTGGATCGGGTTTTGAATGCTCCAATAAAAGAATATTTTTCATGGGACTTAAATCCTTATTCCAGTTTTCTCCTCTCTCCTGCTTCAAACCTTGGGTAGCACCAAATCTACCTGCAAATGGCAGCACCTCCAGGCCCCAAATGACCCAACCAAGAGGAGCAATTATTTGCATCCTAATTGAAGGGCTTATCCTCACCTGATTAAAACAAGGTGTTTGTTAAACATCATTACTTGAGTTAAGATCTGCAAATAAAGATGAAGTATTGTTTTAAGAATTTGACTGCCATGACACAATTGTTTTCTGATGGGATCTCTTAATCAACAGTCCCAACAAGGATTTTCAGCAGAAAAGGAAGGGAAAGAGATTTGACAAGTTCTCCCTATTCATATCAAAGTGAGCAAAATGCCAAAAGGTTTGAGTACTTACATTTTTTTTCATAGACATATTAAAAAAAAAATCTTGTATTTTTTACTAAATTAAGCCACCAAAAAGAAGGATGTATTTAAGCCTGAATGGCTTTACTTTTATATATACTATTGTTTGTAACTCTGAATATATTTTTTGTTCCTAACTATTTTTCTGTCATGTGCAGTACAATGTGAAATTTAATGAGAATAACCTGATTGTTAATCCAGGACACTCCTCCATGCACTAACGAAATATACATTGCTACTGCTGTGAAAAATACACAGGTACAAGGAAACTAACTATACACTGGGAACGGCAGGGTGAGATTTCCTTCCTTACATGGTCTACCAAATGACTCCTCCACTTCCAGGCTACATTTAAAATTTTCATATTAAAACCGTAGTGTTCCACGGCTTATGAAAAGGATTTGAATTTGCAACTTCATTTAACAGTTTGTCCCAAATAAGTTACCACAGCCAGGCAAAATTAACTCAAAAATATTTTCTTAGCATTCAAAGAGCTTATGCTAGTTTTCACAGATTTATAAAAGCATTTTTCACTGCATAAGCAATCTTAACAATCATTTCCACAGATTAGATCTAACAACCTGTGAATTTATTGCAGAAGGAATTTACTGCAAGGAATAATTAGTCTTCAGCATTGCTCATGCTTGTTCTCCGGCTGAAGACACCTTAAGAGCATCTGGTTACTGCAAAATTTGGCACAGAAGAAACAAATCTTACTGAAGAGAATTATAGCCGATTTCAGAATAGCTGTTGTACTACTACACATCATAAATAACAGTTGGGAAGACAGCAGAAAATTAGTAACGTCTCTAATTGTTTTCTTTGTCAGCAGAGTGTACATACACACTGACACACAAACACAGCCACGCAGAATTCAGCCCGACGCCTCGCAGGCTTGAAGTTAAACATGCAACTAATATTTGCAGGATTAATAGCTAAATTATTAAATTTTCAGAGGGAAAAAAAAAGAGAAAAGAGTGTACATACACACTGACACACAAACACAGCCACGCAGAATTCAGCCCGACGCCTCGCAGGCTTGAAGTTAAACATGCAACTAATATTTGCAGGATTAATGGCTAAATTATTAAATTTTCAGAGGAAAAAAAAGAGAAAATCATATTAACCAGGTACGCATAACAACACAGCAACACATAAGACTCTTTAAGTGATATTCTGAGATCAAGTTCTTTGTGTGAATACCTGAGTTTAATTCCTTCTTATAATTCAAGGCATATCCGCACACACCGTGGAGTTGAATACGGGGCTTATTGTTGGAGGGGGAGTTATCAACAACATTTTTATTTCTCCCTAATGAAGCTTTTCTAATGGAACCTAAGGCTGCCAATGTTGTGAGGTATTTGAAACAGGAACCTGATTCAAAAATTTCAACCAAATAATGGTGATAAGATTAGCGAGTCATGGGAATGGAGTCTCCACGTACTATTTTAAAAGAAAATGAGCTGAGGGGAGTGGGCTAAGCAAAGTAAAGCAAAACAAACTGATGAGCGTAAAACCAAAAGTATACACCACTTGTTATTTAGCCAAATGTTTTGACCTGTTGGTGGGTGAGTAGAAGAGGCACAAGAATTACATGGACAATTTGATTCTCCAGCTACACAATTCAATTTTACACCATAATTTTTTTTTTTTTAAATTAAGAGTTTTAAGTTAGAACAATTAAGTCAAGTTATCAGCTGCTGTACCATTTCAAGTAAATTCTCAAAACATGCTTAAAAAGTTTCTGGAAAGTCTCCAAAGCTAGGAGCATTGATTATTTTCAAGGCATTTGTACCGCAAGTCTTTCCTACTTGCTTGTGTTACATCTCAGGCCACATGATGCCTTCAATTTCAAAGCAGAAATAAAAATTCAGCTTTATTAAGGAATGGAAACAGTTTCCCCACATAAAAAAAGGATGATGAGAAAAAATGTATCCTGTCTGAAGCAACAAGTAACAAAACAATGCAATGCTAAATGTATGAAACTATCCAAGAAGCATTACTTTAGACACAGAATTACTAGTTTAAATGTATGCCATCTTTTGTGGACCAGATTGCCCTAATAGCCACAGATGTGGACTAGCATGAAGAAGTTTAGACATGCTTTCTCAATAAACTGGGGGAGAAGAAGGGGAGGGACCCTTCCACGGATGGCATTGCGGAGAGAAGAAATTCTCAGTAAATTAATGAAGTCCACAAGAGAGACAAAACAATAAACCATTCCTGCCACTGCTTTTAACAGCGCTCAGGGATGTGTGAATTTGATATTGCGCTGAACAAAATTTCTGTTAATATTTGATGCAGACCAATAAACTGTTTATTGGTTCACTACAAGTATTTTAGCAATCACAACTTTATACAACAGAATATATCATTATTTGAATTGTCTGAACAACAGTAGCTGTATACCATGAACAATTTCCTTTAGAGGCCATTCACAGGGCTCAAGCACAATTTAACACTCAGAAAAGTTTACTTAAACTGCATAAATCACATACAAGTTTTCCTCACAGAAGCAGCCGCGGGAAAGTGCAGCGGCTCATTTTATTTAAACGCACGCTCCAGCTATTAAAATCACTAATAACCGGGGCTCGCTTGACGCCAAAACCGACCCGCACGCTGCGCAGCAATTAGCTCCCCGTGCTAATTCTGGGTCGCGGCTCCGTACGCAGGACCCGCCGCTGCCCCGGAGCCGCTCCGCGCCCGCGCTCCGCCGCAGCCGCCCCCGACGGGCTCCNGTCGCGGAGCTGCCCGCGCCCCCGGGCCGCAGGGAGCGCGGAGCCGCCGCTCCCGGGCGCGGGCCGGGCAGCGCTCTCAGCGGCGGTCCGTACGCGCCGGGCGCGCTTGCTCCCGCCCGTGGCTATGGTTTTATGTCGGTGCTATCAGCTTTGATCGAGCTGCAAGTCTTTGAAATACATTTTTTCCCGTAGAACTTGGACCCTTGAACACCATGTGAATACCACCTTGTCTGTAACCTCTGTTTCTATGAAAACAGTCACTTTAACTGCAGCCCTTGTGTTACGGGTCTCTAGTCACAATTTTTAAATATCAATTTAAAAGGAAGGGCTTTTGTTGATACCTAGTTTGTCTTAACACACAGTGCCACAGAGCCATGGGTTCTGCAGACCTGCAGACACAGGATCACTCACACAAGGCACCCTTCTGCACTCAGGGCATCACACGGCTCCTGGCTCCCCAGAGGGTGAAAGCCTGCCCATAGTTCCCATCACCTCAAGTGACACAGAATGGATTTGTGGCTGTACAGAGGTGCTGTCCCATCTCTCATGCCAGCACAAAAACAGGGGCAGTGCCCCTTGTGCTCCTGCCTGATGTGCTGCACTCCTCCATCAGGCACCTCATCTTCTTGTTTGCACATCCTCTAAGAAAGTGGCAGGAGGCACCTTCAGATGGTTTATGCTGGGAAGATGGGGCTGGGACATCCCACTGCACACCCCTTCCCTGAATCCCCTTGTGCTGTACAACCCACAAACTGCTTCCCCTTGCCCATGCTGGCCTCGTCCCTGCTCAGGTACCAGACAGTTTCCCCCTTCCACTGGCATACCTGCTTGCTGGGGATGCAGCCTGGCCACAGCAGCATTGGAGTGTTTCATTTCCACACCCTGCTCTTCCTCCTTATTTCCCCTCCTCACCAGTCTGGGACAGACTGCATTCCTCCAGTTCTGTCTCTCCAGCACTGGGGAGGCATCAGGGAGACCTGCAATTCCTTGTACTGACGGCTTTTATTACACCTAGCCCTTTCCTCAGGAAGGAGATATCCCATGAACCGCAGTGGAAAAGCCAAAGGAGCACAAAGGGTGTTGAGTTCAGGGTTTGAACAAGCTGCAGCCCACTCATGGATTTAACTCAAAATTTTGACAATGGAACAAAAACATCATTGCAACGAGACAGCTGTTTTTACTATCAAAATCTCTCAGATCAGTTTGACTGCAAAGTGTGTTCCTACAATCCAAAGGAGACAAAGCTCCCAGCATCAGTTTGGAGCTGGCAGGCTTCCTAGCATGAGCTACCTCCCGCCAGCCTAGAAAAACCAAAGCTCTTTCAGTTGTTATTCCCCATCAGTTCTCGGCACTAACCCCCTGATTTCCCCATGGATTATCTGCAGTTCTGAGTTTACACTGCTCTCACATTAAACTCTGAGCAAGCATTGGTTGGGGGGGGCTTCCTTGCTGCCTTTCTCACCTGTAATTGGGGTTCTGGTGAGGAGTCTCTGAAGTACAAGAAAGTCCTTGGATCCATCTTGAAAAGAAATCTTTTCCTTCCTCAACCTGCCGTGCCCAAAAGCCTGATTGCCACATTAGCTCCTTTTGAAGCTGGTTTTAACAAGTAAATTCATATCTAAAAATGCCTTGTTTGCAAAATTCTCCCGACTCCTGATTTCACAACATATTTGAATATATGCTTAGTTTTATGCATGTGAATAGGCCTACAACAATCAATACAATTATTTACCTAAGTGCTTAAAGTCAGGCAGGTATTTAAGAATTAGTATTGTTTGTGGTAATGCCACAGCAAGCCAGGCAGGGACCAGGACCTCATTGTTTGTTCAGCAACCTGCACACAAAAAGACACTCCTTGTCCCTTTCAGTATAAGTAATTTTTGTAAGTTGTGAGTAACTTGTGAATCAGTGCCAAAACCACCTTTCTTGAGCTGGTGAGTAAACATTATTTGTCTACTCTAATATCCTTCTTATTTACCGAAAACATTGTATGCAATATTTAGAAAAGTAATAAAGGCACAGTGGGGAAGGGGTGGGAAAAGAGGAAGATAAAGGATATTTTTTCAATTAGGTATTTTAAGTATTTTCATCATTGTTAGGATCCAGGAACATACCTGTAGATCTTAAAAGCCCTTTAGAAAGGCAAGGGAATAGTATGGCTTCTGCCCCATCAGTGGGGCTGTGGGTGGGTGTGCATGGGTCAGACAGCTGCAAGGTGAGGGACAAGGAGCCAGTCCTTGTAGTTGGCTTGATGAAAGTCTCAAATTTCATCAGGCTGGGGCATCATCCGCCATACAATGCCAGGGATTTCTCAGACCAGTGGAATTTGTTTTGGTCATAAACCAAGGAAGGTTTAGAAGGTGGTTACTCTGTGCTCACTCCCACATGTCTTAAAGATTAAATGGAAATGGTGCAGAAAGCTCCACATAGTCACCAAATGGAAATGCTCCTAACCATTGGGCTGGGTGCCAGTGTCCTGCACAGATTTAAGAGATAATGGTCCTCCTTGGCACCTGAGCAGGCAGACAACACCCTGTCCTTAGGGAGCATGGGGAGCTGTCTTCTGCCAGACCTGGGTTATCCCATAGTGTGGGAGAGCCACACCTCAGCCTCTCTGAGGAGAAGGTGAAGAGGTAGATCCCAAATTTTAGTTACTATGGAAATTTCCCGTGAAGAAATACTACCAGCTTCTACTGTTGACCTTGTTGTCAAAATGAAGAGAACTACATCAGTACAAACAACTGGTTCTGCTTTTAAAAACAATAAATTAGCCAGTACTGAACTTCATCACGGTCCTTCACATTAAAATGTGATGTCCCCCTCTGTCACAAACCAAGGTGAGAAGTCCTTGAAAAGGATGCTGAGGATTTATTGGGGTACTGAATATGGTTAACCCTGAGCATAGAAACACCCCGAGTCAGAAATTGCTTTACAAAGTGTAAGAATTTAAAAATAATGCATTTTGGGCTCTTCCTAATTGTTCTCTGGTCCTTGGGTTCATGTTTTCAATTTCTGTTTGCAACCACAATGCTGAGTAACTTAGTTGTCTTCTAAAATTAAAACTGAGAATCTCACATTTTCATGTTTTCACATGATGCCAGAGCTCAGGCTTTGTGGGGAAAAAAAAAAAACAAAAACAAACCCCAAACACCCCAACCCTCACATTTTAGAAGACTTTCAACAAAATTGCGAAAGTTGGCAATCATAATATTTCCTAACACAGTATTTTGTGGATTCCAGTGAAATTTCATTCTCAAGGCTAATGGTTGCTTTTTCTCTGGTAAATGTCCTGAATTGCTGCTGCTGTTATTGTTAGAACACTGTTAATTTATGCAGTAATTTAAAAACAGAGGAGAGGTACTCTGTCCTCAAGTAATTAGAGGATAAATAACATAATCTAGAGACTATTTTAAATTTCTTTGCTGTACAGCTAAACAGAATTATGTAAAAATGTCCTATTTCACATATTAGTGCTCAGGCCTGCAAGACACCAAGGGTCTGATTCTGGAAATACTTTAAATAAATTTAATTTGAATGCCACCACACTGCCCCCAGTGCAATAAAGCATTTCATATGGGATTGTGCCATCCGAGGGGGCTTAACTGTGCTGTACTTGGTTGCATTTTTGGTGCCAAAACGCTCTGCTCCATGTAGGATGAATTCTTCTGTGGATAACAAGAGCTGTATCAGGATCTGTGTGCTAACATCTCACATTCAGAACCAGAGCCATCAATTCTGAGATTATTCTTCTTATTTCTAAGAATGCCTTGTTTGCAAATTCTCAGGCCACAGCGTTTAACACATTTTATCTCAGTCTTTGGTATTGATGATAAGCCAATATGTGTTGTTTAGCCTGTTTCATCAACATTCAGAACATTTGTAACTGATAAACAAAGTCATGTTAGCTATTAAAGCTCAAAATTAGGCAGGCAGTAAAAAGTAATCTGAGAGCAGGACTGTAGCTACTGATACTATTGAAGCTGGTCTTAAAACATATGGTTTCTAATCATTGACACAATGCACAAAAATAAAACCCTGCGACGGAGGAGTGCCTGATCTATTCACCACTAAATGATCAAATATGCCTGTTTGTTTTTTAGTTTTATGTCCCCTTCCTCTTTCTGGTTTTCAAAAGTAGAAGCTTGCTATTTAATATTAGCTGAAGATTTGGCCCTTTGTACCAGCTGCAGACGGGCTTCGTTAATCAATTTCCACTACTGGATTGAAATGAAAAAAAATCCAGATTTTTTCTTTTCCTGTACTTTCCCACTATTTCGCTTGGAATTTCTCCTGTAGAAACAGTTGATCTCGCTACTCCATCCTTCCTGTTTCCTCATGCTTTAGCGGAAAAATGTTTTGGACTGTGCAGGCAATGCAACTTCACAAATAAAACATCCACTGACAGAAAATGTGTGATTTGTTTCCGGCTGGGATCCTCCACTCTTACGGCAGGCATCTCTAACAATAGGAGTAAACCAAATTTCATCTTTGAGCACAGCTGAAAAATAATTAGTTTGCATAAAAAGGTATTAAACTGAAAAATAAGTATTATGCCCATTTTGGTCTTTTCCTTTATGAGTTTTTTTTCAAGACGTCTTTTAATAACATAATGTGAGACTAAAATTCTTGTCTTGTGCTGCCTGCATGGAGCATTATATGCAAATACGTGGTTCCTGCTGACTCACTTTGCCACATGCAGTTACAAACCCAGATCTGAATATGGGAAATGCCATGGCTCTGCTGGTGGAAGGAATGATGGTCTGCAGGAGAGATTTGAAAACCTGCCCCTGAGCTGAAGCAATATTTTAAAGTTAAGCTTTGATGTTATTTCAATTACCAGCAATAAAAATTAAAAAAAAAAAATCACTAGGAAGAATTTGGACATCGATCCATTTGGAGAGGAGGTGCAGGATTGGGGGAAACTTTTTTACACTAGAGCTGAGAAATGAGCAATTTTCAGTTCTAATCAATGTGTGCATCAAAAGCCAGATTAATAAAATCTATATTAGCTTTTAATAAAAGCACATTCCCTTTGAATCTAGTATGTATTGGGGACCCAAAAGGAAGACACATGGTCCACTCCTGTGGCTATGAGTAAAAACAGAAGGGATTTGTGCAGTTATTTTCTCATGGGTCCTTGGCTTTTTAAAATTTTTTTCTTTACACTTCAGGTGAAACATTTTGTAGATAACAGCTTCCTCTTCAGAGAAGACTTATGAATTCCATAGGCTGGCAAACGTCCTCATGAATTACAGCTTCTGGCTCTGTTTCATTATGACTGGAGCAGTGTGCATGAGGCGAAACATAATTTGAAGTTGCCTCTGACCCATATAAAGTTGCATCTCTCTCTAGGTGGCTGATGTTTCAGTAAGCCAAAAAAAGCTGGATTTTGGGTGGGCTCCAAACAAGGCACTGGTTGGCTTTTGATGCAGCAGCATCAAAGTGCCCTGGCTGGGCTGCAGCAGCAACTCAGTAGCGTTGCTGGGACAGAGAGCCTCAGCAGTCTCCCAGAAATATTTAATCTAATTTATCTTGTAGAGCTGCAAGTATTTTGGAAGTTGACTCATACAGGAATGAAAAGCCATTCTTCTTGATTTTGACTGCAAGGAAGAGCTTGATTTTAGGAATTGGAATGCAAGCACTCCAAAACTTTTTTAGTATGCCTGTTCTAGTGGGAATGAGTCTCATTATTATGTACATTAAAATTGATAATCAAAGACAAATGCTTCAGTCTGTTATTTTAAACTTGGAGAATGTTTACCTAAATTCTATCTACTTTCATTCAGGAATTCTCATCTGGCTTTCTAAACTGTTCTCTATCTTTAAAGAACGTTTCTTTAAATCACATCATACTTGATGGAAAAGTAGGGGCAAATTCAGTTGTACTTTGAATGTAATTTAGCTGCACCATAGAAACAGGCTCTCAAACCTTTCATCGAACTGATTTACGAGCGGAACTAAGGTTTGCTTAGTACAACATTTTCACAGTAAGAGTTACATTCCCACAAAAGGGAATGCTGTCAGGTAGAATGACCATGAGTCAATTCTGCCAAACCAATTGCTTTGTTCAGATAAGCCACTCTGGCTGCCACAAAACTTTAATTAGAAATTTAACACAATATTTAAAAAATTGCTCCAAACCATGGCTGTTAAGTATTTTGAAACAGAGCATTTTGCTAATTTCCCATCATTAGTAGTTACTGCACTTTTATATTTGTTTTACAAACTAATGAAAGGGCAGATGCTGGAAGAAGTGGAATGTATCAAAGGAGATATGCTTCCAGAGTGCAACTTGTACTGCATTTAATATTGCTTGGGATTACCAACTGGAAAGATCCACTCCAAATTAAAAGAGTAAGTGTTCTTTCCTAACTCCTATGCAAATACAGCGAAATTCAAGAAAATCAGATCTAGTCAGTCAGTGCTAGGAAATCACTAATAGTGTATTCTCAAATTTTTCATCAAGCACACAATTATTCCCTTCTTGTTTATTATGACAGAGATCATTTGCATCTTGCTAATCCATATTAGGGGCAGGAATAAGCCCCATCCTCAAACTTTGAGGCCAAGAACTCCAAGCATCCTTCCAATACCTCACTGGTCACCCTTTAGGAGTGTAAAGCAAGGAAATCAATATGATTTATAGTTTTGGGGGCAATTCTCTGCAGATCAATTTACCCAGGATAATTCTTTTAAAAACTGACTCTGGTAAAATGTTTCCTTTTCTTTCTGTGCTCAAGAAGATAATTGGACTAAAATGTTCCCTTATGCTCCAAAAATGTGACTTTGCATGATCTAATTTTTTACTTTGTTTTTGCTTAAGCCTACATGCGCCTCCTGCTCCCATTACTAGTGCAGAGGAGCAGCACTTCGTGTCTTTCCTTGGCACAGAGGAGACAGGCAACTGTCTGCCCTACACAGCCCAGATTCGTACTGACCCAGGAGATCCACTCCTCTGCTAGGTTGTGAGCAGAGAAATGTTCAAAAAGAAGTTATTCCAAATTATGGGAGGTATTATGATAAGATCTCCATCTGGCTTGCAGCAATTTGAGTACTTCTACTGCCTTGTTTATACCATTTTAAATATCTAATGAATACAATATGCTGTCCCCAAAATAATATAGCATATAAGGCCTGTAAATTTAGAGTTGAAAGTTTTATTAAAGAACTTGGCACATTACCTCTCTGTAAACATTAACTGAGTGTTCCTAAAAATGCTTTCCCAAGCTTCTATTGCACCAAACAAGAAGACAGGGGAGTACAGGTAGGCAGGATGAAGTGGCAATCCAGTGGACAAGCTTTCTCTTGTTTGGTAGATATTTTCCCCCACAACTGTTCACTTCAATGTTATGTTTTTCAGGGAGCAGCAAATGCCAACAGATTCTGAAGGGAAGGGGGCCCAGGAACCAAGTGTGGCTGCAGCACAGTGATGGGTGCCAGCAATGGGGCCTGTTTAGAACCCCAGAGGAGAGGAGCAATGAACCAGGGTCCACCCAGGCCGGGGCTGGAGGGGGAAAAGAGGAGACCAGAGATAAACAACCCACAGCACAGGAGCAAAGCTCACCCAGGACCCCAGGACACACAAATGCCTCTAGCCCAGACAGGGCTGGGTGCCCTGGGGCTGAGCCTAAGCAGAGCTCCTGGGCTGTGGGCAGGGGCTGTGGGTGGAGGAGGCCCAGGTGAGGCTGCTCGGAGCAGTTAAGGACTCCATACATCCAGGGTGCTGCCAATATCTGGAAATAGCCGTGGTCCAAACGAATCTGTTTGTTTGCTGGAGTTTGGTCAGGGCATGAGCAAACAGGCCGGGATACACAGGGCTCCAAACGACAGCTCGGGCTCGGCTCCAGCCCTTGTGAGGGAGCTTCTTGTGCAACTGCAGCCTCGGGGCAGGCAGAGACACACCAGGTGTGTGCCAGCTGGAGACGGGTTTGTGCCCAGCAGGTGACCTGTGTCACTGCCCTGCAGGCACCAGCTGGCTCTGGCCACCAGCAATTCTCTGGGCCTCGCTGGGTTCTGTTATTTATGTGACTCCACCAGCTCTTGGCAAAGACCAAACTGGCCCAAAGGCTTGGTTGGGCTGTGCCCAACTGGGGCAGGAACAGGGAAAGCCCAGCTGGAGGAGCTGTTCCATGAAGTTTTTGAACCTCTTTCTGCTGCACATGGTCTGTGAGAAGACCCAGCTTGTTTTTTTCCAAAACGAGTTGGTCTCTTTAGAGCACTGAATGAGATGGATCATTTTCCTTCTTCATAGTGAGGTATCCACATTGCTCTCTTAGAACGTTTTATAGAAAATAATGGGTTTTTATATATATTTATAGTCACTTTTTTTTTTTTTTTCCTTTATGAACTGATGGGAAATAATATCTTGGTTTTGGAGAAAATGATTTTGCCACCAGGCTTCATGAGCCTCTCTTCATTCATTTCAAACATTGCCCATTTTAACATTAACTTCCAGAGGCGCCGTATGCCAGTACAATACAGATCAGAAATATTGAGTGCATTACAAGTAGCAGGTTACACTTCAAAACACTTGGTTCACAGTGTTTGAGACCATTAATCATTTTTATTATTCTAAAGGACTGAAAGGGCTTAGAAACTTTGCCTAGGAAGCAGTATAGATTCTGAACAGCTGCACTACGACTCCTGCTCACATTAGGTTTTGGACAGACCATTGATTTTCAGTAAATGTTCTTGGCGGCCAGGAAGTGCTGAAACTGGCAAACTCTCTCTCACAAACTCTTTTTTTTTTTTTTTTTTTCCTTCTGAAATGAAAAACATGCTGGTTATTCTGATTTAGATCATCAGTATGGCCCTGATTTACCACTACATCACACCCTCATAAAACTGGAGTATCAAGGGACCTTAGTTACAGGCCAGACAAAATCAAATCCACGGCAGGGAGCATATATACAATTTTGCAAGATTTCTTTTTTTGGAGTCTCTGTTAATAGGCACTGCATATGTAAACTCTTGCATATGTCTTTTCTTTGTGGTTATGACAATTATTAGCAAGGAAGATACCCAATACAATTTGGCTGTAGGTGAATTCAGATTTTCAGAACAGACTGAGAAACATTGCACTTAGAGGAAAAGTAGCACATCCACAAACTAACAAGGTATTATCATTCCCTATGCAATTGTGTCTGCACAAAAATGACATTTTATTTGGTCTCTTTATATTTTTGTATACTTTGTTCTGCAAATGAGTATACCAGACGCTGCACAGAGAGATGACAGGATACTTTATCCTGGCTTTCCTTCCTGAAAGTTACACTTTATTACTTGTAAACTGGAAAATACATCCTGCATTGTTCCCAAACCCGTGGAACTGTTTAAGAAGAGAGGCATCTAGAACTAGCTACATTTTTAAGAGATAATAGGACTGTAGTTTAGACTTGAATGTTGAACTTTAATGCATAAGAAAATCTCAATTCAATAATAAAAAAACCTGTGTCTGAAAATAGCATTCTAATTAAATCTTATGAAAATTTTAGAGACAAAGGGGGTACATAAACATTATTTGCATCCTCTAGGCAAAGCAATATCACTTTTTCTTTAATTTAACCTTTTTACTTCTCTTTTCATGCCTCTTAAAAGCTCTATTGGTTTGCTTTTTTTTTTTTTTTTTTGTAGAGAGGGGGAGGGAAATTGGAAACCCTCCTGCCCTGCCAGCAGAGGTGGAAAACAAAAATGTTCAGATGCCAAAACCTAGAATTATGTTCTGAACGGATGCAGTATAAAGCAGCAATATTTTGATATTTTCAGTTGGACCATTTAGAATGGAAATAGAATTATATCATATTTGAAAACAGTTCTGGAAACAGAAAAGCTGCAGTCTTTGTAATGGGATTTTTCTTGAAAAAGATTCTTATGAAGAGCACTTTCAAAAAAGAAGTATTGTAGATGGGTTAGTGAGGAGTACAGCAGGCAGAGAAATAGAAACATTTTCTGTATTTGAAGTTTGCAGTCCTATAGAAATTTTCATGTGGAAAAGCCTGGGTGGAAAAAAATTCAAACATCTCATGTGATTAGTCAAATATTCAATATAAAAAAGGCTCCCATTTCCTTGCTCAGTAAAAATAAATTTACTGTTTGTGGGGTTTTGTTTCTGAAGTCAGGTCATTAAAGACAATTCTCTTTTCTTTCTTTTTTTTCCCCTTGGGTTTTTTATTTGTTTAGTTGGTTTTTATTATTATTTTTTGTATGTTTGTTTGATTTTTGTTTGGGGGTTTTGGTTTCGTTACTTTCATTTTTTGTTTGTTTGAGTTTTGTTTTGGGGGGTTTGGTTTGTTTGTTTTTTTCATTTTTTTGTTTGTTTCTGAGATGGAGTAAGTTTCTAGTTTTCATGGCTTTCATAAGCTCAAACCAACTCATGCTCAATGAAACAAATGAGATCTCTCCAACTCTGTAACGTGTAAAATCTCATGGCTCTGGGGTGAGTGTCACGATGTGCGTGTGCAGCAGCCCTGCAGTGATTTAGTGCCCCCAGGGCTGGCACAGCTGCCGAGGGTATCAGACAACGAGCCCACTCGGGCTTATTTATAGAGACCCACACGCTTTTCATCTCCCTTTGGAATTTGTATTTCAGTAGCATTTGAGATCCCAGCCTTCCTGCACTCTCACAAGAGAGCATAGTGCCTCTCCTGAGGAGCTGAGATTTTAAGATAGGCAGACGAGGGGAGAAGGAAGGGAAGGGCTCCCTCATTCCATCAGCTCAGCTCCGGGTTCCCAACAGGAAAACTGGGATACGGAGCCTTGCCCATTTTGAGCTGCGGTTTTTGTGTTTTGGTTGGGGTTTTTTAAAGACAGTCATGCTTTGGGATTGCACAGAAAACCAATTTGCTGCACAGTGCCACTTAGAAAGTGAACTCGTGTCTGGACAATTTTCCACCAGAGCCTGTCCAACTTCCCAAACTGCTTTCTTTTGTTGCTTTTGGGATGAACTTGACTTTCATCGCAGAGAGCCCTCTCCTTTGTTTTCAAAGGCTTTTTCTGCCAAGCCAAGTAACTGTATTTCTCAAGCACAGTCCTCTGAAGGCACTGAAGCATGTTGAGTACAGAAGAGTAATTTGTTCCCTCAGGCTGTATACGTCTTGTATTAAAAATTACAAGATGTGAATCTGTGGCTGTGCTGGGAGCACACACTGGATTTGTTGTATGGTGAGAAGAGAACAGGTTATGGTTAATCTTGTTCATTCATTGAAGATAAGAGAGGCACTGCCCTTTCTGCTTTTTTGTTTTCTTGGGTCTGGATCAAATCCCCATCTGTCCATCAATGTGAACAATTGCGTCTGAGTCAAGAGTGCTTTGATTAAAAATGATATGGCTGGAAACACCCTTTTTACTGAGAAGAAATGAATAAGGAAATGGCCCTCATATGTGAGCTTTTGGGGAGAGACTGTCTGCTCAGCTCGCAGGCCAGTCAAAATATGCTCTCCAGCAGGGAAATTAATAAATAGACCAGCTTCAGGAGATGGAGATTTAAGGGCAGGAGACTAATATTGTTCTAAAATTCTTTTGGGTTGGAACTTAAATCCAATCTTAATGAGGTCATAGTAGAAAATTAATTTATTTTCTATCTTCCAAACAATATCTTCTTTGTTAAACAAGAAGATTGCAGAGATTTTTTTTCAATAATTATTTTTATATATGTTTAAAAACTGTGTGAAAACTCTGGCCCCTTTCATTTCCTGAAGACAATCATGATAACTTTAAATGGACCACATGAATGTATTAATCTCATATTCCTAAGTGTTATGGAGAATTGAGAAACCTCCATTCTCTGGATTTCCTCTGTATGGGATGTCAAGAATGATATGAAAGGAGTGGTTTTGTAGTGAAAATATAAAACTGCTGAGTAACAGCAACATGAGTATACAGGGGCCTGGTTTGGACTAGTCTCCAGTGGAAGTGGTGGAAACTCCATCATTCAAAACATCAAAGTCTTATGACTGTTGAGAGTCTCACAATACAGGGTGTTTTTCTTAATCCTCCAGCTTCTGGAATCAATGAATTTGTCAGCATTTCCATGTATTTTACATAAGCAAGCACACAGACGAGCTACTGGTGTTGCTACTTGTGGAGAAAAGCTCAGAAATCAGACTCTGAAGGATTCAGATAGTAAAATACAAAGAAGTAACTTCCTGTCTATCAGATGTGGCAGATATTTCTATTTTGGATCTGCAGATCTGCCCATCCCTCAGAAAATAAAAGCAGTGGCCTATTAAGTGTCCACAATAAAGAAAAGTAGGTGGTAAGAGGTGGTGTGGGCATCCTGTGATCCTGGCATATTTCAGGATTTCCTGCTCATCCTTCACCTGTGGCTCTTTGGAATCCCACAGATGTTGGGTGGGTGTTTTACAGAGCTGCTGCAAGGCAGGGAAGGGCACAATGTGAGGGCTTAACAAGTAATGAACTGCTGGGATCCACACTGGGGGCTTGACTTTGGGTCTGTCCTGAGCAGGGTAAGAATGTCACTACGTACCTAAATCACTGGTTTTATGAGTGATTTCCATGTTCCATTTCCTGCATGAAGTGTGAAAGTTCTCCTCATCAAAAAATGCATTTGTTTAGCAACAAAGGACTTGGCAATTCACCCTCAAGGAATGGATAACTCTTCAGTGGCAGTCACAGCTGAGCCAGGAGCAGAACAGAGGTGACTGATGAAAATGACATAGGTGACACAGGTGGTGTCTGGTGGGTCCAGACTGTGTGCAGGCAGGTAACGCTTCAGCACCTGTGTGAGTCTCACTTGGACTTTGGAAAGAAATTAATGGAAGGCAAAGCAGATACTTCAGGGAAGAGTGACTTGATGGAAGTGGTGGTATAATAACACTGAGATTACTCTACTGTGGTCAGGAAACTCTTTCTCTGTCCATCAAATCCAGCTACATCTCTGTGTGTCTCATTGCTGCAGACCCTGCAGTCACAGGTAACACCCAGCACAGTGTAATGCAGCTCTGGTACTACAAGGGTTTTCCAAGTGGCTGCAGAGATGCCTGGAGCTCAATTTACACACAATCTTCTCCAAGATCCACCCAGGGTGGGCCACCATGTGGCCAAGGCACCATTAACTCTCTGCCAGCCGTGCAAAGCACCACCCTGGCACTGAAAGCAAAGGGTAGGTCCTGCCAGAGCATTTCATTAAAATTAAAATGCACTTACAGGTGGATTCCTAAAATTTCACCCTCCAAAGGGTCTGAGCTAGTCCTGCTGGGGTACAAAGAAGTGATTCACAAAGCTATTTCTAAGTTGCTGCTTAGCTGCTTAAGCCATCACATGGCAACTGCTGCCTGCACTGAATGGAAAAGAGTATTCTTTACATGCAGACAGAGTTTAATGTCTTTGCCAAAGTTTTTTTCACCTCCTCTGCTACCCTGAGCCATCACCTGCTAGTGCTTGTGGCGTGCAAATTGGAGAGTTTTCTTTATGAGTTGCACATAAAATCCACACCTCTGGTCATGCATGAGAAACTGCTGAAAGAGCCTGATGGAGCCCTGAACGTGTTCCCTGTTTTATGGACGGGACCTGAAGGTTGTTTGCTTTTCAGAGCTGCACCATGTGTCACGCCTGACCCTGCTGGCACTCACAGATACTAAATGACACACTCTTGGCAGGGGACGCAGCTGGCTAATTATGCATGCAGTTTACCTACAGACTGGCTTTAAAAGGAGCCCAATTAAATGATCCAAGGGGTCAGAAGAAAAATGAAGGCATTGCTAGAGGAGTGAGACCTTTTCTACCTCCTGAGGCAAAACCTAGTATTTTCACAGTGATCAGGGAAAAAACAAAGCAGAGCAGATGTGTTCCCTTTAAAAAGAAGCTGATTTTGCTCCTTATTAGTTTTGATTGTTATCACACTTGACATTATTTTTTTATATTCTAAAAGTGGGATTCTCATGCTCTTTGAATATTATTTTAATACTAATCTTTTTCTTGTTCAATAACTGTTCACTTCCATGGGGTCATTTTTATAGAACTGTTAGTTTAGACGAGCAAAGTTAACAGAACCTGCCTGTTCTTCTCTGTCTTGGTTGTTGAGAGTTGTTCTAGTTGGGATGGCATAACCCTAATGTCATTTGTGGGACAGAATGGCTTCCCAAATTAGTCTGTCTCCTAGTTAAAAAGACATTTCAAAGTCAAAGTTATCTGCCTAACAAAGGGAAAAAGCACTTGTCACAACTCTTCACAAACTTGAATGTCCTTATTGAGTTTTTAGACGATCCACCAAGGGACTTTGCATGGGCTGCTGCCAGGAACACAATGCTGAGAGCAGTACCAGTGCCCCACAGTTTGCAAAAGCCCAGGCACAGTTTGTGGTCCCAGCTCTGCAGGCCAGGGGTCACCAGGCAGAGCAGGAGCAGCACATGGGTGTTTCCAACCTTAAAGCATTTGCCATCTCTATTTTGCTCCACTGCAGTGATGAGTTTTCTCTGGAGGCATGCCCAGCCCTTCTGGGGAATATACCTCTTGCAAAATAGGACATGAACTTGAGTTTCCTTGATTAAATCTTGTGGTATGCACACTTTGAGAGTTGCCCAGCAAATGCCTTCTGCATTTGACAGCATGGATCCAAAGATAGACAGCTGCTGCTGTCTGGGCAAACTGTTTTTCCTTCTGCTGCCTGTAAAATAGCTGGAAAATCTTCTTGGGGGAGAAAGATTTCTGGAAACTCTAAAGTGAGCTGAATTCCCCAAGTCATTACACTTGGTTAGTGTCTTTCACAACACTGCTAAGCCCTGGGTAATGGTATGCATAACCCCGAAAAGCAGAAACAGAAAGACAGGAAATTATGGCTGAACTAGTGTTTTTCTTAGGGCGTTTGTGCTCACTGTTGGAACAACCAGTGCCAGCTATTGTGAAACACAGTGAGAAGCCCCTTTTCACCTAAGTTTCTGTTTAAAATTCAGCCAGATTATAGTGAGATATGAAAATCTCCAGAAGAGGTATTCTGTAAAGGCAGGAAGCTGCTGCAAGAAGTGTCACTGCCTCTCTGGGAGTCTTGGGTGCACCTGGGTCATGGTCCCTGCAAGTCAGACTGTGCTGCTAATCCCACAGCTCCAGCATCACAGGGAGGTTCCCTCACCAGTGTAAGGAAAGGTCGGTTGATGCTTAAAATAATTGTGATGTGCTCTTTGAGCTTTTGGGGGTTTAGATTGTCCTCATAGCTGTGATGATGTTTGATGCACTCCATGTATTTCACATGAAGTCACATCTCATTATCCAGAGCCATACCATTAGGGTTGGTGCTTTAAACAGAACTGTAAACACTGCAGTGTTTGGGGAAAAGCTCTGTGGGTGCTTCTCTGCTTATCTCTGTCTTGTGGGCCCCTCTTAAAAAATTGTGTGAAGCAATTCTCAAAAATGCCAGTCTGACTGACAAGCTTTGATACCATGAGGGTGCAACTGTCCTGTTGCAGGACACTCAGAAGGTCTGGTAAGCCCTTTGCTCATGTCTGATACACAGAGAGCAGAGTTTAGAGCAGCCTGAGTCAGGCTGTGTCACTTGCCAGCAGCTTTCCTGAGGGATATAAAGCACAGTGGAGCAATATTTTGTTGAAAGCCACATAAAGGACTTTATGACCTCTGCTCGTACCCAGCCTGGTTTCTCCCCACAGCCTCTCCCCACATGAACCTTTGCAGTCTGTGTGGCTGGCCAGCCAAAGCCTTGCTTTCTGCAGGTTGTTCAGGGCAGAAAACAGCAATTACTTTGGAGAAGGGAAGCAGCAGCAGCAGCAACAGCCCCTAAATCTTCAAAAGGGGTGAAAAATTCAAGTGAAGTTATTGGGCAATCACAGGGAAGGAGTAGAAGGACAGCAAACCACTTCCAAGCACATATTGACAAACATGAGCTTGCAGCCTTAAACCCCCTCAAATTAAAAATGGCTTATTACAAATTTTGGCAGAGAAATGATGGAGTCTCATTGCATTGGCTCCAATGGCTTTTCAAGCTCTTGATGTATCAGCTCAGTATTTTGATTAGAAAACAGACGAGTGTTGTGTGGCCTGAGGAGCTGTGCAGAGGAGCACCTGAGAGGAGTTTTGCCCACGCCATAAGGAACAGATCAGGCCCTGCTCACGCGTGTTGTTCATTTTCACCTTGCACCACACACAGCCCAGCCTTCATCTCAGCTACACCCAGACAATGAGCCCAATTCACCACTGCATTCCTTTATTTTTACCTCGGGATAATTCCTTTTAAATCAGAGGACAGACTGGACTAAGCCAGTGGTTTTTGTGCCAAAGAAATCAATGCTACAAGCCTTTGAGCTTCCTGACCTGCTGTTTTGCTTTAACCTTCACTTTGGGGTTTTTTATCCTAGTTGGGAATCTTGATGGGTTCATAGTTGTTGGAGGCTCCTCTGTTGTCTCAAGAGAGGCAGTTAGGTGCTAGAATTAAATACTGAATGACAGATTTTTCATAGCATGGGAAGAGCAAAACAAAACAGCTGTCTGCAGAAACCTGAAGGAGCAGGAACTAGACTGCTCTTTAAAAATAAACTTGGCATTGGAGATGGTGACTGAGATAAAGTCATAGCCAAAAATGGTGAATATTTAGGATGCTCAAAAATATTCCTATGTTAGTGGTTTGCAAATGTGGGAACAATATATTCAAGCTTTATTTTCTTTAGCATGTTCTTTGGCTTGAAGTGAAGTTCAACATTCAAAATGACCATGTAATAATGGAACCATTTCAGTCAATCTCCTGTTTTTCTCTATTCAGTCAGACCCGCTGTCTCTAATGCCAAAAATAAGTTTTTACTGATTTTTACTTTTCTTAGCCTGAAAGAACAAAAACCAATGGAGAATCAGCAAGCTGAGACTGAATGATCCAAATCCAAGTTCACTGAATTTGTCTGTTTAAACTCACTAAGGAAGTGGGCTACCATAAATATTGCTGAGATTCTAATTTAACCAACAAAGTAATGCATGATGAAGATATAGGGCTGAAGGAGCTCACACACAAGACTATAGTCTTGAAAATGCAAATCTTATTACAGCATTTACTTGTATATTATATATGCTTTTATATAGAAAGCAAAGTGAGAAGGAGTAAATACTCCATGATGGTGTTTTCAGAGCCAAACATAACCAAGCTAGTTCTGCCTCCACTGCCACACTGATGGGTTCTCATGTGCACACCCAACAGGAAGTGAAAATTAACTACAAAATTCATCTTCTCCATCAAAGTCTTTCAGCCTGGCCCAGGCTGGTCTGCTCCATGTGTGAAGGAACATGGTGTGTTTGTCCCCAGGTGTGACGTGGGATGGCAGGAGAAGGGACAATCAGTAACACACACCAGGGAGATGCTTTCTCTGCCACAGCCAAGAGGGGATTGAAGGAAGGCTGTTTGCCAGTGCTGCCATGAACACATCAGTGAATGGTCACTTTGGTCACCATCTTCACTGCCTTGAACTGCTGTGCTGTTCATGTCAAAGGGGCTGTGCAGGAGTCAGAGGCCATCTTCATGGATGAGGGAGGCAGGATGAATATGTGAGAATAAAATTTCTGCAATTGTGACTCCATTTTGCATGCTCATAACAAAAGTCCAGGCTATTTCAGCAGCCTGTAGGGTCTGTTTGGGGGGACACATCCCAAAGCCTGGTTTGACAGTCTTTGTGCACTGGTTGGCATTGGGCATGGGGGTGTTATCTCCAAATTGAGGAGGAGCTGAGAAGACTCCAGTTACAGCTCTGTATTTAGTTTCCCAGGACCCTGCAGAAATGTTTCCCAGTTTATGTGTGTGAGAGAGTGTCTACTCTGGCTATCACTCAGCTGCAGACTATGAGGCCCAAATCCAGAGGTTAAGCTTAGCTTAAACTGTTGTAATCATCTAATTTGTGCGTCTAAAGCATCTGTTCCTGTCTTTGTTCAGTTTTCATGGCAGCACAACAGTGGGTCACAGGTACACAAATCTTTCAACTGGGAGGTGCTTGGTTTGGAGGCTTTGACAGAATGTGAAACCAGATTAGTTTCACGTAATATCAAGTTTTCTTACAGGCATTTTCTGTGAGTGTATTTATCAGGGAAGCTGCAAAAAGCTGGGAAGCTGCTCCACAGGAACTTTGAAGGAGAGCTGAGATCCAAGGTACTTCTAAATTCCAGAGCTGGAAAGTGAAATGGATGCCTGTTTGTATCTATTTCACATGTATCTCTACTCTCTCAGCTGTGGTGTAACTGAGAGAAAAGTGTCAGGGCTATTATACACGGCCTAGTCAAACCTACGTGCACTTCCACTGAAGTCATTAAGGTATGCAAAAAATGTGTTATATTACTTTTTTCAAAATATGCTGAAATTCTTCATTCAAGCACTCAAAAATGAAAATAGTTAGGAATTAATGTTGTAACTTTAACACAGACTTTTTTCCCCTATGCTTGATTCAGTTAAATCATAACTGCATCATCCTGTCCTGCTTCATCCACTGGACACTCACTGGCTATTCAGGACTTTTTAACCCCTTTTAATGCATGGTCCCAGATGTTTTGTACTGCACATTATTCCAGTGCTGCTGGAATATGAAAGTGAATGTGGTTGTGTACATTCCCATGGTATCAGCATTCTATCTGGGTGCTTCTCACAATCAATTACTTCACCTTTGCATCAATGCTGCAACAGGCAATCCTATTATTACCCCCCCTTTTACAGCTAAGCAGAGAAGATAGACACTCAGCTTCCACAAGCCTCTGATAAGTGTTTGCAGACCAACAATTCTGAACTGCCTGAGTTAGACACAGGCACAGCTGCAGTCACAACTGGGGACTGCAAAACATCCAGGCACCACACACATTCCCACACCAGCAAATGTCAAGCCCTTGCTGAAAGGATGGGAGGAGGTAAAAACTCAGCGAAATGTGTGTGAGCTTGTTATTTTTACAGTGTTTCTGAGCTTCAGAGACATCATCCAGGTGGGTCAGAATGTCAGGATCTGAATAGCAGCACTTGGAGCTTCCTAATGTGATGAAAACCTTACACAGACCCTCAGCTCCTCCTCCTGTTTGATTCCTTCTGACTAGAAGAGCCTTAATTAGCTCTTGAACATGTCCTTAAACGGCAGGTGGAATTTATTCCCATAGTTTCTTTGTGTACTTCTTTTTCCCTAAGGACAAAAGGAAACAGTTCTGTCTCAGAGGATCCCCCAGCTGGTACTACTTGTGGATGATGCCCCATCTGTTTCTGCTGCTGCTGAAAACATGCAGGTCAGTGCTGACAAACACAGCTCGCACTCTGCAGTCTGAGGGAAAAGCTGGCCTGTCTGTCTGGGTGAAATCTCTTTGCACTGCTCTGACAGGAGTGTATCACCACTTGGGTGGCAGCCAGTTACACACCACATCTGTGAAATCTGGGGGCTGCCTGGGCTGAAGCACTGTTGTCATTATATCATGACCAAACTATTTGTGCATGGGAACTGATGGTGATACTTCCAGAAAAAAAAGAATAAAACTTTTCTGAAGCTACGTGCAACAGCTAGGTTGTAAATGTCTGGAGGGTAGTTAAGAAATTTCTGTATATATGTGCATGAGTCTCTTAATATCAAAGAGATTGATGACTTTTCAAATCATGTTAACACTATAGCATGTAAGTTGCCTAAGTTGTACATGAATTAGCTACAATAAATAATAAAACAAAATGTTAAGAGGCCTATTGGATCATCTTCTCTTAAATGTTTCATGTAGCATTTTTTCTATGTGGTGGCTTACTACCATCCATGAGAGCATTGGTTCACTAATCAAGCATTAGCATTAATCAGAGATATTCAATCCCTCTCTGAACATATCTTAAAGGACTGAGGAGCCAAGATGCTGGCAGATATATATGGTTTATTTTTAAAAGCATATACAGATCTTAAAGACCTTACACAGCAATGGATAAGAAATCATAAGAAAATAATTTAAAAGCAGGTGAGGTTTAATGGGGCCGAGCAAATTGGACTGTTAAACCAAGCTACATCCTCCCTTAGCAATGGAGTTTGTGTTTTGTGAGAACTCAGATCTCTGGGTTTTTAAAAGATCATTTTGTATATCTATTTTCCCCTCTTTTGCCTTTATGACCTTGCATGGATGATAGAGATTTTGAGACAGATTTGAGTCCTGCTGACATGGTGATTCTGGAAGTGAGACAGTATTTTATCAGATTTCCCTGCAAGCCCCAGACTTACCTTCCTAACAGACATTTCTCATGCTTGGCTGATAGAAAAGGGACCATATTATTAATAACTGAACTGCAATGGATATAAAATAATAATGTCTGCAGTAAATTAAATGAGATGGGAGGGCACCTGTGTTACCCCTTTGGTCATTGCAGGGCAGTGCTCAGAGGTGAGCACAGGCACGGGGGAACATTCACGGCGCTGGAACAAAGGCACAGTTGACCCCTGACATCATTTAAAGCTACTTGATGCCAAGGACTTCCTCACTTTTTACGGATATTGAAACAAATAAGTCATGGAAATGATGACTGACCCCAGCCATATGGGAGCACAGAGATTAGCTGCTAATATGGAAAGTTACCTGGCCAGCGTTGAGATCAGTCACAGGAGAAGGGAAGATCAGAGGGAGGGCTGCCGAAACCGTGAGGTAATGTGGCTGCTGGGGAAGAGGGGCTGGAGCTGGGACCCACTGGAAGAGAAGAGGTGAAGGTTTTTGCTCTGCTGGAGCCAAAAGTGTACGTCATCATGTGGCTGACTGACAGAGCTGCCTTTCCTAGAACGTGCTTGATGCTGTGGGAATAAGAGCACGGGGAAGTCACTGCGAAGTGCACGGGAGGAAAAGCAGTAAATCAAGGACCAGAACAAAGCTGGAAAGCCTCTGCCCAGTCCTGAGCAAAATGTAAGCAAGAACAGGGAGTTGGGGAACAGGAAAAGGTCTGCAGGGCTCATTGCAGGAGAGCTGGAGAGAAGAAATGCAGAGCAGTGTGGTGCAGGGACACTGCTGCTGACAGGGATTAAAGAACAAAACTGAGCCATTAAACTTGGGGACTATACAAATAAACACCAGTCTTTGTAGCAACTTGATTAGATGGGTTAATTAAATTATACCAGCCTTTATTTAAATACATATCCCATTAAAACCCAAGAGGAAAACTGCACAGTTGTTCTCACAGCACACAGGGAGATGATACAGTCTTACTAAAGATTATTTGGGGCTGAATTTTCACTTTCCCTGAGCATAGGATTAAAACCCTCACTAAAACTATTTAATTGATTACGAAGGTGAAGTGTGTAGAACTTGATAAACAGCAAAAGGAAGACAGGTTTTAAACCAAATTATTGATTTTCATTGTAAAGAGAACTATTCAGTCCATATCTGAAATATGTAGACATTAATTTTAGCAAACAACCATTGATATGAATTGCCTTGGAAAAGAATAAAAATGCAGTTGCTAGGAGGAACAAAGTTTTAGACATCCATAGAACTGGAAAAGAAAAAAAATGACAGAAATAAAAAATAAGAAGCCTGAAATCAGATTTTACCTTTCTCACTTGGGATAGTCATGATGTAATCCTGCTGAACTGACTGAGAATATTCAACATGAAAGAATATTCAGCATGGGAAGATGTTTCTTGCTGAAAGGGAGCAAAGGAAACATGTACACACTGGTGAAGGGTTGTGGCATGCAGACTTAAATCCAGGAAATGAGGAATTAGCATGGAGCAATTCACATAAAAGTTCAGAAAACACATTGTGTGGGATAATATACTGCAAGGGGTCATTCCTACACTTGTTGGGAATTATTTTAAGACATAAAGAGACCATGTCTACATTTCTGTCTGTCTGTCTACCTCTAGTGAGACTTCTGGTGAAATCAGATATCAGGGTTTTTATAGATAGATTAAATGGAAGTTGAATTTCCTTTCCAAAATACCATGAAAATTACTAATTTTTAAAAAATTAATCTTTGCCCTAGGATTGCTTTAAAAATTCTGTGTGGATCCCTGTGAACTATTTAGGTCAAATAAATTAGATCCACAGAGGAAACTGATAAAGGACAGAAGTAGCACTAAGAATTTTTTCTTCCATCTTTTCCAATATTTTATTTTTTCCTCCCTTAAAAAAAAATATTTTCTTTTTTTTTTTTTTTTTGCTATTCAATTCTGGTAATTCGTGGGGGTTTGAGTAATTTTCATTCTGAATACTGATTTACACAATTAGGTTACAATGTGAGTGTTGTATTAACTTAAGTATTTGGCAATTATGGAATTTTGTCACCCTTAGAGCTGCCTTCTGCTTCCATTCTTGTCACTTTGGTGGCTGAAATTTCTTTCAGTGTCATAAAATTTAAGGTTGTAAAATTCATATTGTAACTTTAACAGCCACATCTGTTTTAAACATTTTTGTTTTAAGAACTCAATGAGAATTTAATGACAAGGCAATAAAAGGAAAAGTTGAAGGAAATTATCACAGATTTGTAAAGCCATAAGACATGTTTCTGCACTTCTGTGGGCCATCAAATTACAAAGAAACAGCCCAATTGCTTTTATTACAGCAATTCTGCTCTTAAAGCATTTCATCGTTTGATGTATTAGCAAGAATTAACATTTCATTTACATCAGTATTAATAATGACAATTATACCCAGGTGCAGGATATTGTAATTAACATACAGACACCCTCAGCATATTCAGAGAAAAAGAAATCTACAGCGCTGCCACAGTGTTTGACAGTAATAAGTGATAAATTATAACATATTTTGCATGCCACCAAATTAATCTACAGGATGAAGAATGTAATAAAAATAATTTTTCCCTTCAGTGTCTTGCTACAGATCCAAGCTTTCCAATGGTGTGAGGCCGGGTAATGTGGCTGTTGATGCTCAGACCCATCCATACAACAGAACCCAAAGGTGCTGAGGGTGGGAGGGATCCCTGGACATCCAGCCCCTAGCTCAAGACACGGTCAGCCAGGTTTTGGATATCAGCACAACCTCCTCAGGCAACTCTGACCACTCTCACCGTAGAAAAAGTTTTTTATCTGTTGAAATGGTATTTTTGTGTTTGTTTCTGTGCCCATTGCCTCTTGTCCTGCCACTGGGATCACTGAGCCATCTTCTCACCCAGTTCCCATCAGATATTTGTACACATTAATAAGGCTCCCCAAGGGGCTTCTCTTCTCCAGGCTCCACAGTCCTGGCTTAAGCTCCTCTTCAGATGTCAGATGCTCCAGTTTCTTAATCATCTTTCTCACTCTCTGCTGGAGTCACTCCAGTATGACCATATCTCTGTTGTACTGGGGAGCCCAGAAACTTTTAATAACATCCTATTAGAAATTATGAACTTAATCTGATGTACAGTACCTCTGACACTAGATCTCCTAGTCCTTCTCTGCCTCTCCTTCTGGTTCTTCTCAGTCTGATCTCTGTCTCTGCTGATAAATGGAGACCAAATGGAAGGGTGTAAAAATCTGCCCTACAAATCCCTTAACGTTGCATGTAATGTTTATGAAACTGGAGTCACATAAACATTTATGTAAATCAATTAGGAGCGAGCAGCCAGGATTCAGGATTGGTTTCAGTATCACTTTCCTACTGAAAACCCTTCTAGGCAGACCTGGTTAACCCAGTCAATATGTTACAAGCTGTCTCAGTGCCATCTTTTATATATGTTTGCAAAACTCATTATGGCAGAGGAAAAGAAGGGGTTTGAAAGAAGAAATTCAATGACCAGAAGCATTTCAGCAACCTATCTTGCCAAATATAATTGCTACCATGGCCAGATTCTTGGCATATGGTTGTGGCTCAGTTGTTATGTCTGTCACTCTTGCAGTATTTAATAAAGCATTTATAAAGAACCCTTTTTTAGATAAGACTTTGCAAAGAAACACAGGCTCTATCTCACTGGCAACTATTTCAGATAAAGTGATTTACTAGGCTTTTACAAGTGAGTTGCTGCTTCTGGACTTCAGAGCTCACCACCAGTGCAAAAGTTTAAAAGTGTGTTGAAAACAGGTCTACTCAGGGCAGATTTAAAGTTGCTTCCTACAGTAGGTCAAAGATAAGAAAAATAGTAGCACTGCAGGTTTAAGATGTAATTTGATTCTTAGAGGGGCAGCACTGAGCTCAAAGGAGTCTCTGTTACACTGCTAAGTGATGCAGAATGTTATCACAGTACAGGGTCAGCATGCTCAGAACTGGGGAGTTTTCCTGCTCCATCATTTTGAGATTACCATTTTCAGTTCATAGCTGTGCCACAAAGCAAAGGCATAAGGAATGCATATCCCACCAGTTCTTTTTAAATGCTCCACAGAACTTACATATAGACAGAATATGACTTTCCATTGGCAAACTGACATACGTTTCTGTAATTTGTCTGTTTTGTCTGCAGAATTCCACAGATGAAGTTAAAAGCATCTGCTGCAAATTTGATCCCGGTAGCCCCACTTGGATACAGAAAGGTACTAATAACTTGCCAAAATTTGTGGAGTCTAACACTCCAGTCTAACTCTGACTGACTCTCTGAAGTCTTGAGCTGAGAAAAGTCTTTAAAAATTTTTTTTTACTTTATAGACTTGACTTCTGTATGATAATTTGTGTCATCTGTATAAGCTCACTGATGGCACACGAAACAGGTAATTACTTGTAATGCAAGAGTGCACCCAGTTTGTTGGCTGTGTGCACAGATTCCCATTTTGCTTGTGCAATATTAAGCACATCTCACACAGGAACTTCCTCATAATTGACTTTCTCTGTTATTTTTGGAAGATCTGGATAGACAGACAATAAAATAACACAACTTACAATAGAAAGTTTTATTCCAATCCAACAACAACCTTAGTCTTAATTTTCTATGAAATCACAGGTCAAAATTTGCACAATAGTGTGTCAGCTGAATTGCTAGAGAAAAATTTGGGATAATCAACTAAATTTGTGCAGGATACAGGATCTGCTCCATTTCTTAGGAAAAGTGTCCTGAGATCACAGTGGAGACAGTAATTTAGTTGCATGACTTGTAGTGTGCAATGTTGTCATCTATAGTGCATCAGTGTCATATTTAATAAAACTGAAAGCACACTAAATACTTCTGCCTGATTAATAAGTTATTCTTCAGTGTTTGTCATGAATGGAATAAAAGATGTACAGAAAACTTTTTCCACTTATTGCTAGGGCTGATTTTTATACTCAGAAGGTCTGGAATTATGCCTGCTGTATTGTAGAGTTAAAAGAGTGAAAATATAAATTATTTTCCTTGATTTTAGTGAAATCTGGGGCATTCAAAATAATTATTTTTTATTTGTTAATAAAATAAATATGGCTCCTAAGGCCACTCTTTATTTCACTGGCATTCATAATTATCTCCCAACTTTGATAGATTTTATTACAGTTTGAAACTGAGATTGAATTTTTTCAATTTAAAACAAACCCCCACAAGCAACCAAAAAAAAAAAAAAAGAAAAGGCAAGAAAAAGAAAAAAAAAAGTACCAGAAAATTGCAGAAAGAAAACAAAACTCTGAGTTTTGTTCCGTTTTTGACTGTGACAGTAGGTTTCATGCAGTATTAATGAGAGAAGAATTTGGATCTAAAGATGTAATTTGGTTTCTTATTTCTCTTTTCTGTCACTTCCACTGAAGGAACAGACTTACAATACGTCTTTGCTTGCTTAATGCTATTGCTAATTGCCCAGATGGGACTCTGAGAGACCATTAAGTGTCTATTGATTGCAGCTTGCCTATGACAGATGAAGTTGACTCTGGTGGGTTTTTTCCCTTTTTTTTCCCTCCCCCTGTCGGGTGCTATAAACTGAGGTCTTTATGCTCCTGCTGACCGTGACTTTCCTGTGTTGACTTTCCCGGCTTTTTCCAACTTTCCATGTAACTTTTTGCTGTTCAGAGACATGGCAAGTGCTGTCCTGGGTGATGGGTGCACCTGTCCCTGTGACTCTTTAACTCTGGAGCATATGTGCTGTCTGCTTTCTGGCTTTTGCTGTTGCTGTGTTTCAACAGTTGAGAAATTGGATGTGCTGGAAATACGGTTTTGGGGGAGGGAGGTTTGCCTGGGGCTCTGCACCTGTGCATATCCACACCACCATACAGGACCCAGGTCTGCTCTGTGGTCACTGTTTAAAATGACATTTAATGTTTTTCTCAAGAGTCATGACTGTTTGTGAAGGTGTGCCAGTCAGTTATTAGCTAATATGAATTTGAAACTGCTTACATCCATGTTCTGCCTGAAAAGTGTGTCATACTATCACTATCACAGTGAAAAGTCTGCTCAGCCTCCCTCTGGATAGAAACCTAAATCTCTGGTAGGGTTTAGTACATTGTCCAACAGCTAAAGAAATTGCTGAGTTAAAAATAAAACCTGTCCACAAATCAGCAGGAAGAAGGAGCTGTGAAAATGTCCAGTTTCCAGAGCAGAGGTGGTGGTAGGACTGAGTGGAAAAGAAAAACAAGAAACACCATGTAGTAGGAACAGATACACAGTAAAAAATAAAATTAGCCCCTGGAAATTAAAAAAAAAGGTAACAAAACTGTCAGAAATATAAAAGGAAGTCTAGAGTTATGAAATGAGTAAAAACAAGTGTGGTAATGGAAGTGGGGAAAGGTGGTGCACCCGCGCTGTGCCTCCTTTGGGCAAGCTCTGCCAGCTTCCTGCAGTGGTCACTGCCTGAGAGACTTTGGCCAGGGGCAGGGAAGATCTGGAGCTCAGCAGGACAGGTGGAACAAGGCTCTATGATCTGCAAGGTGATAATTGTGGCATCTGCATGAAATGCTGCTCTGTGATGCCAGGCCAATGAAATGGCCACATCCATGCTCTGACCACTGTCAGATAAGCTCACTGGCATCAGGTTTTGTTGATTCCCACTGTTCACAACTGTTACTTTTTGTTTGGTGATCCTGAACATGCCTCATGTAAACCTCATCCTTTCCTTGCTATTTCCTCAAGAGAGACAACTGCTTTCCCTGTAGCCTCTTGTTTTCAATGCAGTTGAAAAATTGTTCTAACACATTGAGCCATGAGATCAAATTTCATCCCAGTCTGGGGGCCTGCATGGGCTCTCATGAGATGCCTCATTGATCCAAAGCACTCACAGTGACCTACTGGACTCTGTGCAATATCGGTGTCAAGGAAATGTTCCATCTGTGCCGTACTGCAAACGCCCTGTCCCCACCAAGGTCAACATCTGCAGCTCAGCCCACAAAGCTGCTGCTTGTGGGTCAAGTTCCATGATGCCATCTCTGGATTTGCACATGAAGTGGGTGCAAATAGACATGTCTGGGTCTGTACAAAGAGCACAGCACAAAGCACATGTTGGTCTCCAGCAGCCAAAGGACAGAGGGAAGTGGGGGCTGATCTGCATTTCTACAGCTGAATGATTCAAATTTTGCTCTTAACCCTTCACAGCACAATGGACTTAGGGCCTGAGTTCGGCCTCAGCAACTTGGTAAAGAATCTACCTTCAGGTTGGGTTGGAAATATGTGAAAATAATGACTAATGTTCAGCAAGAATCTAGCATGGATGGGTGGGGCCCACTTTATGAGCCATGGACCTGCTGACTGCTGACAGATGACCCATTTCCCAGTGCCAGACACAAACAATTCCCTCAGGCTGCTCGGGGACGCCATGCACAGCGTGGGCTCTGCTTCCCGTGCTGAGCAAGGCCTCTGGCCCTCTCCTACACATGGCTGCTGGGATACCCAGCGTCAGATGCCCACGGGCACCCCGTGTGCTCCTCCTCTGCAGCCCCCAGAGGGAAGGGGCACAAGCACCATCTGCCCAGCACAGGTGTGGGTCCCCACAAGGGCCAGCACAACCTGGCAGGGCTGTCACAGGGCCCGATTGTTCGGCCCAGCTGTGTGGGGACAGCCATCTGCACCGCGGACGGGCAGGCCTCGGCCTCGGCGTCAGCCATTCACGAGCTGACACAGACTGATTTATGAGAAATTGCTTCTAGCAGGTGCTAACCTGTCTCAACCACGGATAATGGGAGAGTTGCTATTGGGAATCAAACCAGAGAGCCATAAAACCTGAGTATCATTGCAGATTTTACTGGAGAGCACAGCTGTTGCAATGTCATCATCTCTCTCTGTCGAAGACACGCCGATTCCTGCTGAGTTCTGACCAGCTAAATGGCAGGAATTAGAGCCATGCAATCAGGGAGCAGCAATTGCCACGTCAATATTATTCAATTCTGTGCATGTGTGCACAGGTTTTTCTGGCTGCCACGTTGCCACATGCTCTTGACACCTACTGCAAATCTCTGTTCCTCGCTTATCCCTCACTTCCATTTCTCTGCTCAAGTGAAAACCAGAAGTATTTTTTCCCCTTCAGTCTCACTACATATGTCACTAATAGGACTTTTCAAAACTTTTGTCGGTCACCTTCTGTAACAACCTGAGGAATACTGTAGGGACATCTCTAGTAGCTGGATACAGGATATTGTATTTCTTAGTTTGTCCAGTTGAATAATTGCTTGGAGTAGCTTTGTGGACTTGCATGACTCTTACTTGGAAGGAAGTGGAAAGCCAGTTGGGGAATCAAAATATTTCTAGGGTGACTTACAGAAGAGTCAGGTTAAAATCAGCAGGTCAGGGTTTGATTTGAGATCATAAATTAGGTGCCTGGAGAAAATTTGTTGGGAGGAACAATGTCCAGCATACTGAAATAATTTGAAAAAACACTGTTTATTGATGCACCATTTTTCATTATTAAAATGTTGCTCCTGCTTTTTGCATTTAATGTATTTAATGCAAGATACAGTTGAAGAAAAGGGTGAGAATCAAAGCAATTCAACTCTCCCCTTGTTGTCTCTTATTCTGGAGCACACACTCCCAGAGGTGCTAGTCCTTGGTAGTAGTGTAGGGCTGGATCAGCAAGCTCAGTTCTCACCCTGGAAATCATCGCTCTGCATCAGGTAGCAGCAGCAGGGAGCTGAGCAGGAGAGGAGCACATTTGGGCAGCAGCCTGCATGGCGAGCAGGGAGCTCTGCCTGTCAGTCTGGCATCTTTCACTAACACCAAATTTGCTTTAAGGATAAAAAAAAAATGAAGCCAGGATGTGGTTGAGAGTGAACATATGTTGGAAGTTCAGCTTAGGTAATACAATAAGCTCCTCAAGAACAGGTTCTCTTTCTTCTCAGTGTAAATAAATACCCATGATAGCCCCAGACATATTCATTTTCTTGGGATTCTCTCCATTCCTTATCGGAGGTGGTGTCCCGTGTGTTATTGATGTGGGCTCATTTGAGAGCCTGTGCCCTTGTCCATTTGCACAAGCCATTTAATAAGATGAGAAGCAATGTGTAAAATAACAAGACTGTTGATGTAAAGTTCTCAAATGGCCAGCACTGGAATTAATAGTTAATGGCCTATTGACACAGAATATTTACTGATGAGCAGCACAGGGTTCCAGTGACACCAATACAGGGTTGTTTTGGAGGGCTGCATCCTTTTTTTTTTTTTTTTCTCTAAAGATTTAATTAGTAAAATGCATTTTATTGGTGTTTGCTACAGATTCTCTTGCAATGGTCACAAGGAAGTGTTCACTTGGAAAGAAGCAATTTGAGGTAAAGAAAGTTCCTCCAAGATCACAGTATGTTTTTTGAATGGCCTGATGAGATTGTTACAGCAAACAGCTCTTCTAGAAATGCTTGGTAAGATAATTAAGAGGAAAATCAAATTTTGTGCTTCAGGGTATAAATTGATCAAAAAAATCTTTCCCATGAACAGCTGTCTAGTTAAGTATTCAAAATGCAAATGCATGTACATGTGAGTGATTGTGATTTTCCCATCCTTGGGAACACTGTGGGAGCAGCACTTACCCCCCACCTCATGTCACCAGGGACAGGAGCAGCAGTCCTGATCTACCAGGGGCAGTGGTCAGGTGAAGCAGAGCCAGGCTGTGCTGGTTGGGCAGAGGAGAAGGGATCCCCTCTGTCCTTGGCTCCTCCTGCTCACTGGGAGCATGTGGTGACCCAGTGCATGTGGTGGGGGTCTGCTTCTCTCTTGGCATAGCTGGGGAGAATCTGACCCCAGTGAAAGGCAGCCAGCCCCATGGCTCCTCTGCTCTTCTCTTCAAACTGGCTGCTTTGAAAAGCATCATTCTGGAACCAAAGCCTCAGACCTGCTGCAGTTGCAGAATCCTGACCCAAAGTTTCAGGGGGATGTAAAACACCAGGATAAATCAGTGGTGCTTCCATGTGCTCGGATCCAGTGAGGGCTAAGCAAGGCTTTGCTCAGGAAGAGAAACCAAAGAACTCTCTGCCTCTGCAGGACAGTGTAATTGAACATCAGATCTGCTCTTCTACTGCCAGTGCCACTGAGCTGTTCTCCCAGCACCGGTGTGTGGAACTTCTGGTGGCTGGAAGCTGGTGCTTCTCCTGCCCCAGCTCTCCAACACACCAGGGTTACCCAGGACACTGCATGAGTTCACACAACTGAGTTCCACTCTCCCAAATGGAGATTAAACTAATTATATATTCCTGTTAAATGAAAAATCTGACACAGAAACAAGGTGGAGCAAAAGGGGAATGCTTTATAATGACTCTTTCAAGGCCAACAATACTTTAGGAAAACTTCCCCTGGACTGTTTTTTTGTGGCAGTGTATTTTATACAACTGTTCACAGAAAAATGCATCCACGTTAAACAGTTAGCTGGGTTAGTGACTCCAGAATTACCTGTGTGTCACTGGGGGAGCTTGATCCATATAAAGATTAGTGCAGAAGACTGATAATGAATGGGATGGGAAACCTCATTAAAAAGCCAGCACCTCTCCCCAAAGTGCCCCATGGGTGACAGTGAGTACTGCAGCAATGTGAGTTTGGTAATCCCTTCCCAATCTCTTCAGTAGATATCAACTCCTTGTCTTTCATGTGTATTTCCTCACTGATTCCTATGGGTTATCTGTGCATTTTTTTTGAGTACACCAAAAATGAAAAAGATGGCAGAATAAGACAAATGAATTCCCTGCAATTAGAAGGGTGTGCTGACATGCTGACCTAGGTAGGAATGCCAGTATTGATGTGTTCCTCACAGATATGTGAGCAAATCTGACCTTAAAGATGTAGCTGCACAAGTGCTAACAGATTTCATACATCTCCAAACATATTTACGTGTGCACCTAGATTAAAATCTCTGTAAATCTGATAAATGCTCATTGTTGCTCCCAGGCAGAAGGGCAGGTACCCACCTCTGTCCCACATGTACACAGATGTGTACCTAGATGCCAGGTGTAATTTAGCCCACAGCACATGCACACACATCTGTTGGTGGGCACTGGGCAAAACTGGCATCAGTGAACTGACCTCTGTGCCCAAGCAAGTGAATTGAAACCCAGAAGCAGCAAGGCTGGGGCTTTTAATGAAGTGAATGAGAAATGAAAAAGGAGAGATTGAAAGTGCCTGGTGCTGTGATACATAATTGATGAGACTCCAAGCAGGGCTTCAGTGGCTAATAAATTATTAAACACTGACTCATTAGGGAAAGATTTCATTATAGGATAATTTAATTAAACAACAGGCAAAAAGAGGAAAGAGCTTTAAGGGACTGCATCCTTCTGGTTTTTCCACAGTGACACTGATGATTTAAAGAGAGAGGAGCCAGAAATGATCCTGAAGATGGGAAAGTTGTTTACTGTGCAAGAGAAGACTGATCCTTGGGTTCTTCAATGCTCACATTTTTATTTCCCTGTTGTATGGTAGATGTGGGCTGTTGTTATTCCACTTTAAATAGATTTTGCAGGACCTTTTCCTGGTGGAAAAGCCACATGGCAGGGCAGGTGAGAAGTGGCCCCAGCGATGCTGTCCTGTGGTGACAGACAGGAGATGATCAGCACAGGGCTGGGATCACCCTGGTCCATCACTCACCAGCCACACTGCTTTAGGGGACAGGACAGCATAGGGAGTGTCCAACCTCGATTTTCAATCTTTACAAGGCCAGAGGCCCTGAGTGGAGCCAGATCTACAGAGGGCTGAGGGCCAGGAGCCTCTGCCTTTGAGTGACCTCTGCATTTGCCCAGGGCACCAACCCTTTTTCCTTCAGATGAAATTAAGTTTTAATCTCACCATCCAAGTACATGTAGAAGGCAGAGCACAAGACCAGGACCTCTCATGGTACAACTCAGAGGTTCATGGTGTCACCAGCCTAGAGATGAAGAGAAGAAGGAAGAGCCAGGCCAGCACTCCTCAGCAGCTTGGGGGAGTTTGGATACAAAAGGATTGCTTCTTGATCTCAGCTGAAGAGAATGAAGATGCATGCCAGTCCCTGAAGGGACACCAAGTCCCCTGGTGAATGTTTGGCAGCAGTGAGAGGGTTTTTCAGGGTAGGGCTGGGGTGTGCAGCCACAGCTCCTTTGGGTTCCCACTGGGGTGGGAGAGAGATCCCCAAATCACCCCACAGGCACTGCAGGGAGCAGGGCAAGGAGAAGAGAACTGAGGGCTTGACACCATCCCGTGGCTGAAGAGGAGATACATTTTCATTGCACATTTTCATTGACAGGACAGAAATTTGTACAAAGAGTGACTTCTTCTTTGCTTTTCTGAGGTGTTTTTTTCCCCCCAGATGAATTTATTTTCCATCAGGGTAAGGACAGCTGGGAAGAAGGAGACAGGGTGGCCAGGTCAGAGGGAGCCACAGGACAGCAATGGCAGTGAGCTGAGATCCCAGAGGGATTTCCTTCTGCATGTCTCCTGAGGAGGGCTGGTGAAAATCACTGAGTTCCCCCCTCCTTTTTTTGCTTAAACAATATGCAAAGCAAACAGATGGACAGACTTTTTGGGTCATTTGGCTGGTTTGCTCAGGGCTGTGAGTGGGATGGGTGCCCAGCTGCTGTTTCTGCACAAGGAGGTTTTCAAGATGGAACAGACAAGGTCAGGTGCATCCAAACTGATAAATGAAACAAGAAGAACTTGCAGGATGACAAGCATAGCAGAAGCAGAAAATCTTCATTTCCAAGCAGTTACATTCAGTATCTGTTTTACTTCAGAAAGATGCATGCAGCTGTCTAACATTTGCTCAAGTCCTCAGTTTTGGGCCCCATTTCAATTCCTTCAGGCTTTCCTACACCTAGAGTTTATCTGCAAAGTGGGCGAAATCAAGACTAAATTTCCCCCAAAACTATGAGGTTACTGCAAAATCAATACCTCCTTTTATTTTTGCACAATGCAAAGGTAAAGGATACATGAAAACTACCTTTGTTTAAAAGAATCTGCTCATCTCCTCTCAGGGAAAGCAAGGAGAGGGAGGGAACAAGGACTACAGATGTGATGAAGGGGGTTTTAATTAAAACACAGCCAGTAGTTTGGAGAAAATGGGGATTCCTCTCTGCCTCACAGCATTGTGACCCCTCTCGGAGTGAAAGGCTGGTTCTGGGCTCCCCCACAAAAATAGAATAATAAATAAAATGGAAGGGAGGCCAGTGAGGGGGCAAGAAGATGCTCAGGAGGCTGAAGGAAGCAGCTGGGTGGAAGCCACCAAAAGCTAACGGGGATCCTAATTGCTTCTAATTGCCAGGCTCTTCATAGGGATTGTATCAGGTAATTGAATCCCTCCAAGGATATTTCTGGTTATCAAACTGTAATAAAATGCTCAGCTAGACATCATTCTCAAGTGTATAGTAAGTAGGAAAAATATGTCTGTCTTTTTTATGAGAAGAGGGTACTTCATAAATATACAATTGTACTCAACTGCAGTCATTTGCTAGCAGACTACCCACAGCTCCTCCCTGTATGTGCTGATCTTTTGTGGTCCTTGTTTACTAGTTGCAACAGAAAAATAGGATATGGCTGGGATTTTATGCTGGAATGCAGCCTCATGGCAAGTCCGGTCAGAAATTTGGGAAGTCCCCCAGAAACGCCAACTTTTAAATTATTATTCAGAAAATAGAGAGACAATAAGGAAAAAAATCCTGTGAGACAAAGGAGGAATATGACATTTGCCTCTTGATAATCACCTATAAATGCCTGAGAGAAAGGAAACCAGTCCAAAAAGTACTTATTTGCACTGTGAGAAGAGATTATTCTGTCTGAGACTGACTGACAGCTTTGGTTTAGAGTCTCACTGGCATAAAGATGTGAATATGCATGAAAGACAACAGCTTAGAAAAGGTCTTTCTTCTGCAGAGAAGGACAAAATTGGGCTAGTTAATTTTAAAAAATAATTGAAAAATATGATAGAAAATATGAGTTCCTGGGTCCCTGTCTTTTCAGCTTAGCTCAAGAGCTGCTCCTCTGCTAAGATGAGGAGGCTCCAGAAGACTTGTGCCAGCCAGAAGGTTGGTCAGATTTAATTGCTGGCTGGGCAATATTCTGCAGTTGTAGATCCTGTCTTGCTGGTGAAAATTAAGGGACCTACTCTTGTCAGTCCCTTTAAGTGGTGACCTGGGAAATGGAGCTGGGATGCTTAAATACAACTGATCATCAAGTGAAAAACAATTAATCAAAAAGAGAATGGAACAGCTAAAGCAGATTCCAAAATTAACAGCAATTAACATATTCTAAGTTATACTCTTGAACCGTCCTGCAGGAGCCAGGTTCAAGCTCATTTCTTCCATTAGTTGTGGGTGTAATTCACCTGTGAATTTGCAGGTTGGTACTGGATGATTGATACAGGACCTCAGTCTCTAAAAACTCAGCCTTTAATCTTATATTTTCTTAAGTTCTCCCCAAATGAATTCTAAATTTCCTTTCTGCCAATATTCTTTTCCAGATCTCAGTGTGTGAAGTCAAGAAGCCTCTTCCCCTTCCCTTATAAAAACTCTCACTCTGAGCATTTCTTGCTCCTGTGCACAAAATATCTGTGCAGAGAGGGTGCAGAGAGATGCTGTGGTCACATCTTCCTTTGGCTGACAGTGAGTATCAACTATTTCATTTCAGAAAGCCTGGCACAAGCTCACATTCCCAACAATATCAGAAGGATTACTGTTCTAATTAACCTCATGCTCAAGGACAGTTTTGGAAAGCAGTCAATGAAGCTAAAGAAAACAGTCTTAATAATGCAAATTAACATTTTTTGCATTACTGCCCAAATGCAGGGCTTGTTCTGTTCAAAGAATTCAACAGAAGCTGTGGAAAAGTGAAAACTCAGTTTTATGCTGTGTCTTGAACTGTGAGTTTTGAATTGCCAACAATTTAGAAGTTTGGCTTGGTTTGCACAGATGCTCAGAAGATGATGCTCTCTTTGGTCTGCAGAGGGAGCAGATAATTTTCTAAGGAAAAGTGTTTCTTTGGAGAGTTTCAAGAAAAGCTGAAATCATAAGTGGATTGCCTGTCTGTTGACAGATCAGGCTGTTCCTCTGGAATGAGGAAGAAGAAAAGAGGTGGGGAATGGTTATGGGGGAAATGGTCATAGGGATAAAAAAATGAGTAGAAATACCTCCCTTGTGTTACTCAGGTTTTGCATACATTCACTTGTGGCTGTGCGTGCACAAGATCAAGATTTTCCCCTCATTTATCCCAGAATAAGCCTGGAGTAACTCTACCAGTGTTCACAGACTCCTTCTTGCCTCCAAACCATCCCATCCTTGCTTTTTGAACCTTCACCTCAGCTGAGGCCATCCTTGCATGGCTTTGCACTGCCACTCATTGGGCCTTCAGCTGCCCTGGCACTCCTTCCCAGGGCTCAGCATTGTTGGCATCACAGCTTACAGACCACATTTTCCTGGCTATGCTGCTGATGGGGGATTACTGCAGCAAAGCTGGACTTGGCAAAGCCTCCAGAGCCAGGCTGGCAGGAGCACTGTGGTCCTGGCAAGGGAGGTGTCACTGCTTCCAGGTCCACTGTCCCCTCCTACCCTGTCACGGACCTGGGACTTGCATAAGGAAGGTTGTTTAGTAACCTCATTCCCTGATTAAACTTGTTACAGGTAAAAAAGTCCTTCTCTACTTTCATATATTGGAGTATTAGGATATTTCTCAATTCTTAATGGGAATTTAATATTAAAGGGATTTTTTGTAATGGAACAGATCATTGCAGGGTTATCTGGCACTCCCACAGTTTCATTTGGTCATTTTTAGAAACCATGTGACCTTCTGCCTTGGTTTATCTGAATATAAAATGTAGAAGTGTGAAAATGTGTCTGAAAGATGTGCTGTGAAAATAAGAAGTAGTCTAAAACTTGCCAGGGAATAAAAAGATATTACCTTGCACCCATGGTATCCTTGAATCCAAGATCTTGGATTGCTTTGCAGGTGTTACCTGGTGCCAGTGTCTGGAAGTCAGCAAACAGGACTGATTCAAATGGTGTGAGAGTGGAACAGACAGACAGACAGACATCCTGTTTGGCAGTGCCATCATCTGAACTGATGTCAATTACTGGGAGCACGTTTTTAGGATTAGCACAGCCCTGGGGAGGGAAGGGTGTGGGCTGCTGCTACATTCTCCAGTTGGAGCAATCTCAGAGCTCTTCCAACTGCAGTGAGGAATGACTACAGCAAGATGTGGAGGAGATTAATGTTGATGCTCCTCCCCAGAGCCACCGAGGTTCAATAAACAGCTTCTGCAAAGCCTCCAGAAACTTTTTGGGTAGCTGTGGCAACAGAGTGGTCTCATTCTTCTTTGTTATCATAATGATTGTTTTGAAAGATTTGACTTGCTGTTTTTCAAAGAGATTTTCTACCTGATATGTAGAAAACCACCCCGAGGGGGAGGAAGAACCCTCTCCAGTGAAAGACTTCCAGTTACAGCCCAGAGTAGAGACAAGTCCCCCTTTTATTTTGCCAGTTACCTGCTTTGCAGGCTGATGACTCAAAAGATTTAAAACCTCTCAGTCTCTCAGCTTCAGAGGTGAAACATTGGGCTTGTTCTCTTGCTGTGACCTCCAGGAAGTTTGGCACATTCCTTAAGTGAGATTGACCCCAAGTTCCTTTTTCTGATGTTTTTGGATTAAGCCAGACTTGGCATTCACGTGGGCTGTGATACGGGCAGCATTCCCGAGCTGTGATGGTTTGTCATGGGTCAGCACAAGTGAAAGCCTGTTCAGCAGAAGGTCGTGGAACTGCAGCAGGACTTCCTGCAGATTAGTGCTGAAATGTGTAAAAGCAAGAGGAGGGAGCATGGCTGAGCAGGCTGGGACCCTCTGGGTTCCACAGATTAGCCCTGGTGTGCTGTGATACTCAAACACACTCAGAAATGTGTTAAAAGCTGGTTTATGAGCAAAACATCTCTGGGGTGTTCCAGGCTGCCTCACAGACTGCTCAGCTCCCTGTTGTGCCATGCTGGACTGGCAGGGTGTGTTCCTGTGACACAGGCTGATGTTTCCAGAGGTGTTGAGGCCAGTTAGACACATCTCCCTTTACTCATCACAGCTCTCAAAATGCCAACAGAGGCTGCACTGGTAGCTGAAACCTGACAGAGTTGGGAGCCTGGGAATAAATGCAGGCTGGAGTACAGCAGGAGGCACTGCTGGCTCATCGAGGGAGGATCTGAGATCTCATCCCTTCCTGGATGAGCCAGGTGTAAGGGCTGTGAGATCGCAAGGAGTACCAAAGTCAGATCATCATTTCAGATCCATGGCTCTCAGAGCTTTCTTGGAGAGTGATTGATTCTGCTTTGCTATGAAATGTCTGACACAGCACTGATAACTTCAGAGTGTCCTGCACTCCAGCTGTCATTAACCAGGCTTTCCAGTTGTATCCTTTTCCCCCTTTTTTGCAGTGGATTAAGAAGGCTGCAAGAGAGTTCTGGGTTTAATTTATTTCCAGTCCATTGATATTCCTAAGATAGGAAACACAAAATAATTGCAGGAACAGGTTTTTATAACATGATGGTTAGACTTGGGAATCTATATATTTTTTTTTATATCTAGCATATTTTGATTTCTTACATCTTATTTGAGCAGTGAGGAGTGCTGGATCATTAATAAAGTAATTCTTCATTCATCACTGTGGTTGCTGCTGGTTTGAAAATGCAAAATTCAAAATTTGAAATTTTGAGTAAAAGTCTAATTTCCAATATAGTTTCCCCCCTTTCAGTGTTGCTGCTTCTTCCTGAACCCTTCCATCACCTCCCTTCCCTAAGCACTCCCAAAGGAGATTCACTGGTGTTGGAGACCACTGGGCTGTGTAGATCTGCTCTGGGCAGTGCTGGATTGCAGGGGTGCAGCACCCCAGGAGCCTGCTCATGACAGTGTTCCACGTGTGATTACCACAGGGTGGAAAACACGAGTCCCTGGCCTGGGCAGAGCAGCCTCATCTCATCCCTGAGCAAAACAAAATCCCTCAGCAGAGACAGGAGGACTGGGAAGGTGAGAACTGACTTGCCTTTCTTACAGACTTGCTGAGGCTGCAGGCAGGCCCCACAGTGAGGGAGGCACAGGCTCAGCCATGGATGGATGGAAGGATTTGTGCATTTAAATGCAGGATTGGTGCATTTAATGCAGCGTGAAGAGGAATCTTGAGCACCCCCATGGCTGTGACCCAAGTTAGGGCTGGCTCTCCCTGGCATCTGTGCCCTTCCAGGAGCCCTTCCTCTGCAGGCTTCACAGGCACATCAGCAGTAGTTTTCTTGCCAAGGCTCACTCTGTCTTTGCCATTGCAAAGTGCCTTTTGTGAGTTTCTTCAGAGTTTTGATTTTTAAAATAAACTTCCAGAATAGTCCATATTTCATATGAAAAAACAGGAAAAGAAGGAGTGTGAGTAGTGAAGTAGAGTGAGAAGAAAGATTTAAAACACCAGAGAATTTTCACTTACTTTTAACTGTCTTAAGAGGCGTTATAAATAACTATAACGAGCCCAGTTTTTCACCCTTCATTAGTTATTCCAATCCAGCTGTATTTATTGATGGTGATTCTCCAGCTGAGCAAAACTCCATCATTTGTAGTGCTTAAAAAAGTCGGTGAAAGACTAAATGCAGAGCTGAGGTTGGTAGATAGACTATAGCCAAGAAATCTGAAATTCTGTCTCCAAATAATATTTTCCAACCCCTTCCATAGTCAGACTTGCTGGGTCCCCACATAACTTCTTAAATTATTGTATGCAACTCCTGAAATCAAACATACACATGACTTTGTCTTTAAGGAGGGGGTCAGATTTTAAATTAATGCATCTGGGAGCCAAGGGAAATTTTCTAGTTGCTAAAATTGGCACTGGAGCTGCCATTTCCCAGCACTGTAGAATAGTTCATCCCTATCCAAGAGGTCACAGCGAAGCATGAACTGAAGGTGTTAATATAAAACCCCAAATCCACAGACTTCTTGATTTATAGGGCTGCCTTTGCTTTCTAGGAAAGAAGAGCAAGATTCATTGAAGATGAGAATGGGAAAAAAGCTTTAATTTTTTTGTGACAAGGCTTAGATGTGCCAATTGTTCCTGCCAGTGATAGGTCAGGAGACCCCAGGCAAGCTGAGTTTTGTGGTGCTTTGCAGAGCCTCTCTGGGCTGTGTCTCCATCAGGCTTGAAGTGACTCTACCAGGCAGAGAGCAAGGGGAGGTACTAATGAGACTGTGAATATGTATTTATGCTAATAGAGGCACATGGGCCTCTATGGAACAAAAATAAATGGAGAAAAAAATCCTGTCTTTACTGACCTCCAGGACTAAACTGCTTCTCTTCTCAACCTCCTCCTTTGCTGCAGAGGTCCAGGAGATCCATTTCCAGCTAGGCAGGGCAGGCGTACCCATAGCTGTTGGGGTTTCCAGCTTGTGAAAAATCTCAGATGTGAAAGACAGGGTGAGTGCAGGGGTAAGGAGGGATGGTTCATCTCACACCTCTCCTCCTCTTTCCCCTCATTAGTATCACTCACGTGCTGAGTGCTCGGTGTTACAGGATGGGAAGGATTTGTACCAACGCAGGTCTCTCCCCATCATTCCTATTAAAACCATTATATTCCCTGCCCCTGAAGGCCTCTACCTGATAAAAGGCTCTGCTGATCCTGAAATGAAACAGAGAAGTTGGAAAACTCATATAGCAAAGCCTGGACTGAGTCACAGATAAATAGGATATTTAAGCACATCTGCTGTTGCATAGGTGAGTCCCTCTGCACCCCCCTGAGTGGGAGCAGGATGCTCTGGAGTTGCTGTAGCTCTCAAAACTCCAAACTCACACCTCAGCAACAATGGGAAAAAAGCAACAGAAAATGTTTTCCTCCAATGGATCCTCCTCTGCCCTTGGTATCCATGAGCTGCAGTGGGTGACCGCAGTGTGAAGGTAAACCTTGCCTTGACATGGAGAGTGATGAATAGTTTCTATCCTGAAATCCAATCTCTGAAATTGATTGCACCATCACAGTAAATCCATTACTGGAGCAACCCATTTTACCAATACCACATTTCAATAATTTATTTTGGAATAAAAGGCTTTTTAAAGTATCAGATGAAATTAAGACCAGTTCTTTGATATCTGTAAATACTGGAAGCACTGCTTCAGATGGAAGTGTCATAGATACTTCCTGAAAGCAAAATTATATTTCATAAAGATAACAGGCTAGATGGAGGGAGGGCTATGGGGAAGGAGAGAAATCTCATTTAATGTGTGCACCTCCCTTTTCAGGCATGGCCAATTCTGTAATATTTTTGTAGGCAGACTTGCTCAATGGCTTATATATTTTGAAATTTTGCAGGATAGTAGTTAAAAAATAAAGACCAGTAATTCTGTGAGTCAAGTCTCTGCACTGATGCTCAGACAGGCCACCATGCTTTTAGTCAGAGCTAATGATGTGGCAGATGCAAACAGAGCAGATCAGGCCATCAGCACATCCAGCCTTGCAGCCTGTCTCTGCCAAGGGCTGGCAGGGGTAAGAAATGTAAGAAATCTCAGTGTCCCATCCCAGCACCTGGCCAGTTTAGCTTGCAGGGAGTTCCACTTGGTACTCTTTGGTGGACTTTACTGCTTTTACAAAATAAATCCACAGAATGCTCTAAATGGGCTCCTGTTTTTGATAAGACTCTCCTTTTTTAACAATTTATCTCTGATTACAGTATGAACATTAAGTGCTGTGTTATATCCATGGCTATTCCCAGCACTTTGGCCAGACTCTGTGTCACATTCCCCCTCCAGGCAAAGCTACCCCAGCCTGTTCTGAAGCATCCGGGGCTGGTTTTAAGGCACTCAGAGGTTTCCATGTTCACTCTGCTGTTCTCTGCAGCTATCGGAGCACTGAGTAATGGGATCTGTGTTTAGGAAGTTGAAAAAAAGGGAAAATGCAAAGCAGGGGTACATCCCCATATTTAATACACACGTAACATTTTATCCTCCAACTTCTGCCTGTTTACAATACAAATAAAATGAGCTGCCCTTGGTGTGACATTCCTTGCATTTTTACATCAGCTTAACCCTGGAAAAGCTTAATCCTGGTTTAATGGTCTTTTAATAGAAGTGGTCAGTAGTTTTGTAAATGTTTAAGTGACAGGTTGACAGACATTGAGTTAACACTTTAATCCTGGCTGCAGGCCAAATGGCTACCAAGCTGTTTTTTCTTTAAACCTGAGAGTGGGGCATTTATTTCCAGCTCAGCCTCAGGTTAGAGGTGGTGGCTCGGAGTGTTTACAGGAGGAAAATGGGTGTTGCACTGTGTTATCAAGAGGTACCTTTGGGCGGTGTGAAGCCTTTCTATCCCAAACCTTTGACAGACAATTTCCTTTTCCTCTGCAGAATGCAGTAACATTATTACAGGTGTGTCTGAACGCTCTGTATGAAGATTGTCTTTCTTTTAAATGCCAGAGAGTTTCTCTGTAAGTGACTCTAGTATAGAAATGCAGAATCATTTAGGTTGGAAAAGACCCTTAATATTGAGTCCAATTATAAATGTAAAACTGCCAAGTCCACCACTAAACCATGTCCCTCAGTGGCATGTCTGCATTATCAAGAATTCCAGATACAAAGTATTAGAATAAGTAGACAATTAACAGTGTCTGTGCACTGGGCATATTGGAAGAATTTCTCACAAAATCAAGCATGAATTTACAACTGAGCTTTTGAGGCAAATCTAGACTAGAGAGCTGTTGTCCTCATAGTCCAGATGTGTTCACCTCCCCTGCTCACACTGTCCCCTGAGCCAGTTCCTTCTCCAGCTCTGGGAGGGCACACCTGGTGCCTGTCCATAAGGATCCTTCTCTGGCTGTGCCCATGCAGGAGGAGCAGAGACCTGCTCAAGGGTTTAAGGACCAAAGTGAAGGAAGAGTTCAGGAAAGGGACTGGAGCCTCTGTCTTTGAACTCAGTGCAGTCCTGGGAACGGTGAGTTGATGAGCTCGGGCTCTGCAGGCACCTCTGGTGTCCAGACCCCACAGGAGTGTGGGGTGGCCCCGCAGTGATGTGGCTCCCAAAAGAAGAGACAACTTTGGTGGGGTTGGCACTGCTGAGGAAGGGCCTGAAAGCAGCCAGGACAAGTCATGGGCACAGCTCTCTGTGCCCTTCCCTCCCACACCCTGCTCCTCCTGCAACACCCTCTGAGCCTCAGATACGGCATAATTTGATTTAATACATTATTCATGTCAGCAGTTCTCTGAAAAGTACTGAAATAATTTCTTTTATGCTCCAGACTATATTTGGCTTAAGTCAATCTGTTAAACAGTAAGTTTTAATTTTATGGGAACAGTCTTTCCTCCTTTACAGAGGAGGGATTTAACAGATTCATTAGTTGCTACCAGCTTACATGGGAAACAGTGAGTTAGTAAGGACAGCTGGAATATGTTTTAGCTAGTGAAAGAAACTTTCTCTTTTTTAAATTTATGCACCATATTTTTAGCTATGCTTTATTTTCCCCTTCATTTTGGAATTTACTGTGCTAAGTTTTTTGTTATATGTTCAGTGTGTGTTTGTACGTTTGAATACATGTCTGTGTATAAAGTATATTCAGTTTGGAATGACTTATTCACAGAGGGATAGATTAGGAAAAAGTCTCTCCCAGTGATTGACAGTTGCACTCAGACCATGGGGATTATGGGGGATCAATGAGGATTATCTCATTTACTTTCATTAACCCTTGAGTTTACTTTTCCAGTTCTCTTCCAAATGCCACTCGACTGAATGTTAACAGTTTCTTTTAACAGACAACTTTGCTGCCAAAACCAAAGGCTGGTTTTTAAAGATGTGCTTTAGTGTTCTGAAGTGGTTAGTGATAAACAGAGATTTTTAATGTTGAATGTCAAAAAGCTCTGCAATGGTATAAAAAACCTGTTCCAGAATTTTTATCTACTTAGCTCAATGGAAACAGAAATTTAGCTTCCATAGACATTTCCTTCCTAATGTCCCACAATTTCTTTGTAGGAACTTTTAAACTGAACAGAAAATTCCATCCTTGCTCCCTAACAGTTCAATATTGGTCTACTTAAATTTTGTATTTTCATGCATAGAATTTTCAAAAAAAATTCTGCTGATATTGAGGCTACAGATCTAACTCCTGCTGGTGAGAGTTACCAGCCTGAGCCAAATAACAAACCTGAGAGATGAGGTGCTCCTTGCACCCAACCTTTGTGCCAGCAAGGAGGGGGTATTATTTTTGTTGATACAAACTCAGCAGCCAGAGAGAGCACCCAGAGGAATCCTCTGCTGTGTCACCATTGCCAAAGTCAGGTCACCTTCTGGCAGATTTAAAAGCACGAAAGAAAAAGTTTGGTGAAGGACCCAGCTTTGCACTGCCTGTTGGCAGGAACCAGACCTTCATTCAGGCTCAAAGGAAGAAGATTTATCAAAGTTTTTCTGAATCTCAGTCTATGGGGTATGATTAACCTTCTGCTTCTTTTCCATCCATTCTCTCCCAAGGCTGTGAACAAAATAAAGATGATACCTGAAATATGAACCCTTCTAACAACTTGGAAGAAATTAATTTCATCACTTCCATGGTGCAGCACAGTTGCTCATGTGCCTGCATATTACATGTGTAATGCTAATAGCAAAACATGGAGAGAAAGCCACTTAATCCCACTTTTGCTCCCATGTGACTCTTATAGGGAAACATCCAGTCTTGGAATATGTGGAACTAAATGCAGAATGGATATGTATACCCACAGAGGCTGAGCTCAGCCCAGAATCCCCTGGATTAAGGGCTGGATGTAATTTTCATTGTTCATGCTTTGCACAAGTGTCTACTGTATTTCAAATCCTGTGTTATTCCCTTGCAGATCAGGAGTGAAAGATATGGCTGGATGTGTCCAAACAGATGCTGCAGTACACAGTACTCTGCAGAAGAAATCGCTTTTGACACTTAAGAAACAGGTTATAGACTGGTTTGTTGGATATTTTTACAAGCACTAAAAAGAGATCAGTTATATGTAAGCAAGCAGCAGCTTTACATCAGATTTTGGTGTGCAAATTTATGTAGTTCTAAAATACTCTTACAAAGTATGAACAATATGTCAGCGACACTAAGGGAAATGTTTATTAAAATTCATGTAAGTAATTTGATTTAAAAAATTAATTGAAATGAAATTATTTTTACAGATTACCCTAAAATATTAAGGAGTATCAATAGTAGTTTTTAAAAAGAAACTTATTAAGTAACTTTCTAGGAAAGTCTTTCACAGAACCTCCTCCTGTGTGCTCAGAATATGACAGGAACCCCAAGAATGAATTATGAAAAGCATTTCTTAATGTCATGGAAGTCTCAGAAGCCAGTGGGATATCTTTCCTTGAAGGTAAACAACGTAAGTAAGTGTGTGCAGAGTCATGGCACTGGGAAGTATTCTGGTAAAACAGAGAAGATACCTGCAGGCACACACTGCTTTGTAGTATTACACAGAATAGATAATATGATCCTGTCAAATATCCCTTAAAAAGCCCATTGGAAAATCCTGGTGAGCCACTTTGTATGTCCCTGGCCAATGCAGGCAGACCTGGAATTTTCAGCCTGTAGGAATTGGGGTGCACCAGGCTCATCTAATTTTGTAAAAAATTATTTTCTCTTTCCAAACTCATCTTTCTGATTCTATGTGTTTTAATTATAATTGGGAGCAATTGCTTTCTTTCGGATTTTATTTGTTTGGTTTTAGTTTGGTTTTGGTTGAGGGGTGGTTTTTGGTGCTTCAGACATTTCCAGATGGAATTTGCAACTACCTTTATCTAAGAATTTAGCTGCAATCAGCTAGGGCATGTCCTCTGGTTAAACAAATAAACCCAGAAAAGCTTGGGAATGGAGGAACATGCAAGCTGCTGTCAAAAGCAGCTTCATGCTCTTGAGAAAATTTTTGTGAGGTGCTTTAGGGACCCTAAAATTGGACAGTGCCCTGCCACTGGGCAGGTATCAGCAGGTTCCACACAGAGCAGGATGCCTCCCAGACCCAAGGTGCCACCACCCCAAACTCAGGCTGCTTTCAGAGTGCCAAGTGCCTCCTGCAAACTGACACCAGGAACCTGGGCTGGTGAGCTTTGTTTCCTGGCATTGATGTTCAGTTGTACCAGTGACTCCTCTGTAATTTGGAAATTAGGAACCACAACAAAACAAAACCATTTTCTGTCTTAGCAACTTCTCTCAAGTGCAAGAAGTAGAGATTTCCTCCAGGTTACACAGTTACTGACTCTCCAGTCAGCCAATTAGTGCCAGACAAGGCTGTGACATCTGGAGTTGGTTAGTAGAGCATTAGCTGTTCATTGGGATGTTTTGACTGGGCTCTTCAATGGGATTTATTGTACTTTATAGTTGTTTATTTTCCAATCAGAGTCAGCCTTTAAGTCAAGATTGCTGCTTCAGCCCCTTCTGAGCAAAAAGAAACACAAAGAAAGACTCTCCTCTGACTCTTCAGTAGAGAGGGTTTCTCAGCAATTAAACACGGGCTTAAAACACATCAAGGCAGACAAAGTCAACAGAGTGCTCAGTGTATGCTGGTGGTGGCAAGAGGGTGAGGTAAACAACAGTAGGGCAGGTATGGAGATACACCTGGTGCTTCTTCTTGCTTTAAAAATAAAGATTGTTCATCTGACGCTGGGGAAAAAAAGCCAGAATGGGATTTCCTTCATTTTGGCCTTGAGTAGCAGAAGGCAGAGGAGCAGATGCTCACTGCCACGCTCACACCTGGCTGACCTCCAGACCCTGCACCTTCTGAGACTGAAGTCAAGGGCCTGCAAACCGCCCCTGTCTCACCTGCTGAGGTGGCTTCCAAGGACGTGTGCCTTGCTAGTGAGGGGAGGTTTTCATAGAGGGATTATCTTTGAGATTGGAAAGAATTCTGAAAGGATGTTGTGCCTGCCAAGGCCAGTGACCATCCAACACCTGGAAACTGCATTACAAACACAGCCTGAATTCACTTGACCTGCAGGAAAAAAATCTCCCTCTACCCAGTCCCACTGAGGTGTTTGCAATAACACACACAAAGCCACTGTGCAGAAATGTACCTGGCTGTGGGAGAACTTCTCAAATATATGTGTAGAGAGCAGCCAGATTATTCCTCCGAGTTTCACTGACAGTTTTAGGTGCCCAGCTTCAGAGAAGTCTGGGGAAAAAACATCATAATTAAGTTCTGAGCCTCATTAAGAGGTGGGAAGAGATTAAAGTCTGCAGCTCCTGGTTTTGGGAGGCAACTTCCATATGGAGCCCTGCCTCCTCCTCCTCCTCCTCCTTCTCCTCCTCCTTCCTTGCTCCCTGCACATCACACCCGAGCTGTTGGTGGCATTTGGCCAAGGTGACTGCTCTGGGGAGTCCCCTGCTCTCCTGGGGATGCCAGTGGCAGGCACAGGGCCACCCACCTGGAAAGCTGGAGGCTGTCCCAACATGGAAATCAGCTTCTCCAGCACACACCTGCTATTCCTCACAATCCCAGCCATACCTCACTGCCTGGCCATAAAAGAGCCCAGCGCAGCCGGGGAGGCTCACAGGGTGTCCTGCAGCCTGCACAAACACCCGGAGCTCGGTGTCAGTGTGTCCCTCCCGCTGATGGATCGAGCAGCAGCTCCAGCACAGGGCTCCCAGCCTCTCTCCCTCTCCCTCGCAGCCTGCAGACCTCCACGGCTGCTTCCCCTCTTCAGGCAATCCCCAGGAGCTGTGTCAGTCCTGCTCACACTGCTTGGCAGAGCTTCAGCCCCAGTCATTAAACCTCCAGCCAAAAAACCTGCCGCAGCAGACTCACGACCGCTACCTCTTTTATTACCCAGCTCTACACAATCTCTATTTTTTCTTTTATTACCTGAAGCCCAGCAGAAGTGTATGTTCCACACTTCAGTTCCTAATCCTCACTGTAAGAAAATGAGGACTGCTTTCCCCCCTCCTCTGTCTTTTTCTGTACCAGTGTTTCCTTTGTGTCTTCATTGAGCTGTATCAGTGATGTTCAAGCAAGACCAAATATTTTGTATTTAACATAATTTCTCCTACACTTTTTCCTATTTATCCTAAGCAGAAGTGTAATCCACTGAGGAAAATATCCTCAAACTATACTAGCAGCAGTCTAACTGGCCTTTTTTTAAGTCTGCTCTGAAATGAAAATGACTTCAAGCTCACAAATGGAAAAACCCAACTCCATTTGAAAGCAGGTATTAAGACTTGACACATTACCAAGTATGTAAAAAAAAAAAAGCCAAAGGACTGAGAGTCCTGCAGGCATCGCACTGGCATTTGAAATTGGGTAATAGATAGGACATTTGGTTTTCACTCACCACTTCACTGGTAATTGTTGGTTTAATACCACAAATTTGATCGTATGGAGCACACAGAATTTGACCTCTCCTCCCCTTACCTCCAACCACTTGCACATGCTGTTACAGAGGGTTGGCATTTGGAACTGATGCTAAGAGAGACCACATGGAGAATTTCAGATTTTAGGCAAAGAGAGGTGATCTTAATTCATTCTGATGGGCTTGTGCTTTCTCTGTGTGTCTGTAATGTCATCAAGAGCTTCTGAGGGAAACTGCTAACCTTGCAGCCTGTCGCTTTTAATGCAGGGAATAACACGTAAAATCACCTAATTTGCTGTGAATGTGAAGTGGCAAATTAAAAATGCCTGTGTCATCACATTTGTCTAGAGGTATTTCCTGACCAAACAAAGGCCCAGCTAATAAAGCACATTCCAGATTTTCACTAAATCATGTGGGTTGTTACATAATAAAGTCTCCATGCTCCTGGCCCTGCTAGAATCCATGGGGAAACCTCTTTAGCTCAACTGTTTGGAGAGGCAGAAAGTATCTGGGCTTATTAGACCTTCATGCATGGAGGGTGTGCATGTACAGTGCAAATTTTATAGATTTGTCTTGGCCAGACGTTTGCCATGGCTGTGTTGTGCTGTGGCTGCCAAGGCTTGGAAATCAGCACTGTGCATGCTACAAGGAAAACTTTTGTTCCTTGGATTTCTCTCCCCCCCACCGTATATAAGCTGAAAGTCTTTATATTTGAACTAAATATTTAAATGCTCTGTTATTCAGACAGATGAGAACTTGATCTTGGGTCTGAGCTGTGGAATTAATATCAATACAGTGGAATATTTTTACTTACCTAATGTGTGTTCATTGGGATTATGCCAATCATCAGGTATGTTTGCACATATGAGGAAATTCTTTGCTTTCACCAGAGTGACTTGGAAATCTGCTTTTGAGGCTACCAGAGGCTTTCACTGAGCCTCTGCTGGGCTAGGGAGCTAATATGGGCAAACCCAGATTGTTCTCCACTGGAAATGTCTGGGATTTCTTTTATCATGTCTTCCACACTAATAATAGTCAAACTAAACCCCACAAAGGTTATTGTTCTCTTGTATCATTAATTTCTATATTTTTTCTCATAAAAGGTTCAGATTTTATAATTCACCTGAAACCATCCCAGTTTTTTTCCCCTGCTGTATACCTGGGATGAGATGACCTTTGAAGGCTGAAAGGAGCAATTGCAAAGGGATGTGAGCAAGGTAGGATTCTTCTTCAAAACTGATTTAAATCCATGGTGGAAAAATTACTATTGAAAATAACAGGTGAGCTCCAAAAACACTGAGGTTCCTTATAAAAATGTTACCCCAGAACGGCTTTTGCTTTTTGGTTATTTTTGCCTCTTAATTTCATTCTGGAAAAGACAATCAGTGGTGGAATTCTGTTGATATATCTATGGAAAAAAGCATCCGAAAATGCTAATGTGCCTGCATTTATTTTGGATGAAATATGAAACTGCAGACCTCAGGCATCTGAACTAGGAAGTAACATGAAGAATAAAGAGAGAAGCCAAACTGCCCCCAGGGCAGAAAGGTGCCTGGATTATCACATGGATCCTCCTGCTGAGGTTCTGCATGGTTTGGTGATGCTGCAAAAAACCCTGGGAGAAAATAATTTGGAGGAATTAGCATTTTAGTGCTTTGTGATGGGAACACGTGGAAGGCCTGGATTTGGAAGGAGCTTTCCCACACAGACCCTGAAGGTGAGACCTCCCTGCTTGGCCAAGGTACCACCACTCACTTGGACAGCAGTGGCTGCAGGAACAGCTCTGTGAAGGTGGTGGCTTTCAAAAGGAAAGTCAGGACGTTAGGAAGAAAATGTAAAGCAAAACAAGATGGTGAAGTGGTAAAAGGCACAGAAGTTCTTTCTAAAAGATGGGCTGCAGTATCTCTGTGTGTTACCAGGGGCTTGGGGCCGCAGGGAAGTTCATTTGAGGGCGCTGCACACAGGGTGGGAGCTATTGCTAATAGCAACCTCACAGTCGCTGGACTTTATCCACTGCCATCTGTCTTCATTTTACCCACCCTACCCAGGGAGGTGCCACAAATCAAAATGACTTGGTGCGTCATCCCAGCCCTTGCAGGCGGGTCAGGTGGTGTGTGTGGCTGGGCAAACCGCTCCGAGAGAGGCTCAGGGCAGGAGCTGGGGCTTGCCAGGGAGCAGCAAGCTGCATTGTCTGCTCAGTATCAGCTCCACTTCTCTAAAGGTCACAGCAAATTGACAATAGGAGCCCCAGTGAGTCACAATGGCTACACATAATATCTGGCTGTTCTTTGCCTTTTCTGCCTTTTTCTGTGGTCTGGCACTGGGCTCCAAGTTGTGAGCTCCAGAAAGCTGCTGCAGGTGCGGTGCCAGTAACTCCAAGCTGCTAATGAGAGTCTTTCCCATCAGCTCAGCTGAACAGATTCTCTGTCAGAAGAGTGATCTCTGATGGCCAAAAAAGTGTGGCATGTATTTTTCCCTTTGAGAAATAACTTCTGTGTGTAACGTTGCCAGCATAAATCCCCTTAGTCAGCAATTCTCCCTCCATACATGAATGTTCCTGATGTTACTGTTCTGCAACATTGCTTTTCTTAGGAAAACAAAATAAAAATGTTTAACCAGAGGCAGAAAACCAGTGTAAGGAAGGTAATACATGGTAACCAGGACAAGAAGATGTGACAGCAAACAAAACAACTGATGTTTTCTTGCCATCTTCTCTTAACAGTTTGATGATGCTTGATGGCAGTTTTCAGATTTAAGGCAAATTATTTTTGGGAGTACTCCCTTGCCATCCTTCTCTGTAGCCAGTGCTACAGGAGTTGTATTAAGTTGATTTTATCACAGCAGTAATTTCAGTATAGATTTCCAATTTGTTGTAATGTTTATCAGGATGAGGGACATAAAGATTCATGTTTTAAAGCCAAGAGGACTGACTGATGGGGTTGAGTTTGAATGTCTTGCTAATGAAGTTGGGGAAATGCTGGGAATGAGGCTGCTGAGGTGAACCGAACTGATACACAGACATTTACCCAAACAGCATCTCTAGAGTCTCTAGGTTAGTTCACCAGTAGTGCTTTTTCTTTTCACTAAAACATCCATGTCATGAAGCAGAACTTTGGGGTAAAGCCCAGTTGCTGTATGCCAGCCCTTGTCCTCTTGCAAAAAAGAAAAAAGACCCCCTGAAACTTAGAAGAATTCTTGTCCTGCTCCTTGATTTCCCTCCAGCAGGGCAGGAAAAAAAGTGCTTTTTCTTGTGTTGAAAAGAACACATAAAGAATAATCTGCAGCCAGACCCCAATGGGGAAGAAGGATCACGATGCTGAGCTCCTGGCTGCAGCCAAATGGCAAATTCTGGTGTGGGAGCTGGGGATGCCAGGCTGGGCTGGGGAAACGCTGAGCAGTGAATGATCCACAGTGTGGGGCTGGGAACCCATCACCCAGGAATTCTCTGTTGGCAGCAGCAGTGGCCGTGTGCTGGTGGGAGCAGCACCAGGGAGAGCTGCTGGAGCAGCCAAGGGGCTGTGGGGAGCAGGCTGGGCCACCCTGGTCCCCAGGAAATGGTGCCTTGGATGATGTCTGGCTGTGCCTCTGCTGATCCGTGGGGTGCTCGAGGGGAGTCTCTCCAGGTCTGTGTTCCATCTTAACACATGGGAAATTCAGAGATAAAGCAATTGCTTTAGCAAACCTGGATGTGAGTGGCTTAATAAATATATCTGACTTCAGCCCCAGATGTCTTCTAAGCCTTGTAAAATGGTTTCCTGAGTAGCCTGGATAATAATGATGGAATTTAGCATTATCACAGATTTGACAATTGCTAGCCTGAGTTTCACTTTTTCTTTTTCTTCCTTGAGCCTTCTTGCCTTGGCTCCCCCCAGGAGAGCTGAGTCTAGACAGTGAGCTGGGAACACCAGAGAAGGTGAGGCAGAGAGCACCTTCCTTGTGCATCTGCTCCACCCGCTCATCCAAGTTCTGCACATGTGCTTTTTTCACAACTATTTCTAATTGGTTGTCATGATCTTAGACCTCACAGACTGAGAATACAGGAGAGCCTGTTGCCTGCATAGGAATGAAATACCACACTTGTCTTTCCAGTCAACACTGTTTCATTAAAATGAGGTTGTTGGCTGCTGCTCATCTCCTGGGGTAGAAGAGAGAAGTTCCACACTGTGCTGGGGAAACCTCCTGACCCTCACCTTTTCTCCTTATGTCCTGAGAGCCTTTTTTTCCTCTAACAGTCACATTTTCATAAGTAGCAAGAGAGCACTTCTAGACAAGACAATATTTGATTTACAAGAAATGAAAGGCTCAGTAAACCACTTGGACCATCTCCTGAGGATGGAAGGGAGCTGTTCCTGTGGGCACATTCCTTAGGTCAGTGCATATGTGTGCATACACCAGGGACAAGGAGCAGAGAGAAAAACAAATCCATCCAATGCTTTGGTCCCATTTTTTAGTGAAAACTGTATTTATCTGGAGAAGAGCATCCAGCACTAATGCAAGTGTGGGGGTCTTGCAAAAAGGAGTAATTCTTCCCCAGAAAAAGCTTGCAAACCTGGGCAAGTTGGTAGTGAAGTTAAAAGGCTTCTGAATATGCCAGGCTGGGGAGTAGTACCCCAATGGCAGCAAAACAGCCCACAGTCTGAAGAGATGCCATTTAAGTATTATGAAAGTAGAGCAGCTCAAAATAATATTTTTAACCCAGATTAAATTATTCTGATCTCAGAAGCAGCCGGGGGGCTCCCAACACCGATGTCCTGTGTTCTGAAGCTGTACAGCATGAAGCAGGCTCACAGTGACCCATCCTCCTGTGGGTCTTGTGAACAGCCTAAAGCAGCTTTGTTGGAGGGGGTTGCCCAGCTCACTGACCACGTGAAGCTCTACAACAATGGCTTTTCTGTAGTAATAAACAGTAAAAATTGGGAAATTAAAAAAAAAAAAGCGAGGAGCACCAGTGGGCAAAGGAGCACCTTCCTTCTCAAAACTTCCCCTGTCTGAATTGCAAGGACCTTTCCACCTGGACCAGCAGCATGAAGGGACTTTGCTAAGGGGTTTATGTGGGGTTTCTCTCTGCATCTCCAGTTTCAGCATGCTGGGGATCTCGCTGGCCTCCAGCGCCGGCCCCTCGCGGCAGGAACATGTGAACTCCGGAAGCTCTGCTCCAGGTCTCAGATAGGGAAGCTGAGTACTCGAGTCAACACTTCAAATTTATTGATGTCTTGCACAAATATTTATGAGGCCATTTCCTCCTGCACTGGCAGGCACAGAGCCAGCAAGCCCGCTAATTCATGGTATGGTATTTATTGACAGGAATGTTTAATTGTTTTAGGGTAAGGACAAGACTGGGTGCTGCAGCATAGAGAAGGGATGTGTGAGCTGAGAGTTCAGCGAGGGAGTGGGAGCCTGAGGGGCTTTAGAAGCAATTTCCTAATACAGCAAAGCAGGGGCACTGCGTGATGTGCCAGCACTGGGATCCTCAGGCACCCAGAGCCCTTGGCACTGGGCTCTGCTCTTGCGCCTCTTCCTTGCTATTCCTCAAAAGAACTTCACTGATAGGGTTGAGGAATTAATTCAGGATCCAGCTGGTAACCCTGCAAAACTCTAAAGACATGTCACAGACACATGGAGCATCTTCTGGACTTGCTGTGCAGGTTATTTGACAGAAACACCAATATATCCTGACAGTTGCCCTGTATCAAATTTCTCAGAGTTTGTATTCCCAGCCAAAATCTCTCTGCAATGAAAACCAATGGTGCTAAGCTCTAGAAGTACATATTTCAAAACCAGAGGGACCACATGCTTGCAGGCTTCCAGCTCTGAAGTGGTGCCAGGGGGTATCTCCTGTTACAGCCCAGGCAGCTGTGGCCAGGCTCCTTCCTGGCTCGCCCCATGGAGCACCAGCTCAGCCTGAGCTGAGCCCCACAGTCCTTGGCCTCCCCGTGGGGACTGTGAGGGACAGAGCAAAGCACCATTGCAAGGCCCTTTCAAACCCAACATGCGCAAACCAGAGGAAGCAAGAAGGGTTTGCCATACAGGTGACAAGGACACATTGAGCTTTCCTCCCCACTTTGGCCCGGGCGTGAGAAGATGGAGTTTTTAAGCACAGTGTGGCTGGGCTTTCTCCTTGGCAAGACTTCCTCATGAGCCAGATCTCAGGCTCAGGGGTGAGGGAGGAAACTGGCTTGCACTGCAGGGCTCCAGCAAGGCAAATCCCAGCAGATTTGCACCAGGAAGGTGGCAGCCCTTAGGTGCCAATCCATCAAGGCATGGATAGAAGGATGTAAAGGTGACCAAAAGTCATTCTCTTCCATCTTCATCTTCACCTTTCCCCTTCCATGAAGCCAAGCACAGTGTCTAATCAAAGTTACCCTTTCATGTATGACTAATCACACAGAAAAGTCACTAAAACTGTATGTCCCATAATTACATTACAAAAAATGCAATAAAGTAATGGCATCTTTACATTACCATGGCTGAAGTAGATTTTTAACTAGCTTTGTCACTGGCATGTTAAAAATAAAATAAAAAAGCATGGGCATTAATTTAAAAAAGAAATGATATTACAGTAACTCTGTGTATAGTGAGAGTTTCAATTTTAATTTTAGTTCATTATCTTTTTCCTTATTAAGAAAGCTAAATCAGTTTTGTGTTTTCATTATTTCATTAGCTCGAGAAACCTCATCAGTAACTGTGAAAGCTGCCAGCATAAATAGCACAATTTTCATATGTGAGATGGAATAATTTGCTTAACCACCTATTCAGCAGAGGCTGGAGCTAACAATTAGAGAAAGCAGCGTGATTCAAAAATAAGTTACAATTGATTGTGTTTCAGTGGAAATGAAGTTTGGAATGTGCTAATTTGATTTGATGTACACATCTGAGCCACAGTAAGTTGACATGAGACTTGGGACACCTCATGAAAGAAGACTCTTCTTAGGAAATGTACAAAAAATTGTTTAATATAATATTTAAAACACAATTAAAGCAACATGCTAATGACACTCTCACTTCTCAGAATTGACTGGTGACATCTTCTTCCAGGATTTACACCCAGATGGAAAATTTAAGACATGCTCTGCAGTATGAAACATCATGTGCTCTGGAAGTGCTTATGAACTAATTCACTTTGGAGTGAATGTTTTAGAACATTAATAATTTCAGTGCTGTTTTGGCCAAACTGTCCCATTCCAACAACGATCCTTGTGGATTAAATAAGGGCTAAAGCCAAGAGGGTTAAAACAATCTCTGTCCATACAATGAACTGTAAACTAGAATCAGTTCATTTTTACACAGGTATTTTTACTCTTCAAAAGGTCTATGGAGGCAGGAAAGGAAGTTTCAAGAGGCCAGTTGGTCAATTCAGCTGAATTTTCTAAAGCCCTGTAAAAGGCACCATTTCTAGGTGGAAATGCACAATGACAGTACTTGGGGAGCCTGCTTTATCTTCTCATCACATCCAGAAAGGTCTGGGCTGTTCCCAGGTGTGCAGAGGATGTGGGACATGCTGTGGCCACTTGTCAGCTGTCCACTGGGAGCATGTGTGGGTTAAACCCTTCTCCCTCCCTCATGAGCTCCCTGGCATGTGTGAGTCTTCATGGGTTTTAAACCTTTAAAAGCTTTCTGACCATCCTGACAACCCTTTCCCTGTCCCCAACCCTCACTCTTCTCTCCACCTCAATTTTCTTTATGCAACTGTTCTTCCCAAACCAGAAGAGCAGCACTGTTTAGGTTAAACTGTGATGTTCAAGGTGATACTTGATGGTCTGTTTGAAAGAAGCCTTGGACTGAGGAGGCTCAGTGCTGGGTCTGTGGTCAAAGCAGGCAGATCATCCCACTGGCTGTATGGGTGTCTCCATGAGTCTGAGGAAAAGAGGTTTTAATGTCCTTTTTCACCCTACCTGTTCTGGTTTGGCTTCCCCTGGAAGACTTCATGCCATGTGAGAGCACGTGTGTCAGATGTTATTTCATGATGGTAAATGTCTATAAGGAACTCCATTATGAGTGAGAATGCAATTAGAGCTCTCAAACCTGCCCAGGTAGGATTGCACACTCTGTCTTACAAAGACACATGAACTGCTAATCTGTGGGCAGTGAATCCTCTGTGCACTAACTCTTTACATGCAGGGGCTACTGAGACAAAACCAAGGAGGTGTTTGGTGCTAGAAGCTATATGTGCACTGTAGAAACCCATCTGCTAACCAGAGGACCACCCACAGATCATTGTTTTGGACACTTCAACTGCAATTTTCTTTTATAGATGTCCTGCAGTACAGACTCCACCAGGATTCTGGTCTCTGGCACATACATATGTATTGAGCACACTGACAGAAACCTAATGACTTACATGGCTCAGGCATTAAGAATATATTTCAGAGGCTTTTAAAGGAGAAACCCTGAATTGTTTATGGAAAGCTCCTTGGATCTCCTTTTCCAGGAATGCATTATTTATTGTGCTGGTACCACAAAGGCATAGGGATATACCCTGAGGAGGAGAGGCAAAGCTCCCTGTTGTGTTTACTGTTGTAACAAAGCACCAGGGCCTGGTTCTGATCTTACTCATGTCAGTGTAAATCATGAGAATTGTGGCCTGTGGATACATGTTCTCTTCTTGCTCAAGTGGTGCCAGCACAGAAATTGGCTCTTTGCTGCTTTCTTGCTACAGGTTCCCTCTTTGCCAGCCCCAGCGCAGGGTGCCAGGGCCCTTCTCCTAGAAATGACTTGGATGGGTGTTGTGTGCTGTTCCTTCCTTCTGCAGCCCCTCAGTGCCTGCTTTCCCCAGGAGGTGCAGAGAGAAGGAGGCTGGGATCATCTACCTGTGAAACATTCATTTTGCCAAGCCAGGTGTGGAGGTTCGATGGTTCACTGTAAAGAACAAACCTGGGGCTCAAGCCTCTGAAACTGCTTTGAAAATCCATCTGCACCCTGCAGTGCAGATAGGATAAGGATGCATTTGGTGTGTCCATCAGTGAATGATTCCATTGATGGTCCCATCTGTATCTCCAGCCAGCTTTCCCCTCTGCTCCCTCTTTGCTGCCTTGTAGCCCCTTGCTTTGCTTGCTGCAGTCTGGACCTTCCTCCAAAAGAACCAGGGGGAGTGACTTTTTGACAGCAGCACAGTCTGTCTGGGTGTATTCACCTCCTTGGAAAAGCAGCTTGGCCTCAGGAAGGGCAGGCAGTTGTACCAGGCCTGGCTTGGAGGAGGTGAATCTTCTCCAGTCCATCCTGGATTTGCTGGGTAACCTGGGGAATGCCTCAGACTGGGCTGTGAAAACTTTGTCTTGGGGTGGTCTATGATTATGGATCTCTACTGCAAGCAGGGATGTGTTTTAACACAATTTTATTATTGTTTACTCTTTCTAATGATTCTATGCAAGGAATTTGAGTGGTGCCTTAGCTCAACGTGGGGCATTTGTGGTCTGGAAGCGAGAATGCAGTGAAACAGAAATGTCCACTGGTAAATACATGAGGGAAGAAGGACAAATCTGTCTTTTGCTCCCTGAAACAAGCAGGGCTGTTTCCTACTGGTATTATGCCCATTAAAACCAGTGGGCATTTAATCCCTACTGGCAAGGGATTCTTTGGGAGAGAGATGGTTGCTTTAGTCATAATCTCATTAGTATTACTGGTCTTCAAAATGTTATATTGCAGAGCTCTTCAATTGCACCGAGGCATTGGATGGACATGGAGGGAGAAAAGGTGTCAAGTCTAGTGACAGATGCGTCCCCAAAAGTGCTGAGCTCAGTGATGGGGGAGAAGGGGCCAAATGAAGCTGCTCCCTGGGACAGGAATTTTAGCAGCATGGTTCCCCACTCTGTGGCTTCTCTCCTTGCACCTGGTTTGCTCATGTGGATGGGGAAGAGGCCACAGCCAAAGGGAAGATTTTCCTGCCCAGAGTGCAGGTCTGTGTGCTGGGGGCAGGAATGGTGTCCAGCAGGAATGTGAGCACGGTGGAATTGCTCTCCCAAAACCACCCTCTGGGGCCAGAAATTGCATTTCAGTCCCAGAAGCACTGCTGAGGCTGTGAACTGGCTGCTTGCTCCATTTCACTGCGTCCTGGCTGCCTGGGTTATAAATTGCCGTTATTCCTGCATTAGATTTATATTAAGGGAAAGTGCACGGAGCTTCATCCGAGGGGTCCAGCTCATTCCTTCTGCCTGTCTGATCCAGGGATGGGATTTTAGCAGGACAGACAGAAACATTAGCAATGCTCTGCAGTTTATGGGGTGAATTTGAGCTTGTAGGAAATCCCGTCATTCTTCCAGCACGTGCATTCATTAGAGCTAAGGGCACTTATACAGATGTTGGGGTGGAGGAGGTCACCTCATAATGTCTATCACAGGGCATCCTTTTTCAGTGGGTGTAGCTCTAAGTCAGCAGAAGGCTGAGGGTTTAATTAGACTGTGACACTACAGAGTTATGGAGATTAAAGGGCATTTGACTTCATTTTTTCAGATGGCATTCAGTTTTTAAAATGTCACTGCGAAGTACTTTAGGGCCCTGTTTCATCACTACATTATTTTTATTCCATGCCAATGTCACCTCATTGATTTCTGGATGGAAGGCTGGAGGGCTCAACACACCATGGAAATTCTGAGGTTGGCTTTGAAATGAAATCTGGGATTCAGCTCATTTGTCGTCTTGGGGAGTTTCCAGGCTGTGGTCACACTGTGTGTGTTCGTGTATGCAGAGAATGAAAATTCTGCCAGTTTGAGGTTTCTTGCTGGACTAATGACAAATATCACCGCTGAGCCAACGGTCCCATGGCTCGTCTAATGTCAGGTGCCTTCAGGATTACTCAGGCCAGATGTGAGTTGTTAGGAAAAATGACTGCTTTCATTAATATTACTTTAAAAATTGTTTTGTGAAAAAGAACTGGGTTTGGCATTTTCAGTAGAAAACTCGTGAAAACAAAAAAAATTATTTTGAAATTTTGGGTTTGGTTCTACCTTTGTTTGTTTTTTTTAATAATTTCTTTCCTGCTGTCTTGTTCTACTTTCTCATGTTTTTGCATTCAGGACGTGAGGGAAGGCAGAGGAAAGGGTAGAGCTCTCATAACACTTGGAGTAAAAGCTCTACAATTTAATTTTGAAATCTGAAATTGATTTAAAAGAAAAATTTAAGGTTATCTGAAAAATATTAGGGAGGTGGCTTTCTCAGAGAAAAAATTTAGAAAATTGCCAGCCAGCTCAGCTTGAAATAGATGTTTGGAAAGTTGACAGCACAGCATTTCCAGGACATTTTCCAATTATCACTAAATATTGCGTAGAGAACCGTATAGCATAGAAAGTGGAGATTCCTCCTGTGGAGAAACTTGGGCCGGCAGGGATCATTCCGACATCATGAACACGGCTCAGGGCTGCTCCTCTTCCCTCGACTGCCTCCAGTCCAGGGGACAAAGCACGTTCTGCACCCTGGAATGTGAAGTTCCTTCCAGGCTGGCACAGCCTTACTCTGCTCCTGGCTGCTCCAGTGCTCCATCGCCTTCCCTCCAGCAGCAGGGCACAGGATTGTTTTATTTTCATTTCTAAGCACTGCAAAGACCTCCAGCAACCAAAATGACATGCAGGAAGGCAGAGGCAAACATATTATTGTTGTTGCTATTATTCCTGCCTGCTTTGTGAGGTGCCCAAGAGCAGACTATGAGGATCTCCTGTTTAAATTGGGATGGTGTTACTCAGTGGCCCAAATGTCTTCCAGCTTGGAGGAAGGGATGCTGCAACAGATGTTGGGATATGAGATGTTCCCAGGCCAGAACCAGTGAAGAGAAAAGGAAAATAAACATCTAAGTTTCAGATAGAGACTGTTCACATGCAGACCATGTGTCTGTGTGCTCTGTGCAGGTATTTGTGCACAATGTGCTGGCACTGGGCACACCTGAGTAGTTGTGCACGGGGTGTGAGTGTGCAGGGGCTGTATGAGGGCTTCTGCCCCAGTTTGAGGGGGTGTTTTCAGGTTATGGCTGGGTGAACCCTCAGTACAGGCTGTGAGTGTGTGGCTCTCTTTGTGGCTGTGGTGGGTGGATGGGAATGTCCAATCTGCTTGGCTGGGAGGACATGAGAAGTCATTGCAAAGAATTCTGACAATTTCTCAGTTCAACCTTTATTCTGCCTTCAACTTCTGAATTTTGTCTGGGTGATTATTCTTCACAAACTTTTAAAGAAGGAAAAGATGTAGTGGATAATCCATATATACCTGTAGATCTTAAAGACAAAATGTTCTTTCCCTTCGGTTCTCCTTGTTCTTGATTTGATATAATTTTAAAGAATAAAAGAGTTTACATTTTTTGTAAACAATATTTTGACCCACCTTTCTCTGGGGACATCCCCACTGAAGGGACACTTGGCAATACAAGGTCTGGTTTGTAGCTTCCATGTGGCCAGGCTGCTCTTTACATCTTTAAAGCACAAGAACAGCTTTACTTACATCTTGTGAAAATTATCTATTGCTGAAAAAAATGCAACAGATGAACTGTGTCTTCCTGCCCTCAAAAGCATGAGCTGCTGTCTGAAGAGATCTAATGAGAAGATTAAAGATAAAGGTTCTGAATTCAATTTGAAGTGTCAATATGTAACTCAGTAAGAAATGAAACATTTTTCAATTACTGGTAATATGAAACAAAATAGTGGGAAATAGAAATGGCAATCTTTTTAGCTAACCTGAAGGCCATTTCCAAGAGGCACTGTGCATTAACTAAGCAGTGAAAATTTTTACATCACTATTTTCCCTTGTGCCCATAATAGCATAAAATAAAAAGATTTTAGATAAGATTTCATTCAGTGAATCAATTGCAAAACCACACAGAGCCTTAGTGGGCATTCAGTGCTCGATCTAATGGAAATTTTTACGAGGATGTCAATGCTAAGTTGATTCCTACAGCGGAAAGCACATACAAAGGATCCAATTACAGATGGAAACCTTTTGCTTTCTAAGAGACTTTATTAACCCCTGAAGCACTGAATATGCAAAGGGTTAGTGAAAAGTTTTCTGATGAACTGGATGATGGTTTATATCTGGTTGCTCCCCCCACAGCCAGCTCATTTTCTTTTTTCCTTCTGCAAATAAAAAATAATACTGTGCACTGGAGGCAATGAAGAGTCACAGCAAAGCATGCAGAGAAGCTGCTGGATCCTAGAGGAAAGGCACAAGCAGGCTACATAAACTGTGGGAAGGATCTGCCTAACAGATTTTAGCCTTAAAAAGACATCATGCCATGAAAACGGCCAGCAAAGAATAAAACTCCTTGTTAGACCTTCTGCCACAGAGTCTGCAGTGAGTGGGGAATTTGTAATGCAGGAATGGGACCACCAGCATCCAAAACTCAGGGGAGAAGGAAGGCTGATAGCATCACCTTGTGTGAAGAGGCAGTGTGTTGGTACTCTGAGCTCCTCATTTCTCAGAGCTTTAGGGCCAGACTGGGGAGCATCGTTCAGTTCAGATTCTCCCCTCCATGGGAAGAGAGCAGAAAAGCTTCACAGTGGTTCTTACAGCAATATGCTTGGAGACAGGGTGTGCAGGTTTGGAGTTCTACTGTTACAAGCCCATAGGCAGCTTTTCTTAATTTATGTTAAATTGTTTATTATTTCATTGAATCACTTTGCCTGGTGAAGTCTCAAACATGTGACTCCTGCCTGCTCTGAATGGCAAGCAAAGCTTGGGAGCTGAATTTTGGTGAGGAGCTCATGAGTAAGAACATTTTGTTGGTGAATGTGTGCAAGGCTTGAACAGCCAGGGGGGTCTGCAGTGTGTGCAGAGCATTTGACAGAGGAGGTAGATGAATTTTTATAATCACTTTTGAATACTTTTTGTTCTTCTGCTGAGCCTTTGTTCTGTTTAATCTCACCTCCTCCTACCATCATTTCACCATGCTTTAGCCCAGGGCTGTGCTCACAATCTGTGTACATTTGAGCCATGTCCATGACTGCATTATATATTATATATATATTTAAGATAGATATATTATAGAAATGAAAGTGAAAAAAGTTATGGCTGGTGATATGAGCAAACTTTGGTTTATTCCCACTTGTGATCAGGTCTAGCTTAATTTCATGGCAGTAACTCTTGAATCGTGGTGGAGTAAAGTAGAAAAAGGCCATGGCAGAAGTGTTTATGAACTGAACTCCAACTGAAACCCTAGAGGTGGAAATCCAGCCTCAAGTTTCAGATCTGGATTCAGATTTGACATGCCCCAAAATTTCTGTGGGTTCAGATCCAGGCTTTTGTTCGGAGCCCATAAGAGCCCAGTGAAAAGTCAAGTACAGTGTTTGTTCAACACTCCTGACAGCATTTATTCACTGTTCTGCTGAGACTGCAGATATGAAAACAAGCACAACGTGCCCTGGACAGCCTGGCCAGGCTCCAGTGGGGAGTTTCATCCCCCTGGAAGAGATGGAAAGATGGCCTGAGCCAGGGTGCTCAGCCTGTGCCTGCAAGAATGCATGAGGGGCTTTTGGCTTCTGCTTTTCAAATGAAAGGCAAGAAGAATATAGGGTCAAAGTTCTTTAAATCTCAACTGTTTTTGTTTGTGTTTAAGTTCTGGACATTTGAGATGTGGGAATGTCAAAAATGCCTTGCACAAGCCAAACTTACTCACTTACCCCTTGCATATTTGGAAAGACTTTTTTCTTTGTCCCCGAAGTCCAACCTTGGTCCCAGACGATGGGCAGTGAAATCACTGGGTGTTTATCCTCGCAGAGTGAGCTCTGTAGGTAACTGTTGGTACTAAGGGATCCTTCCAGTTATTACTCAAAGAAAAAGATCCTCTAGGGACAGCAGTTTTATATATTTATGTTGTTGTAGCAGGGGAGGAAGGGAGGCCACTGTGAAGGAATGTGTTTCTCAGTCCCTGGTTGCCCCAGGCTATGGCACGCTGGCAAACACCACTGGGTTTTCCCTGAAGAAAGATGGATCAGTCTCCCACTGTTGTGTTGTGACTTCCCAAACCAGTAGACACCCTGAGACTTTCTGATGAATAACACATTTGTGTCTAAAATTAGGCCAAGCCAGAATGCAGCTCTGGGGTTGGCTTTGTCCCCACCATCTGTTGTGCTGGAGATGAAAGGAGGCTCATGGGCAGCTGAGTTGCTTCCATGGGGACTTGTCCAGGTCTTATTTCCCAGTCCTGCATTTCTTTGACTGGTCTATCTGAATCATGAGTTTCAGGTCACCTTGTGCTCCTGTGATTTGAACAAAATGTAAAATAATCTTCAGGGTAGAAAATATGTATGGACCTAATTTTTCTGTGCAAAACGACTTGAGATTTTGTTGAGCCACTCATCTGACTTTATTTGGGCCATCTTACACATCCCAGCGTTGCTAGTTTAGGCTTAAACTGCTCAAACAGTGTTGTCTTTACTTGGGTGTACCAGCAGCACCAAAGTCTCTGTCAACACTCAATAAATAAGACAGCAGAAAGCCTGTAACTTTTAATGATAAATACTGCGAGTACCCTGTGATAGGCTTTCCTGGGGGAGTGATGAACCATATTGGCATTGTGTACAAGGAGAGAATATCCTGCAAGTGAGAGCAGCTATATTTAGAAGACAAGTGCAGCAGCAGTGGGGAGTGCTGAGGTGGCTGTAACTGATACCCCAAAATGGAGGGCAGTAATTTGACCTTTCTGCTTGGCAGCCAGGCAGCTGAGCCTTGTTGTTGTCTTTTTGGACAAATTATGAGTGGAAAAGCTGCTGCCTGTTCAGAAAAGCTCTAATCAATTTGCTATAAATAACTAAAAAATTATTTACAGCAGATTTGGTAAGTCCATCACATGCCAGGCATACCGTGCAGTTTCTGCTGTAGGGGAGCATGGCCCACCACCATGAAAATAACAAGAAACTTAGAATAAACTTAATTGTGGGAAATAGCTAAAAATACACATTTCCAGTAAAATGTTGTCTTTCAAATCTTCTTTGCAATATCATGAAACAGTCTATTTTAGTCAAAACACGTTTTATGAAGTTATACTGCTTTGATTTTTCTGCCTAGCTTTAAATTGAGAGATTGGACATTATTTTAGAATTTTTCAAGCTAAAGAGTATAAGTAGTTTTGGTGGTAATAATAATTTATAGGAAGAAAATATCATTCTGATGTGACTCAGCCTCAAAAATTCTCCAAATGATTGCAAGGGTTTTTGGGCCTACAACAGTCACAGAGAGCAGCAAAATTTTCTGCTCAGCCCAGGGACTGCCAGAGCCACTGCTTGTGCCAGCAGTGGGAAAGCCAAAATGGGAGCACAGTCACCCACTGCTGTCTCCAGCAGGGTTCACTCCCCACTGAGGTGGCCTGGTGGTTCACCCACTGTGCTGGCAATAGAAATGCCTGTGTGTTCACCTGAAATACTATTATTTACCTTTTGTACACATCCAGATAACACCATTGCTGTGGTTTTCGTCAGGTAAATTTGAGAGTGTTGTAGAAAACCAGTTTTTGAGGACAAGGGGTCCTCATGCTCAGCTGTTCCAACCTGCACCATTCCCAGCCTTTCACTGAATCATTAAGGTTGCAAAAGACCTCTGAGGTCATTGGGCCCAGCTGTTAACCCAGCACCACTGTGGTCACCACTTACATGATTAAGATACATGGAGATATTAAAGAAATCACCACTTAGTCAAACATTTAATAAAAAGGAGGTGACAGGTATGCAAGGATCACACACAGGTTCTCAGAAGAAATACCTTTTCCACTTTCACAGCACACCTACTGCACTGACTTTTCACATACACACTGCTGCTGGATTTTTTTTTTTCATTGGTCTTGTCTCTTCTATGCTTTTGAACTTCAGCTCTAATTTCTTACAGTGCTCTTTCTGCCACTTCCCTGTCATTAATTGCCTCGCTCATGAGCCCTACATGAGTGTCACTTTGTTGAGCTGCCAAGGTATGTAGGATATAATGCATCTCACTTGTTTTCCTTTCCTACCCTCCTGGCCCCGAGCCAAGGAAATGCCATCACCTCATCACCTGCAGCTCGCCATTCTAATATCTCTCATTTTAAATTAAACCTCACATTTTATTTCTCAGGCATGGCAAGAATTTTACAGCCCTTGCACTCTAGAGAGGTGGCTTTGGCCATGCTATAGGCACAGACATGTCTCTCCAGATGTCCACAGACTCTTGGCTTCCTTTCTGCTGCATTTGCATAGGCGGGCAAGCTGATTCCCTGTGGAATTTACTGGGGCAAGCACTGGAACAGGAGAAAATGTATGGCACAGCTGATTGAGCTGGCCAACCTGACAGGTGCTCAGCACCAGGGGTGAGAAACAAGTCACATTTGCTGTACAATTTCAGCATTTCTTCAGCATGATCTGACAAACACTATTTCAGAAAACTGTAGGATATTTTTCTCTGATTTGAGACTGGGGTGGGCAGATTTGGTGCCACAGGTCAGCATTTTTCATATGCCAGTGGCTGCTCTCTGGGCCTTTTACCTTCCTGCTCCATAAGGCAAGGAAAAGCTTTGCAGTGAACTGAAGAGCAGATTACTGGTGGCTGAGTTCTGCTGGTAAACTTTTAATGCAGAGATCCAGGACTGGGCTAGGCTGAATTTGGGTTTGGAAAGTTTTTCTGTACCATGCTGGGCAGATATATGTTTGGATTCTCTTCTTGTTTATGTATTTTTCTTGGCCCCTGCAACTGCGTCTGCATTGTGATTAAAAAGTATTTAATTAACATACAAAAATAAAATTTAAAAGTGTAATAGTTATTGTAAAAATAAAACTGTACCAAACCACTCAGGCAAACAGCACCCTGGGGAGCTGGTAAGCTTGGAAAAGCTGGAAAAATACAACTACAACTGTAACAACTTCTCTCAGGAGGGGTACAACCAGTCAGGAAAATAAAACCCACCATCTACTACAGCCAACAGCCACCCTGAGGGCACCAAGGCAAGGCAAATAAAACACACACCCAAAGCTGAACGAGAAAAGTGCCTTTCCCCATACTTGCTCCCAAGACTGGGGGTTGTGAGCAGCCAAAAAAGTCAGCTGAGCTTTTCCTGGGATGAGAGCTTTGGGAGATGCAGAGGTGAAATTGTGGCTCTTTGAGCTGCAAAGCTTGTGCCACTTGAGAGCCAGATGCTTTTGTCATTGTTGTGTTCAATTTCATGGCATCAGGTGTTTTTTCTTGGCTTTCTCTAGCTCCAGGTCTGGTGTAGCTGCAGGATAAGGAGCGCTGCTGCTGTGTCACCTCCCCTGCAAGCAGCAGAAATGTCACGCCCCGAATTCTTGCAGTCTGCCAGAAAATCTTTGTCAGAGGGAGCAGCATCTGATGGCATTTATTGTCAGAGCAGTGTGGCACTGGAAGGCAGCTTGAGCAGCTGTGGTGGTGAAGCCAGGCTGCAGATGGGCAGCAGCACCCCCAGGTACCCGGGGGCAGTGGGGGGCACCCAGGTCAGGGCCCTGAGATCCTGCAGAAGCAGAGATCACAGCCCTTGCACAGCAGCAGCTCTTCCTTCCCTGCATTCTTGTGTTTTTACTAGCTTGGTTTCCAAACAGTAAGTTCTTATTTTTCTGTCCTGGCAGTCGGTGGGATTAAAATGCTTGAACAGAATTAGCAAGTGAATATGAGAAACAGAGAAGGGCTTAGAGTGGGAAACCTGGGTCAGAGAGATGGGCTTTGCAATTAGTCCTGCATGCTGTGAGGCTGGGGATTGTCATTATCTCCCAAAGACCACATCTTATCTTGAGCCCTCTGAAAGCACTTTTCTTCCTGTCCTGGATGTTTCTGTTGGCCAAGGGCTCCTGGCCATCCCAGGGGACCAAGGGACCTCCCAGGCTCTGGATGATGTGAGGGGCTGCTCCAGGGGAGCTGGGGGACCTGAGCTGGGTGTGAGAGCCCTCCCTGACTGGTGTGGAGGGGTGGAAGGGACACGGGGAAGTTGGGAGGATGCTCTGAGTGTGACTCAGGGACTCCACTTAGGGGCAGAGCAGGATTTCAGAGCATTCTGCCCCAAAACACTTCTGTGATATAATTTATTTTGGCCTTTTGCGTTGCCTGAAGGCTCACTAATGCACCAGTGCATCTTTCTAAACTGAGTGATTTAAACCTCTCTGAGGGCAGAATATATAAACTCTTCTAAATTGCTACAGCCACATTTTTACTCCCTTTAAAAAACAAGTGTAAATTCCTCATGGCCAGCCACTCTTTATGGATCCCTTCAGTGTTTTTGTGAATTGCAAGGTCCTTGGGCCCTGGCCATTAATATCACGTTTGCAGCAACTGAATTATTTTCATGATTAAAGATAGTTAAAGATTTACAGGCTTTTTTTTTTTTCTCCATAGAAATCTCTTCTGGTTGAATTTGTCCTGAGCTCTGCTGTGTTTCACTGAAAATGAGATGGGAATTTATGCCAAAGCAGAAAGGTTAATTTCAGAACTGCAGTAGAACTGGGGATATAATGGCATATGATAAGGATTTTTTTTCCCCTGGTGGCTCTGGGAACAGAGTCACTATTTTCTGTGTGCAGAAACTCACCTTAACATGAACAATGAGAAAATACTTCTGCCAGGGGTTATTCCAATTAACGTGTCTTTCCCCTACAAAAGGTGACATCACCTGTCTATGCCCAACCCTTTTCTCTCAAACACATGCACTAGAAATTTTCATTTTTTACTTTTTTTTTTTTCCACAGCCTTTGGACAGACCTTGTGCTGTTATTTTATTTTACAAAATTTTCTGCAGAGTTGTTATTGGAAGGCTCAAGGAGGCACCTGCATGATGGCTGAGTACAGAACAAGTGGGATGAGTGAATCAGCCTTGATGAAATAAGAATAATCCTGGACTGCTGACCAAAACAAATCAGTTGTTTGATGTGACTAAACCATTTGGTGGTTAATGTCCCTGGCAGTGTTTATTCCTGTAGCCTCAGGCATTTCCTGGTGCTGGTCCAAGCTGAAGCCACTGTACCAGGTGCTGGAAAGTTCATGTAGAAATAGCCAAAGCCCGTGGTGCCCTGGGGGATTGACATCACCCTACAGGGACTGAGCTGCTTCTGGAAAAGCATCCTTCAGACAGCGTGGCATCCTTTCCAGACAGGTGCTACTTTTGGCCTCCCTACTCAAAGCTACTAGAAAGTGGAGATTTATGAGCCAGGTCCATGGTATATAGCATTTGATCCTTGTCCTGATGGCTTGCAAGAACTTGGACCTTGGATTGTTTCTGATCCCTTGGCCTAGCAGTGCTGTGTTGGCACATCTCCAGGGCAGAATTTAGCAAGTCCTGCAGCTCAGGCCAGTATAACTTTTTAAACTACTGACAAATGTGATCTTCCTCTGCTCCTTACCCTTGATTTGCCTCCATTCATTTTCCTGTCACTGAAATCCCTCATTAGTCTCAGTCCAAGCCATTCGCAAACCTTGCTGAATTTCTTCTTTTTTTTTTTCTTCTGGCTGAAACTTTGGTCTGGCCTTATAATTACAGTATTATTAATGTATTTTTATCATTGTTAATTATTTTTACATGCTGAAATTGATTCAATATGCCTGGAGCTGCCATGCTGGAACATGCCTTGATTCTTTTCCAAGCTGGAGCCCTTGTGCACCAAACGTGGAGAGTTCCAATGGCTTTAAATCACTATAAACCTCACTGAGTGATTTAAGTTATTGGAGTGTGTTCAAGTTTTTATAAGCCCTTGAATGTGAACTCTGCTCAAATTCTGGGTATGTACAGTGCAGTGGGATCTAAAATGGTTTGAGTGCTCAACATACTTTCTAAGCCCCTGGCTGGCTGGAGAATAATCAGCCTTGTCGGGCAGTGCACTGTGCAGGGACTTGGTATGATGGGAACCATCACATTTTAAAAATGCTTTTAATTCCTTTAAATTGAAACATTCCTGCTTCATTTAAGGGACTTTGGGCAGAGCTTTCCTTGTGGCTTGGAGGATCAGCAGTGCCATGAAGTGGGTTTCATCCTGGTGCTGATGGATTGGCTTGTGCAAGGTCAGCCTCAAGGGAAGCCATCCCTGATCTCTGGTGACAGCCAGTGGAGTTGTGATTTGTGCCAGGATCCCAGTTTGGGGTGTGCAGAGGGCTGACCCCTTCTCTGAACTCCAGGTCACGTCCTGAATCTGGGTCAGTGTGTCTGTCCTGACCCTGGTTTAGAGATGGACAGACACCAGAACAAGCTGTCCCTGGGGCACGTCCTCTGACCAGGAGGGCAGCAGGGAGGGACATCAGAAGCCAACAGCTGGACAAGCTGAAATTTTTCAGCTCCTTTTTAGAATGTCTCAGGTCAGGAAAAAGCTGTAAGAACCCAGGTGAGAAGTTGGCCATGCAGTGGAAGGGAGAGACCAATGTGGGTGTGAGAGAGCAGGGCAGAAGGGCTCCTGATTTCCATGGACACGGCCCAGCACTACTAACACACCATGGTAAACTGGCTTGGGAACCTCTCAAGTGAAAATGAAAAATCTGAAAACTTAAAAAGGGTGTTGGAGGAGCCCTATAGCTGCAGAGCAATATGATCCACAGCTCTGAGGAGCTGACTTTGAGACTGGCGCATTGGAGACAGCAGAGAACCCAATGTCCTGAGAAATATTTACTCGTTTCAGATTTCATTTTTTATGGACAACTGCATAACATCTCCAATATAATTCCCTGCCCTTGCCATCAAGTAGCCAGCTCTTTTTATACTCACAAGTGCAGCTGCTGAACACATTGCTGTCGTTGGGAGTTTTGCCTTGATGAATTGTTTCATTCAGTTTGATATCATTAGGTATGTATGGGGGGGTGTTAGCCTGTGCAGTAAAACATTTAAGATTTGTACCCATAAAGCTTATTCCTGCTGCTCCTGCTCAGTAAATAATGACAGCTGTGAGATCTGTGAGTGCTGAGCACCTTAGAATACCTTTTGTTATATACCTATATGGACCTATATTTAATATTCTCAGTTGGTTAAAAAGTAGTTTTCTAATCCTAATGGACTAAATTCTGCCCTGAATTCCTACACCTGAAGTAACTTTAAATAAAACAGAGAAAACCTGAGTTTACACACCTATTAGTTAGGGCAGGATTAGGCCCATCATACTGCTCAAATCTCATTTTAATAGTAAGAAAGAGTTTTATTAGTCATCTTAATGACAGAGCAAACCCCAAACTACTGTTCATTCAAGGAACAGGTTCTTATACTTTAAACAACATTTAATTCTCCTTAAAACCTCTTTTATTAAAAAGTTTTAAGAATAATATTAAATACATAAACAGCCATGTTAATTAGATTATATAGTTAATGTACATTGGAACTATGACTTATTGCAGAGTTACTGACCATGAAAGCACATTTTGATCATTCCAGGCTGTAATCCCCACTTAATCCATCCCCAGTCTGTCAATCAGTCGAATACAATCAGGATATTTATGATCACATCAGACCAGAGATCTGGAAGAATTTAGCAACTTTGCAGAGCTGAATCCAGAAAAGGGAGGGGGGAAATGTTTCCACTGGCAAAATGAACCATTGCCAGGAAAAACATTATTGTTGACTTGGCCCATGTAATTGAATTTTCTACTCAGAAGTAACTTACAAACCAGCAACTAGGAGAAATTATCAGTGCTGGGAACTCTCATAATAACAAAGCAGAGGAGTTTTACCTGGCACAGCATTTTTTAAAATCATGTTTTTCTTCTTTTTTTTTTTCAACATAATGCTGTGGTTTTTTCCTCTCCTAATTTTCTGCCATCATGAAATAATTTGAATTGCTTGGGCAGCAGGGGAAAGCATCCCTTTCTTGGGCCCCTACCTCCTGACATCCACCTCAGCCCCTGCTCCAGTGATTGCAAGCACCTCCCAGTGAGAGCTGGGTCTGTCTGGGCTGGGGACACCTGAACACTGGTGGACATCAGGGTCAGGACAGACCTGATCCCCTGCCCTGGTCGGGGGAGGCTTTGGGGTCTAAGCTACTTTTACACACCCCAATCATGTCTCAATATTTTTGTAAGGGCTGTTCAATTCAGCAGCAGTGAGGGTGTCCTACAGGAATGTGACACCTCTTGCAGGGCTGTCATCTCCTGGGAACTGCAATCTGTGGGTTATTTCAATACCCTCCATCCTTGAAAACACTGTCCATGAAAGAGATGAAGAAGCAGAAAGTGTTAGCAAGAAAGATGTATCAGAAGGGAGGGAACCAGCACTGCTCATCTCGAGGTGGGGGAAACTGAATGGGGCTTTACAAAGATGGGAGATAGGCACCCTCCCCATGCTTTCCATCAAACCCAAGATTATCCTCCTGTATCCACAGTCCTACCTCTCAGTGTCAGGATGTGGTAAATAATTTCCATTCTGGACACCTTATTCTCTCACTTTCAAACACAGAGAAAAACTGAGGTAGGAGGCTGTGCTACCACCTTTCTTGCAGCTGCTCATAGCCGTACACGGAGTGTGATTTCCATGTCTGTATAGACAAAAAAATTGTAATTTGCCTGCTCAAAGCCACATGTAAGAGCCTGGTCTGGCCATTTTTGCTCTAAGTAATGTTAAGCAATATTATGAAGACTTTCACCTGCTGATGAACAGCCCCTGTGATCAAGCTCAACCAGTAAGTGACTTTTTCCTCCCAAGCCTGAATGAATCCAAGTACGTTTAATGCTTTGCCATTTGATTGTGATTTGGTCCTTTGCCTGGATGGCAAAGGGCTGGATTCCAAAAAATGTTTCTTCCATGGGCTTCAGTGATTGGAGCTGTGCTGAGCTTGGATAGGCAATCCTGTGATGAACTTTCCAAGTTCCAGCTGGCTTTTTAACAAACTCCCCCTTGTTAAGCTCAGAAGCCAATGGAGATCATGCTCAAAGGATGAGCTTGCTGGGCTCTTGATCTTGCCTCCTCCAAGGCATTTTTCTCAGTTGCTACTTTATCACTTCTGACTTAGAACTCTCTTAATGATACTCTCTGTGAGAAGTAGACAAATATTTCTTAGGGGAAGGGTTTGGTTATTGAAGAGAGAAGTGCAAAACAGAAACCAGCATAATCAATATTCCGTTAGGCTTTGCCAGGATCCTCCTGATAGAGATTCAGTCAACACCCTTTCCCTGCTCTAACAGCAACAGAGGTCTTGGAATGGAGCATTGTCAGGGGATTAGTCTTCTGCTTGTAGAAGAAATGCTTTAGCAGTTCATCAGCAGCGTGATGCCGTTATCTTGTTGACAGTGCTCTGTGTCATTGATTCTGTCTCTGGTGCAGCTTTGCTCACAATTTGCTTTCATTAAGCTTTCATCTAAGCTCTCCCTTTTCCAGGATATTTATCTTCATTTTCCTACAGATACTAGAGCACCCTTCAATAACTTATAAACTAAAGTTGCAATGGGGGTGTTTGATATTAAATGAGCATTAGGAAGAAATGAGGTAACCAACAGCTCTGGAGTCTTTGCTGCCTGTGGCATGACACAGCTCCTTGCTTGAGAACTTGAAATATGTCAGTTATAGTTTGTTTCTATCAGAGTAATGTGGTAGTTGTATCTCTGCCACTTTCCCAAGAATGTAAATGCTTCATTAGTTCTGTCCCTGTCCTGAAAAATCTAATATGGCACAAATAAAGTGCGGTAAATGGCTTCATGGAAAGCAGATGTGAGTGGAAGCCTAGACTCCTACCAAGGCTTTAGGGGACTTCAAAGACTGAAAGAAAGAGCTGAACAAAATATTTGACTGTGCCAAATTTTCACTGTTCTTGATGAAAGAGCAAAAGTGAGGGGGGGAAAAAAAGAAAATCTGGCTCCCTGTTTTCATTTTCTGCTCGCCTAGGGCAAGGCTTTTAGAAGGAATAAATTACAAGCAAACAGGGAGAGAGACTGAATGGAGCAACTGCTGAACAAAGGGCATTCTTGGAAGGGTCTGGTTTTAGAGAACCTAGAAATTGTCAGCTCAGTTATCAGGAGACAGCCTCCCTCCCCTCTTGGCAGCCAGCTGCTTTGAGAGCTGCTGAGCTCCCCGGGAGCTCCCTGCCTGCAAACGCTGCCCCTGCACGGCCACGGGGAGCCCTTGGAACAGTGACCACTGCAGGCGTGGCTGCCAGGACAAATGCAGAATGCTTTGAAAATTTGGCAGCAGATTTGAGCACCACATAAATGATTGCAACCTTTAAAATTCTTATGCAGAACAAGCCGTTTGGGCTGTGCTTGGATGTGATGTAGAATATAGATGATGGTATTCAAGAGGCTAAAACATGCCAGCTCTGAAAACTAGAATAATTTATTCCTGTTGTTTTGGGTATCATGTACTACATAAGAATTAAAAAAAAAAAAAAAAAAAGGAAAAAAAAAGCCATGCACAGAACAATCAGATTTTTATTTTCTTCCTCAGATACTGTGGGGGTAAAGGCTGTGACTTAACAAAAGTTGGTCAGAAAAGAGAGGAAAAATATAAGAAATGGAGCCATGTTACTTGTGGCAGTTTTATGAAATGATGCTTCATCTGTTTAAAATCTTTTCCACCCGTATTTCCTTCCATACTGCCTTCTAGGCTGCACCCCTAGTGAAGGTGAGGCTGGCATAGTATTGCTGTTGGCCTTGACAATCTCCTCCACCAGTGAGTACCTCTGTTGTAGGTGCAATTGATGGTCCTGAGCTCTGGATTTTCCTTGCTCCATGTGAGAGCAACCTGCAGGAGAATCTTTATCGACACGGCCAGTGAGGTACGTGTTTTACACAGGCAGATGGTGCTAGGACAAAGGAGGAATGGTTTTAATCTGAAAGATGGAAGATTCAGATTAGTTATAAGGAAGAAACTCTTCCCTGTGAGGGTGGTAAGGCCCTGGCAGAGGTTGCCCAGAGAAGCTGTAGATGCCCCTGGATCCCTGGAAGTGTCCAAGGCCAGGCTGGATGGAGGTCTGAGCAACCTGGAATAGTGCAAGGGGTCCCTGCCCATAGCAGGGGCTTGGAATCAGATGAGCTTTGAAATCCACCCCAAACAATTCTGTGATTCTATTATTTGAGCTGTACAATATTATTCTCTCAATTTTTCCTGCTTAATTGTACTTCCTTCTCCACATCCTAAACCGGAAATATCTTTTAAGCAGTATTAACCCCCTCCTAATCACTCAATTCATAGCTTAATTCATGTAGGTGCTCATTGTGGCTGCACATGACAATGGGCTAATGGTTTGCAGAATGTATTTTGTAGATGGACACATAGTTGTGAATTAGCTGTGGGACCTCAAGGCACATTTACCAAATACAATTGTGTTGCTGAAAATAATTATGTCTGCTTGAGCTTGGGCCAGGCTGCCTAAAGATTCTCCACACTGAAATGAGCTGTTGCTGGCTCAGCCTATGGTTTAGGTGTAACTATGGAGGTTTATTTAATTTTTATAGTACTTTTTTTTTTTTTTTTGAAAACCAAAGAATAAAATAGGGCAGCTGAAGGGGATGAGCTGAGTGGAAGAAAATCCTGGTACATGCTAAGTGCTTAGCTGATTTCCCACTCCATTTTCTGCAGTAGCCCGAATACCAGGCTGTATTTGTTTGCTGCTGCCTGCTGAAGCCTTCGACCTCAGCCTGCCCTTCTCTCCCTTAGTGCTGACAGTAAGTGAAGAAATGCGAAATTCATTCATCTGCCTGAGAGCCCTTTGAAGTTCCCCACTAAAAGCTCTATTGTTTTATTAGCTGTTAATGCGGCACGGGGGAATTGGGCTGCGCATAGCAGAGCCGGGGTGCGGGGGGGCCCTTCCTGGCAATTTGTCACTCTTTAGAAGTGTGACACGCTCTGCTCCGCCAGCGCCCCGGAGCTGCGGGCTGGGGCAGGGAGCGCCGGGGCTGCGACACGCTGGGGTCGCACACCTTGGTGCTCTCTGCAGCACGGCGTGCAGCTCCAGGGTGATGATAAATTAAGGGTCGTGCAGAGCCAGCCGTGCTGGCTGCAGCTGGAGACCGGCTGCGGAGAGCCTGCTCGACAGAATGGTAAAGCTCTGGAGGGTCTCAGAGGGGAGGGGGCTGTGGGTGCCGGGGGTAGGCTGCTCTTCACTTCCCTGCCTTAAGATGGTTGGGTAATGAATGCCTGAATGCAGCGACTCTAAATCCTTTTCCTTTCCCAAATCCTTTCTCAGGTACGTGGCTTGTGGGGCTGCAAGGTGCTGCTTGTCTTCTGGAGCCTCTCCCAGGCCAGCGCTGCTCGGGGCTGACATCTCAGGCCATGGTGATGGCTGGTGGCTTTTAGGGGTGATCCAATGCCTGAACATCATCGTGGCTTCCTAAAAACACGAGCTGGGAATGCTGCTAAACTGCAAGATGAGGCTTGTCTTTCTACATGTGCTCTGCATGGGCAAAGAGTCAGTGAGCCACAGGTAGCTGCTAAAGCACCCATTGCCCTCTCCTTGTGGCTGTCACCTCGCTGTATCTCACCTCTCTCGCGAGGATCAGGCTGCAGGGAGCTGCTGCTGTGTACCTGTCTGGACACACATTGTCCTGCTGTCCCCTGTGCAGGGTCTGAACACCGGGCACAGCACACCCGGGACTGACCCAGGGTACAAAATGGGTGCTGCCTAGGGCTGTTCATGGCCCAGCAGGTACAGAGGGCTCTGCAGAAGCCATCCATCACTGCAAGTGCAGCTGGTGGCAGGGGCTGTGTCCCGTAAACACAAACAGGACGGCGGCACAGCCCCGTGTTTGCTTTGCTCTTCTCCGCCTGCTTCTCACTAGCTCAGCTGGGCAGTCCATCACCACAGCCTTTCTTTGCATCCTTCTTCCCAGAGCCTCCTGTGGCACTTAAACTAAGTCAATAGAAATGAAAAACTTGTGTCCTCAGCCTGACAATTCTTGAGCACTTTGCCCATGGTTTGCACAACTGTTTACCTGCACTGCAAAGGGAGCTCTGCAGTGGGGTGTTGTCCTGCCATGGGGTATGCTGCTGTTTGTTCTCGGGGGAAATGAGCCTCCCAGCATTTTCCCGTGGCAGAAAGGTGAGGGGTCACGAGGAGCTTGTCTGGTAACATCTATAGTGTGGGACTGTGCAATGGATTTGTTCTGCTGGGCCCTCAACTCTGGGCTGCAACACATCCAGACCTAGGGTGGCACTGGAGCAGAGGGGACAAGAGCACGTCAGTGGCGAGATCAGTGCTCCTCTTTGGCAGGGCATTTAAAATTCAGTGCCTTAGAAAAGCACAAGGCAGTGGCAGAAAATAGTTCCCACTTTACTGTCCTGATTCAGCAAATCACCTGTGAGATTCGTGCATGTCTGTTCTGCAAAAAACACATCCCTAGGGTTTGAAATACTGGTCACAGTTCTGTCAAGGGGTAACCTTGCAAGGCAGTTGTTGTAGACCTAAACTCACTGCATAGTGCTCATTTAGCAGCTCTCAAGTAGCTCAAAAGCCAGTGGCCTATTCAGGCTCTCTCCTAATATTGTTTGTGGGTTTGACATTCTTACCAAAATATTTGCAACCACTTCAGTCCAATGTCAGTATATTTGTAAACCACAAAGAAAATACAATAATTAAATATTAATTATTAAACTATTTATTATGCCCGTGTTTCTCTTTGGTTTAAGTGGTGGCACAATTAATTAACATGATATATGTGTAATTGCATTACCAACTTTGTATGCAGCACATAGGCAGGCAAGGAAAGCACATAATGATCATATACAGCTACTGTGACCCCCTCTGCAAGTCCCAGCCCCTTTGGAGCAGATGGGAGGGAGAATCATCCCTGATTTAGTAATTAATGTCTTCTGTGCACTTCTGGGTTTGTAAAGCACCTCTGGGACAGGCTGCTTGACACTGGGAGGCAAGTGTGACCCTGCTACTGACCAACTTCACCATCTTCCCAAATCCCAGCTCTTGGCCAGTGGTGAGATGGGAATTAGGTGTGCAGAATGCCCACATGCTCCCCAGTTTTTTAATTAGGAAAGCTTCAGGATGACACTTTCCCCTCTGAGGGAACACGTGTCAGGCAGCCTTGGAAAGATGTCATTCCTGGACAAATCCCTGCAGGCAGAGTGCACACACCATTTGCCTGGCTGGGCTGGGTTTCAGGGCTTTTGCCAGAGCACACGTGGGTGCTGTTCCTCACTCAGTGAGGGATTTGCTCATGTGGGTGCTGACTCCCAGCACTGCCACTGCAGAGCCTTTAAGCTCTGAACTGGAGCATCCCTGCAGCAGTGCAATGGATTGGTTCCTTGCCACCCAATTTCCAGAGGTCTGAGAGGGATTTGAACTCTATCCCAAATTTTTCTGCTTTAATGCTTGGAAAATGTATTTAAAGGAGGCATATACTCAAAATGCTGCTCTACAGAAATGTCTCTTTCATTATGTTCCCATTAACCTTAGAATGCTTTTAAGCACTTTTCTTTCATGGGAATGAAACTGGGGAATATTTCCAGCTATTCAGAAATTTTTTATTTCAACTCATGGGAATTGGTCAAACTCAAGATATCAAACAGAAACCAAACCTGACTGGCAATTTGTCTTTCAAGAAAAACCAAACAAACCAACCCTCTGCCCCGTTGCTACAGTTCTGCATTCAGAGCCCTATTTCTGAATATAAAGTAGGGGTTTTGTGAAGGTCACCAGCAGTTCTTGTGCCAGCACGGTGCAGAGTCCCACTGGTGCATTAGAAATGCAGGTTTGTGCTTACCACACTGCTTCACAACTTGAGAGAAAAGGCATTTTTAGAAAGCAGTTTGGTACTTCAAGCATCTGGCTTCCAGTGGAAAAATGGTGTCATGTCCCAGGTGACTTGTGCCTTCAGAGCTGGGGAAATGCCACCCAGAGGTTCTGGCTTGCTTTTGGAAAACAACCAGAAGGGTGTGCTGAGGTTTTCTGTCTTTTTTCCCCCCTGTCTTTAATCTTACAGCTACTGTGTAGGGTATCTGAAGGTGAGGCCAAGGGGAAGGTTGGGTGTTCTCTGGTGCTGCTCGAGCTGCAAAGGTACCAGAAGGGTCCTGATGGGGCTTCTCCAGACACTTTGGTGCTGTCCTGCATGTTAAAGCAGAGGGTGAAGGACTGGAACCAATTACACCTTCCCTGATTTCTTTCAGAGATTTTCCAGTAAATGGACACATAATGTTCAAGTGGCCTGTGGTTGCAGGGGATGGGAAGAGGCAGATTTGAGAGGGGTGGTGAAAGCCTGATGCCCAAGGCAGGTACTTAAATGTGTTTCTCTGAGTTAGTTTTAGAAGAAATGGAAGTGAGGAGTGAGGGAATTCACATTATGGAACTGCTGGCAGCCAGCTGGGCTGCTTGACACGGGGTCTGTCCTCCCTCTGTAGTCACACAGGAGACAGCAACTCGTCCCACAGGCACTTTGCTGAGGGCAGCTCGCTCCGTGGGGGACTGACACATCCCATGGGGTTGCTGAGGGTTTACACCCACAAAATTCTTCTCTGTTTCAATGGGATGTGTGATAAGTTCAAGCCAAGAAGAGACATTTCCATCCCTAAGTTGTGAAGCTGTCCAAGTTACAGACAGCCATATTTCCAGATGGGTAAAATTCCAGAGAAACCATAATGGATTTGACACATCTCAAACGATGACCATGGAGGTGTTGACTCCCCCTTTAATTCCTTCCCCTAACAGACAGGGTCCCTGAACCTGGACCACTTCACTGACATGTGCAGCACTTGTTTCTCTCTCACTGCATGTCTGGTTGGCTTTGCCTTCCTCCCCTGACTCGTAACTCCCAGCTCCTTTCCTGCGGGAAAGATTAGGGAGGATAGGAAGTCGTCTGTGCAAAAAGCATCCCTGGCCAAAATAAATACAGGTCACAAGATTAGGCTTCATCAGAACTTTAAGCCTGGCCCAAGCTAAACAAATGAGCTGTCATGCCTTGGTAAAAGCTCCAGTATGAGTGAGCTGGCACGACTGCAAAAACGGTAAAGCAGTTAATAGGTTTTGCAATATGGAAGCTTAAAGTTTTGTTTTCAGTGCTGCATTCCTGACAGTCAAGACTTGCACTGAACTTCAAATGTCATTAATTTTGTGTGCTGGCCTTGCTTGCTACTATGCAAACACCCTTCCCAAAGCACAGCAATAGCAGCAAAACAGCACCACGGGGCTTGTCCACCCCAGAGAGCCCTCACAGTGCAGAGAAGCAAACAGGGGATGGTGAAAAACACCCTGTTTTCAGCAACTTGGCAGCTCTTGCCTGTTGACACTCTGAGACTGAACTTTTGAATGAAGTACAGATCTGTTAAAAAAAGAAAACCAACAAAACGTTAGCTGTTCAAATACCCTCCTTTTTGATGTCCCTGTTGACACTCTGAGACTGAACTTTTGAATGAAGTACAGATCTGTTTTAAAAAAAAACCCCAAAACTCTAGCTGTTAAAATACCCTCCTTTTTGATGTCGAAATATCTCCATAAAAAATACCACCAGAGCCATAGACACCAGGTGTAGTCCACAGCCATCAGGTAGCTGCTCATGAAAAAGGGTAACTGAACCAGCAGGTAGGTGAAATCTCCCAAGATTCCCTTTAAAGAGGGTAATTTGCACCAAGAGGACTGTGAATATTTTCTCTTGCAGTAAGCAGAGTCCATGAACACAGGACTCAGGCTTTGTCCTCTGGCTCTGGCACTGCCCTGTTATTCATCTCTGGAGTTGTTAATCCCCCCGAGCACTTTGATTCCCACACCTGCACAGTGGGCATGGCAGTGGCAGGACAGCCACTGTGCTGGGAAAAGTATTGATGCTGCAAACCACAGAGAGGCTGCAGTGCTCTGGTATCTTCAATAATTACTGGTCTTAAACACTATAAAGGAAAAAACCAAAACCAAACCAGCAAGCATTAAAAGTCTTTATGGAACAAAAGCCAGGTTTTTAATAATGTTTTAACGTACTTGACAAAGCTTTGGTTCAGAGCTAAGGCCGGCCTCTTGCAAGTATGCAACGGTTGGGACAATTGAAAAACCAAAATACCTCTCCCAATAGAGACCTTGCAGCTTATCAGGTAACTGCAGACTGTATTTTGGCCACTTTTAACTGGGCATTAAAAGTCTTTTTGACACTTTCTTTATTCCCCTACAATAGACTCTAACAGCCCCTCCGTGGCCTTCTACAGCCCGATGTGTAAAACGTAATGGGGATTGGTTTAAAGAGTGGAATTTGACCTGAGAGAGATGTGAGTATTCAGGGACTACTTAGTCCTCAGTAGCACTTGGGGGCTCTTTAGTTTGTGGGGCACTTTATTACTCATGAGTGCTCAGGGACACTCGTTTCTGTCTGGTGGCTTTCTCTGCTCAAGCATTGCTGTGTTGTTGCAGAGCAGATGGAGCCTTCCTTCTCCTCCTCTTCCTCCTCCTGTTCATGGAAGGAGCAGCTGCAGCTGGGGCTGCTCAGGGATATTCAGGTGTCCTAGAGGGTGTTTGTCAGCAGAAAAGGACTGAAGTTAGCTGGCCACAAACGTGAGACACGTGGATGCAGGGGGATGTCTGGTGTTCACACATCTGTGAATAAATACATGGATAAGAGGCCACAGCAGGCTCACAGGGAAGCTCTTTGTGCTGGTGGGGCTCTGCATAACTCCAGTGCAAGGCCACTCACCAATGCCTTTAAGAGAGGTACTTGTCTCAGCCTTGTCCTCCTGCTTTTCCTCATCCTCCTGGCTGTGTCCCCGAGCCCCACACCAGCCACTGCCAAAAGCAGAGGGGGATGCCCTGGTGCTGGCAGATTCTGTTCTTTTCTGCTTCTGAGAAACAAGCTTGGGTGAGAGTGCCAAAACTCTTGTTCTGCCCTGAGCTGCCACTCTCTTGCTTTCCAGTATTGGCCAGCTGTGGGGATGTGATCATTCCCCATCCATGGCCACAGCCTTCCTCCCAGGCAGGGCTGCTGGGAGGGAATGAGGTGGGCTCAGAGACAGTGGTAGTTCTTCTCACTTTTACTTTTCCCCTTAGCTTAAATTATTCCCAGACGTGTGAACTCAGCAAACAAGGATCAAGTTTTCTCCACAAGGCAAGGTTTAGTCCAGGGCTGGAATAGTGCCTGAGCTTCCCAGTGGTCAGGAAAAAGCTTGCAGGGAGCAGATGAGCAATTCCTTTTGTATTTTCCATCCATCAGGAGAAGCTGCATCTGAAAAAATAGCTGAACTGGAAAATAAAACTAGACAAGTCTGAACAAATATGGAAACCATCCCTGGCTTGGTATTGGAAAAGTCTCAAATGCTGGAAAGGAGAGAAGCAGAGAGAGGGGATGGATAAGTTTTGGGCTCTGTAAGGAATATGGAAGGAATTATTCATTCTTTTTCCCCATCTATTTGTTCTCTATATGGCACTCTGTGTGGTTAACCCTCCATCTTTGTCATAAATATATGTGGCAGAGACAAGTTTTTTTCAGAGATCCCAACCAAAACATCTGTTTTGCATCTGTGGTTTTGCATATGTAAATATTATTACTAATAGTAGCAAAAGCCATCATAATGGCAGCAGGAATAGAAACACTATTAATAGTCATAGTGCTGACATTTTATTTGTGTTGCTGCAGGAGTTCACATCGTGCACCAGCACTCAGCTGTGAGTCTGAGTGAGAACAAAAGGATGGCTGTGACCCCCGGGAGCTGTGAGTGAGCTGGGACACTGCCAGGGGTGTGGCGCCAGGATTGTCACTCTGAACTGTGGCACCTGAACCTGACCCTTGTAGAGGACCTTTACAAGTGGAAATGGCTCCTTGCAACTCTTGTCATGGGGGCAAGGAGAGGAGGATTCCCAGTGGTGAGAGTGGCTGAAGAAAAATGGAAAACTTCCAAGTAAAGGCATGGATGTGATTCCTGCTTATCTGGAAACTGAATTTTTCCTGGTAGGTCCAGGGGAAGAGCAATGGTTTAGCTGTTGCTCCTGCTGCACCTGAGGTCTCACCCCAGCCCAGACAAAGATATCTTGTCTCCCTCCCTACAGACAACAGGCTCTTCTGGGTGGGTGACCTGTCACAGCAACTCATTCTGCAAACCATCAGCAGAGGGGTGGGGACCTTAACTTTGTGTCTCTGCTTTACTGCTGTGATTAAAAGTGACAGCAACTCTCCTTCTTCCCTCTCCTCATTGAGTTAGTAGACCTCAGGACTGGGAGAGCTGGGTCCAGGAGCAGCAGGAAGAAGGCCAGATGGAGCAGGAGGAGCCAGGACACAGGCCATAGTTACCAAACCTGGAGAGCTTGGAGGTGCTGCTGCTGGCAGCAGCACTGCAGAGGGGAGAGATGCAGTAAAAGGAGGAAGCACCAACCACGTTTGAGGCTTTGGTCTGATCCACGCAGTGCCTGGAGACACACAGGCTAACAAAACACAACACACTCATCTCCTTCCAGGTTTTCCTGGGGTGAACTGGAATCTTTGTTCCTGTATGAGGACTGGTTTTTGTTCAGCTCTGGTAATTTTGCTGGATCTGTAGTGCATTAAACAGCCCATCTTCTGGTTTGTATTTTTTCCAGTTATCGTGTTTCACGTATTCTGGCTCCTTTCAGCCAGCTCTGCATCCCCCCGAGCAGAGACTAAGCAGGATCCAGTCCTTGAGCTTGCTGCCTTCACATGCACCAAAGGGATGTGGACTCACATCCCACATTTCTCTGCTGAGTTGTGGGAATATTTGCAGCAGGGACTCACACCTTGCTCTGCTTTCAGTCTACCACCTAGATCTCGTTACCACAACTGGACACTGAGGATTCAGGGATGGTGCCTGCTGCCACTGCCACCTCACATCACCCCTCTACAGGCTGCTTCCTGAAGTTGGTCTGGGCCAGCCAAAGTTTGTACTTATTTTTCACATCGTTCAGGTTTTGATTATGGCACACTAGAGCAGCACGTGTAAGAGTGGGGGGTGGCTGGTTGGTGCTTTTTAAAGATCTGCCCCACAGCCACCTGGCAGCCACCCTCCCTGGGCCACCGGGCTCTGCAGCATCGCCGCGCCCAGCCCGAACCCTCCTGCAGGCTTTCCTCCCCGCTTCTCCCGGAGCTGCTCCGCTGCCCTTTCCCTGCCCACTCCGAGGAGCAGGCGGTGTGTGTGGGTGGGCTGGGCCTGGCGGGGCTCTCCCGAGCGGCAGCGATCATCCAGCAGCCCCTCGGGGTGGCAGGGGCAGCAGCGGCTGATCCGTGCCGGGCTGGATGCGCGCCTGGACCGCTTCAGCATCCAGGCATCCGCCACCGAAACCCGGCCGCGAGCAGGGCTGTCTGCACAACCGGGGGGGAAAGAAAGGCATGACAGCACAATTAGTGAGAGCAAATGAAAGGCTGTTTGAAGAGGAGGAGGGAGGAAAGGGGAGAGCTGCATAAATCCCTGGTGGGGTTTTGGGCTTGACATCAAAACCCCTTAACAGTGTATTACTTCAGCCCCCAATGTGGACAGATGTTGAGCTGTGGCTCAAAGGAAGTCAGAAATCTTTCCTTAGAAAAAATTTGGCTAGGAAACTAAAGAAAATATTGTGAAAGAAAAGGAAATAAAAGCCCACTAAAGAAGATTTATCACTGCCTCCAGCATTTCTGTATCCTCTGGTCTTATGAGGTCTCAGCCTCAGGGGAGAGAAGAAGAGAAACAGCCTGTTGCTATGTTAATGGGTCAAAATTTGGAGTGGGGACACATTTGTCCAGTTGGACTGTGATGGAGGGAGCCAACTCACCCAGGCAAGCACTCCTCCCAGCCATGCTGACCCCATCCCGCCTTCAGGGGCCTCTGGCACCATCCTGCAGCACCAACCCAGCTGCCCTTTTTGCCCACTCATTCCCATTTCTAAAGGTTTTATAGAGGCCCTTTGTCAATGGCAAAATGTGTTCATTCCTGAAAGAGTTTAGTATCACCCATAAACATGGAGATTTTGCTGTCCATTCCCTTGCCAACACTGAAGGTGCTGAATAAAACCAGACCCAACAGAGATTCTGGTTGCTGAATCTTATTTATCTTCAAAAACTGCCTGTTAAACCCTGCACTTTGCTATCTACAAGACAGGAATATCCTTAAAGAGGCCTTAAAGAGGTTTCAATACATTTTAAAAAACCACCAAAAAACCAAAAAAAAAAAAAAAAAAAAAAACCAAAAACAAAAACAAAAAAAAACACACCCAAAAAAAATCCCAAAAAACCAAACCAAAACAAAACAAAACAAAAAAAACCAAACCAAACCAAACCAAAACAAAAACAAAACAAAACAAAACAAACAAAAAAAACCCCAAAAGAACATCGTAAAAAACCCAAAAAAACCCAAAAAAAACCCCAAAAAAAAATACCAAAAAAAACCCCAAAAGAACATTGCTTCAATCCCATGGCAATGTAAATGTTTTTTAAAATAATTTTGACAAAACCTTTAATCTGTTCTATTGGGTCCTCCCTATCCATGTGAACAATTTATATATTCCTAGAGTCCCAATATGCTGGCAAAGGAAGCTTTCCCTCTTTGGCATCCCTGTCTGCTGGCTCTGTCCCAGCTGCCCACGTGCTTGCTGCTGGTGCAGAGCCCCCAGCCCAGCAGGGACAGAGGTGACACTCACTCCTGCAGCTCCCAGGGTCCCCTTCCAGAACTTGGTTTGTAGCTGAGAGCTGCATTAGCAGCCTGCCACCCATCTGGTACAGCAGCCATTTGGAAAGTCACCCTGATCCAGTTCCTCTAATTTACTGGGTGTGAGGTTCTTCCAAATACCTGTGGATGTGCAGTGGAGAACAACACTCAGTTGTGCCTCAGCTGCCTCATCCTGTCTTGTTCTCCCTGGCACCCTGTTGCATCTTTGTATTGAGCAATGACTCCGCAGCCAGTTTCTTCCTTTTGATATAGTTAAATAAAGATTTTTAGAAGATACTTGCAAGATCTTTGCAAGTAACTTTTAAAAAGATACTAATAAGATCTTAATGCTCTTTTTTAGCTGTCTTTTCTGTCTGCTCTTTACTTGCCATGTTTTATGGCTTTTCCTTTTCTCTTCATGTGGGAAAACTTTTCCCTTTTAAAGCACTGACCTTCTCCCTGTGATACCTCCTTAACCTTAGCAGTGAGTCAGGCAGGGTGTTTTTTAGGACCTCTTAGTTCTTTCTGAGTTGTGGCACATGTTTTGCTTAGGCTTTAATAGAGCATTTTTTAATCGCCTCCAGACTGCTTGCAGGCTCCTTGCTTTCTGCCTGCTCCTTTTTGGTTTGTTGTTATTGACTAATCACCTTCTTTTTTTCATAGTTCCCTTTCTTGAAATTGTAGAGCCCCAGGCTGGATTTATTTGGTGTGCACTCTCCCACCACAGCATTAAAGGTTGTTTTGTGGTCACTAGCAGAGAGCAGCTCTCCCACAAACACCTTGTGAAGCAGGTCCTGTGCACCTCTCCCCACCAAACCCCGAGCAGCACTTCCAGCACGGCTTGGTCCTGGAGACCCTTTATTGTACACAAACCCACTTTTTATTCCTTCCTGATGGATCGCTGAGCTGACTAACTTCTCTAATCTCATTTTATATTTGCTGTTCGTTACCTTTATTCTTATCAGGACTCAGTAACACACAACTGGCTGTACGTTTTTTTTCTTTGTACTGGAATCTGTGATTTCCCATCTCAAGAAATCTGTACTGGTTCTGGAATTGTTATGCAGGTTGGAAAGCTTGACATTACCTTCTTTTTTAAGCTTCTGGTATAGTGACAGAAGCACATCTAGGTTTTGTCTTTGGCTGCTTAAAAATGCTCCTGTGAGTCTGCTGGTACCATTCATGGCCAAATTCACCTTATTTACTGCAGCTACTTCCCTTAGTCTCCTGCTGCTCTCCCCCTGGATACAGGCCACCTTCTCCTCACCAGGATGCCAGTCTGAATTTCAGCACCCACTGACTTTCCTTCAGCTTTTCACCTGAACACCCCTTTACAGCTTTTCCATCTTGCAGTGCCACCTGCCCAGCTCTGCTGCAATGCAGGAGCCAGGCCCTGTGAACCAGCTGGCAGCTCCAGAGCTGTCTCCCTTCCTGGGAATGTGCATCCCTCATGGCAAGGGCTGCAGGAGCAGAGCAGGGACCCTGCCCTGCAGCCCTGGGGCTCTCCCACACCTCCTCTCCTCAGGTGGCCCTGCAGGCTGTGCAGCACAGACACCAAACCCTGTGCAGTGTGTGACAAGCTGGGCACCTCTCGCAGGTTCCTCCTCCCGGGGGGTGAAGCTGCTGGGTTTGGAAGGTGCTCTGTGGTTTTTTGTATGAAGTGGGAATGACAGCCCTTCACCCTGAGCTCACTGAGCCCCATTACCAGAAGCTGTCTCACAGCTTTCTGCACTGTCCCCAGCCCTGTCTGCTCTCCCCAGAGCCAATTCAGGTGTCCTCCCAGCACAGCCAGCCCCTGGTCCCCGACACCCCAGCATCCCCATCCTCTGCCCTGCCCTGTCCCCAGCCCAGCCCCAGCAGCCTGCCCACCCCAGGCGGGGTACTCCCAATTCCCACTGGCATATCCCTCCTGCCCCTCAGGCCCCGGGCAGAGTGCGGGGAGGCAGGAAGGGGCTCTGGGGGTGCGGGGCTCTGATTTTGGGCTGTGGGTGTGACGGCAGAGCCCGGAGCGGGCGGTGCCAGCTGCCCACTGGCGGCGGGGCTGGCCCGGTGCGCCCTCCCCGGCCCATCCCGCTGCTCCAGGGACCTGGAAAATAACACACCATGCTCACAAATGAGCCTCGAGGATGGAGAAATTGTCAGCAAAACACGTGCTTTAATTGCTGCGTATAAAACCATTAATCTCTTAAACGCTAGGAGGCACAAATGATGAAAAATTAAAAGATATCGAAGGAAGGATGTATTCCCTGCCTGGGAGCAGAGATTCTCCAAGGACCCAAAGGACATGCTGTTGGTGTGTTCCCAGATCCAAGGCACTGCAGGGAGAACTGCCACTGACCAGAGGTCACCAGTTCAAGGCTGCAGAGAAGTGTCCTGATGGCCAGCCTGCTCCTCTGCTGGTGCAGCTCCTCACGCTCCATGCTGTGGGCAGGATGCTGGTTTCATGTGCTGCTGGCGTGCTCCACTCTCTGGTACAGTGTGTGAGTGCAGCTGGCTCCTCTTCCACGTCTCTGCTTGAACACATTTGCTTCCCACACCCTGCTGGGCAGTGGTGAAGGTCAGGAGCAGCAGCTGCAGCACCAGGGAGCTGGGCAGAGGCTGACAGCAGCCACCCCTCCTGTCCCCAGGGCTGTGTGCTCCCTGCCCTTGGCAGCACCATCTCCCCTGCTCCAGCAGTGCCTGCCCTGCCATCTCCATCACAACCAGGATGGCAGGACCACTTTTTGATCTTCCCTAGTCCATTACAAGCTTTGTGAGAAAATTACCAGGTGGGAGCCCACGTTCCAGGAGATGTCTCTGCCCCAGAGGAGAAGGATCAGCCTGGGATTATTCTAAGGTCAAAGGACACGACTATCATCCCCTCCTGCCTCCTCCCTGACTTTCCTGTCCCATGTTGTGGTCCTGGTCTTCTCTCCTCGACCATGAGTCCTGGTTTTTAACCCATTTTTCTTGAGTGTCACTACTGCCCTCCAGCAGCACAGCTGCAAGGCTCAGGGCAGTGACCTGCTGATGAAGGCACTGCAGCTCTCCCACCCTGTCCCACAGCCCCGCCACAAACGTGACATTTTCTATTTTCTCAGTAGCACATCAGCCCAGTGCCACAGAGCCCAGGGCTGGCAGTGGGAAGCCCCAAAGGCAGCATTCCTGCTGGGACAGCAGCACACCTACCGTTTCCTGGAGAACTGCTGGTCTATCTCCTCCAGGGACTGTCCTTTTGTTTCCGGCACAAAAAGGTAAATGAACACAACAGCCATCACTCCCATCAGCCCATAGAGAAGAAACATCCAAGAGAATCCGATGGCATCTGCAGAGATCCAGGTGTGTGAAGGAGGAGTCACACCGTGGGGTACAAAGGACACTGGTTGCTTACTGTGAGGTGGTCATTGGTGCCTGACAGGGGCATTTATTTTGTGAAGCCTTCAAGAGGGCTGGGAAACTCCTTACCTGCAAGGCTTGGACTGAGAATTGGCAGAGGGAAAGGCTTTGCCAGCAGCAGGGGCAAGAAGGCAGCCGAGGTCCAGGGCCAACAGTGCCTGCTGAGCAGTGCTGTAACGCTGCCTGTGTGCAAGCTGCTCACTTTGTGCTTTCTGAAACTGTGGTGCTACAGTGCAGCCCAGTGGGCAGTGGGGGATTTTTATAAACGAGTGACAGAGAGGCTCTGACCAGAGCTGCTGGTGCCTGGCTTTCCTGCTCTCAGGGGCAAAGGGTCACACCTATCCCAGCCTCAAGTCCTCGCGGTTCAAAATGCCACTTCATCTCCAAATGGCTCGTGGTGGCCACCTTCCCTAGCCAGCTGTGGGAGGTGGAGGGAGGGGAAGGGGCTACTTACCAATAAGGTCCAGGAAGGAGAGGCTGATCAGTAAATTAGCAGCCCAGTTAAAGCTGTTACAGAAGGCAAAGGCTCTTCCTCTTATCCCAGCAGGGTAAATCTCACTCAGGACCAGCCAGGTCACTGCACACATTAGAGAGATCACAAACACAGTGTGGAGTTAAGCAATTTGTTTGGGAAATGGGCAAGGGAGATTTCAGCAGGGGGTTTAAACTCTGGCTTCACCCAGCCCCCGCTGCTGGTGGTGCCAAACATTCATCGATCTCAGAGGCAGATCACAGCAGAACCCTTCAAACCCCCTGTGCTCAACGCTTCATGGAGGAATGAAATAGCAATAAACACGCCCAGGGAGTAAAGAAGAAAGCAGGGTAGCTGGTCATTCCATTCACAGGAGATGAAGAGCTCTGACAGGCCTGCTGTCAGGTCATGCTCTTTGTAAAGAAATGAGAAAAGGGTGGAATTAGGGAGACAACATTGCATTTGGGCTAAAATCAGAGTTAAAGCAATACATATCTTTAAGTCCCTCTCATCCTGGGGTTATTTTGCTTGAAATAATTTGCAGGGTGGCTGTCAAATCCATGAGACTTGCTCACCTAACATTGTTTTCTTGAATTAAATGCTGTTTTCTCACATCAAGGCATTTAAATGCCAGGAAACAGTAGAACTTACATGGAAGCAAGAACTAATCTTTAATCTCATCTAATGAAAAAAAATATAATAAAAAAACCCCAACTGATATTGAGAAACTTCAAAAGAGGTTCAACTTCCAGTTCTGCACTAACTTCCATAATCACACAGCAGAAGCCCTTCAGCTCCTCTGTCCTCAGCCCTGTATTTTCCTCCTCACCAGGGGGACAGGAAGTTTATGTAGTGCTTGTAGGGTTTGTAGGATGCCCTGATTTTCCATTGAACTTCAGAGAAAAAAAGCAGCTTTACAAGGGTAGTGGATAGCATGGAAGAGAAAGCTACTCCAGTGCTGTAGCTGACAGAGCTGCAGTGCTAGAAAATGATTCAGGGGGCAGGAGGGGATGTATTTCCAGTCCCCAGACAGTGAGCTGCTCAGCACAGCAGATACATAAGGAATGGTTCAAGCAGGCAGCCTGCAGATCAGCCCTGGTTTAATTCTCTGGGTTAAATGCAAGGATAAACACCACACTTACTTGGCCCAAATCCAATTGAGAAGGCACTCACAAAAGCCATCATGCTCAGCAGTGTAATCCAATTTAAGACCGTATGTTGTGCCCAGGGAGCAGCACCGAGGGGAGGGCCCGTGCTTTCCAGAGCTCCTTTCTTGGACTGACCTGCCAAGTCCCTTTTCTGAGTGAGGGAAGGATTAGGAACAACCTCTTTGCTTTGAGTGCCGGCAAAAACTTCTGTAAGGCTCCTTGTGGCAGCAAAGCCAGGGCCTGCCTGACTTTTGGCAGCAGCTGACGCTGGTGGGACGGGTGACACGGCAGCCTGGGGGAGCACAGGTGTCAGGGGGTGCTGGCTGAGGCTCTGGGAGGCATTGGGGCCTGTGGCTGCTCTGCAGTCCCTGGCCATGGCCAGCGGGGCCGTGCGGCTGCTGAGGCCGATGGTGGTGACAGACACGGCCATCACCACGCAGCCAGCCATGAGCAGCACTCTCCTGCCTGCCCTGTCTGCCAAGGCCATGGCCACCAGCGTGGCCACCACCTTTACTGCTCCCAGCCCAACTGAGGCCAGGATTGCCGAGGAGTTGCTCTGGAACCCCACGGAGTGGAAGATTTTGGAGGCATAGCCCAGCACGTTGGGCTGCCCAGTGAACTGCTGGAAGAGCACCAGCCCCAGGCCCACCAGAGTCCGCCTCCTCATGTTGTCTCTGGTCCTAAAAAGATCAAAAAATGAGTAATGCTTCTCCTGATAGGGCTCTTGCTTTGCTGCTGCTCTGTCCTCTGAGTCCTGCAATGGGATGAGGCCCTTCTGGCAGTCTGAGTCCCACGAGCTTAATTTAACAGGGTTCACTGGGAGGAAGAGGATGCTGAGGAACTGCATGGCTGTCGGGGCAATGGCCAGTCCAAACATGTATCTCCACCCCTCATCCACGTCTGCGAAGATATAATTCAGTGCATAGGACAGCAGGATGCCCACGGTGATCCCCGCTTCGTAGAGAGACACCAGCAGCCCTCGCTGGTGAGCAGCCACCATTTCTGAGACGTAGATGCAGCAGGCCATGGATGAGACAGAGATGGCAAAGCCCACAGTCATGCGGCCCATGACCAGCACGGTGAGTGACCTGGCCAGTGTGAGGAGGAGGCTGCCCACCAGGAGGACCAGGTTGCTGACCAGGATCGCTCTCCTCCGCCCGTGGCGGTCGATGAGGATCCCCCCAGCCAGGGAGGCAAGGAGGGCTCCGATAAGGACGGAGCTCACCAGAACTTCTTGCTTGAAGCAGCTGAGCTGAAAGTCTGCCTGCAGCTGCAGCAGTGCTCCAGAGATTATCCCCAGCTCGTATCCAAATATCAGCCCGCCCAGGAGAGACACTGTTCCGGACAAGAGCAGGACCAGCAGTGCACGGCCTAGAAAACAAGCAAGCAGTGCTGGGTTCAGTTCTTGATGCTATAAAACAAGCTGTCAGCATGCACAGGCTGGAAGAACTCTCCCAGGACAGCCACAGTTTTCCATCCACAAAGTCATGATGTGGAATTCCCCCACAGGTCACTAGGTCGCATGTGTAGAGCACTTGCAGACAGTCACACAACCCACCAGACTTCCACCAACTGCAGGGGTACTCATTTGGGGTGCAGAATTTTAAATCAGGACTTTTTAACAGAGTTAAGGCTTGTTTTTAAGTGCAGAACAGTGATTTGTAGTGTCTGGAGTTGTACAGTGGGATCCTCTGTGGTATCTCTTGATTGTAACTACAAAATTTGTTCTGGGCAGGAAATGCAGCTTCTGCTTTCTGGTTCCGCATTATTTTCACATTTCAGTGCATGTGGTACAACCAGCTCTCCCTGCAGGTTTTGCATTCTTATTTCCTATCTTGTGGTTAAAAGCCCTGCTCAAAAAAAAAAAATGTTTATTTTTCCTTTATTTTCTCCTTTAGTTAATCTTGTATCCTCAGCATGACTTTGTGGGATGGCCCTGATTTCTTCATTTCTCCTTCTGCAGCCCACAGCTCCCAGGATCTCCAAGTCAATTGCAGTCCAGTCAGGCTGGTCCAGGCCCACGGGACAAACTTCACTGTGAGCTGAAAGTTTACTGTTGCCACCCTCAAACACAAGTGACTCTTTGACCTTGCCCTTCCCACAGGGCTGAGTGTCCCCGTTTCCTAAGTACACAAATTTAGCTAAAATAAGAGAAAACAGCAGCAAAAGCAACTCAAACAACCCGCCCCAAAGAACCCTGCAAAACCAAGGTGCTGCATGTGCTTCTCACCATGGGGAGGGGATGCAGGGGTGACCCTGTGTGAACCATGAGCCATGTTCCACCAGCAGGGATTGCACTGAGGCAAGAGCTGATGTGGGGACCTCTGAGGACAGAAGTGACACTGACCTCACCTCCAATTACACTTTTGAAGCATAGGTGAAGTGCATTAGTTTTGGGGTTTGTGCTGTTTTGCAGCATGTAATACCATCTGAATTCTTTCATTTAATTAGAAATACTCACAGTTTTGGTAGACTGTACGTGGAAAAAATGTTGGCATAACCACCAGACCATGGAAACTTTTGTCACCCTGCTGAAGGACCTTTTTCCTGTCACAAGCTGTGATTAATGGGAAGTGTCTCTGCTTGGCCTTTAATTACAGTTATCAATAAAGGCTATTTCTCACTAACGGCTGTATATAAATACAATTATTTTTATTTATTCTGCAACCCTCTATATTTCATTTGTGCTACTTATGCCATCCCAGCTATCCCAGTCCCTCCCACCATGCTCTGTGTGACCATCTGCGCTGCTTTTAGCACTCCTTGTATATGTTAATCAGATAATTAGAAAAAATATCTGCTGAGAACATAAAGCATAAGTGGCCTTCCCATTAGCTTCAAGCCACAAATTCTATTAGACACAGACAGTCCCACTATAAATACCATGGCTGATTCCATCAGGTTTTGCTGCGTTTCTCGTTAACCTAATAAGCACTCATGGCTTATGAACTTTGACTGAAACCCAGTTTGTGTATCGTCTATTCTGACGTAGCTGGGGAATTCGAGGACTCTGCAGACCTCCACACGAGGACAGAAGGTTTGGTGGAGCAGGGAGCTGTGCCAGGCGATTCCCTCGCTGCAGCAAAGGGAGAGAATCCGTGCCCCGCTGTCCGGCCGGGCTGGGGCTGGCACCGGGCTGGCACCGGACCCTGCTGTCACCAAGGCCAGCGCGGTGGGCACCGCCCGCTGCCTCCGGAGCTCGGCACGGCACGGCAAACCCCGCTCCCTCCCCTCTCCCGAACCCGCTCCCTCCCGGGACAGCCCCGGGACAGAGCCACAGGAAATTCCTTGGCTGCTATGCTCGCTCTACGCGCTGCTGGGACCGCTAAAAACAGAACAGAAAGGAAAGGAAAGGGCGGGGGATGCACCCCAGCCTTGAGGAAAAGTAAAGTTGCAAACTTTTTTGGGGGGGTATTTTTTAGAAATTTCTCCCCGGGGCAGCGCGTTCCCGTTCCTCCCCGGCTGCCCCGTGGCCAGGGGGGCTGGCAGCCCCCGGTGCCCCCCGTGCCCCCCGCACTCACCCATGGCGGGGGCTGAGCCCCGGCGGGCGCGGAGCGCGGCGGGGCGGAGCGGGGCCGAGCGGGGCCGAGCGGGGCCGGAGCGCCACGTCGCTGCTGCCCTGCCCCCGGCCGGGCAGCCTGGGGCTTGTAGTCACCCTGCCCGCCCCTCTCGGGGGCGGGGGTCCCGGCTGGGGCAGCTGCACCGCCCCGGGGCGATGCGGAGCCGGGACCGCGGGGGGGGGAGCCCCTGGGTGAGCCGGGGACCCGGTACGGGTCGTGGTGATTTGGGTCACAAACGAGGATGTGGGTCTGGCGGCTGGAATGCCAGCTCTGTCCCCAGCCTGTCTCACTGGAGGAACAGGAATGTCACTGCCTGCAGAGCTGCTCTTGCGCACAGCTTCACCTCTCTAGACGAGAAAGCCTCCAGAAAGTGCGCAAGAGATTGCTGGTTTGTTCACGTTTTTAGTAGCTCGGCTGGAAAGCCACGGAAACCTGCTAAGAAAGGGATGGCCACTTGAAAGCTGAAAACAAGAGCAGCAGGGGAGGTTTAGGTTGGATATCAGGAAAAGGTTCTTCACACAGTGCTTGGCACTGAACAGGCTCCCGGGGCAGTGGTCACAGCACCCAGCCTGACAGAGTTCATGAAGTGTTTGGATGATGCTCTGCAGCACCTGATGGGATTGTTGGGGTGTCCTGTGCAGGGCCAGGAGTTGGACTCTATAATCCTGGTGGCCCCCTTCCATCTCAGTATATTGTTCGAGTCTGTGATTCTAAGACTGAGTTAAGAAAGGGGTGGCCACTTGAAAGCTGAAAACAAGAGCAGCAGGGGAGGTTTAGGTTGGATATCAGGAAAAGGTTCTTCACACAGTGCTTGGCACTGAACAGGCTCCCGGGGCAGTGGTCACAGCACCCAGCCTGACAGAGTTCATGAAGTGTTTGGATGTTGCTCTGCAGCACCTGATGGGATTGTTGGGGTGTCCTGTGCAGGGCCAGGAGTTGGACACAATGATCCTCGTCGCCCCCTTCCATATCAGTATATTGAGTCTGTGATTCTGTGGTTCTAGGACTGAGGTTGTCCTCTTAACTTTCATGGCTGTGGGACAGAAAGAATCAGCCTCTCAAGATTATCTCACAGTGCTCCATCAGGCAAAACATTCAGTGTTCAACTTCCTTTGCAATTAACATTCTTTATCTGCTGAGTGGAACAGGAACCTTCCTGCTGTCCTGCATAAAAGACACTGGGACTTGCACTTGGATGCAAGATTATTTTCTGAGGCTGATTTCACGTGTCCCATAGTCCAGTTTGTTAGACAAGGACTTTACAAAGCATGATACACCTCGAAGTGCTTTCAAAACTCTTTAACACAATAGGCAAACATTGCCTCTTGGTGCTGTTTGTGTGAATGGCAGCTGCTGGGCGGGTTGTGCTGAGCTCAAGTACATGAGATGCTCAGGAGTTTGCTGTGACCCCGCTGGCAGGGGAGGGGACAGCGAGGAGGATGTGGTGTCACAGGTGTGACATGCACAGAGCCTGGCAGCAGGCACTGCCACTGCAGGGTGAGTGCAGCTGACCACAAACCTGCTTTGTGAGCTGGCACGTGTCTGCAGCTAATATTGCATTAAAAACCTTTGCTGAGTTTTAATATTTGGTATGTTGTAAGCACACAAGCTCCAGGACAGCACTCTGTGGAGCCTGTGCTGATAAAGCTTTTTGCCCCATTACAGAATTGAACTGGGGAAGGTCTGAATCAGTGACCATTGTGCCTCTGACACATGCAAAAATTAACAGGTTGGGTGAAGAATAAAGAACATTGGAGTACATTATAATTTTTTTTAAAGAGCCTTTTCAGTCATCCTCTGTGTTAAATTAATAGGGAATTTAAGAGAAGTATTTAAAATTGTTATTTTTCCAAGTGTGGAGATACATCTCATGTGTCTGCTCTGTAGAGCAGTGGTACCAACTCATTTTATTCCAAGTCACAGTTCTGGGATGCTTGAGATGGGCCATATTGGATTACGTATATCATTTCAGCTTTAGTCTGTTGATATCTGGCTGCAACATAAGCAGCAGCTGATCAAATGTTTTGGTTTTGTTTCTTCTCAAAATCATAGAGAATAGGAAAAGTGTAAAATCATGTACCTGATTTGTAGATTAAATAAAAGCTTCCCATTTGTATGCTCTAATTTCAGTGGGAATACAGGATGTGAAAACACCTTTTCCAAAACCTTGTGTCTGATACAGCCTGACAGCTGCAACAGGGATCACACACTTGGTGAAGAATGGCTTCAAACACCAGCCAACAGAAACCCACATTGTTCATGGTTTTCAATAGCATTTGCATTTCAGATTGGAGCAGTTTAAACAGCTCTGAAATCACAACCAGCTCTCATGATAAGCAGAGGGAGAAATTATCCCAATTTTCTCTCTTCCCCAAGACCCACATGAGACCAGTTCATGGCAGACAGCAAACACTACATGTCTGTGTCTAGCCTGATGTTCCACATTTGGGGAGCACAGGGGGTGCAGGGGATGCAGTGTGATCTTGCCCACGATCTCTGGCCCCCCAGAGCTCAGGCCAAGGCACTTTGGGTGAGCTGTGTTAGGAACTGGAGGAGATGTCTCCCATGCATTGTTCCCCACCATGCCAGGCAGAGAGCCAGAGAGAACCCAGAGTCCTCATCAGCCCCAGGGCAAACTCACTCTTGGCTACATGACCTCCAATTTGCCTGAACAATCCCTTCCTTCTGAAATTATTGCAGTGTGAGAAGGAAGAAATTATATTTTTCTCTGTGGTCACTCAGCATTTATTTTTCTGCCACCTGAACATTTTCTGGAGGCTTCTTGGTCTCCAGCAGGGCAAGAAATATTATTAGCACTGACAACGAGAAGGTGAGGTCTTGGTGAGCACAGGAAGAGCTTTATGGTGTGTTTACCAAAGGAGGAGAAAAAGATGACATCAGTGTGTGCAGAAATGCAGCTGTCACATGGACACTGTGGAGGCTGTGGGTTGTTGTCCTCTGGAGAAAAGGGTGAAAACCTGCTATGATGTGCAGCAGGGATAGTTTGGGGGGGAAAAAAGTCTTTCTTTGGGGTCCTTAAAGTACATCTTTCTTATCACACCTTTTGTAGCCAGTGGGTGTTCTGGGCCTGCTGAAAGAATTCACAGAATTCACAGAATCACCAGGTTGGAAGAGACCTTCAAGATCATCAAGTCCAACCCATTCTGTGCCACATCCAGGCTTTTTTTAGACACATTCAGGGATGATGACTCCACCACCTCCCTGCGCAGGCCATTCCAGAACTTTATTACTCTTTCTGTAAAAACTTTTTTTTTTTTTTTCCCCAGCACCTTTGTCCCTAAACTCCAAGTGATTTTTTTTTTTTTTTTTCCCAGCACCTTTGTCCCTAAGCTGCACGTGAGAACGCCTGGAGGGGGTTGGATCCACCAATGCTTCGTGCCTGCAGGCACATTCGTGTCCTTGCTTCCTCCTGTGATGCCTTCCTCCTCCTCTGCACTCCTGTGTCTTGGCAGTGCCATTTCCCCTCCGATCCTTATCTCGCTCCTGGCTGCCGGGCTTGTGGGGCCGGGGCAGCACATCCCCAGGGCTGGCACATCCATCCCCAGGGCTGGCACACTCATCCCCAGGGCTGAGGAGCAGGAATGTGCTCCTGAGAGCTCTGCCTCGGGAACGGCAGCCTGTGTTTGGCATCAGCACCCGCCTGTGATTGCTGGAAATGTTCCCCTCTACCTCTGAGCTGGAGCAGCTGAAAGAGGCTGCAAAACCACAAATTGAAATACAAATACAGGAGGAGAAGGAAGTCCATCCTGGCAAAAGGAAGATGTGTTCAGGAATCCTCTTCACACCCTCAAGAGTATTTTCTTCTATTATGATTGACCCTTAGGAAGGGGCTCGGGGGACCAAAGTGACCAAACTCTGTTCAGTTCTTGGTGGAGGTGATGGTCCCTGAGCTGGCACAAGTGTCACAGCTGGCCTGGATGGAGACAGCTCACCAGGAACCTGCATTTATTGCACGCTCATTTACATCCCAGAGAGGTTTCTCCCCCTGATGCCAGGCTGCAGGTGTTTTCTGTCGTGATGTCCTAACCCAGGGGGTTCTCTGGCAATGCCGGTCAGCAGTGCTGGTCCCACCAGGAATTTTGTTTCCTTGTACATTTTAGGGATGCCTCCAGTATGGCAGCCTGCAACAACTCAAATTCATCCCTTTTCCCATCTGTCCAGCTCTGAGGAGGGCAGCCTCCATCCCTAAAAAAGCTGGGAGAGCTGCTTCCAGGGCTGAACCTGCCTGGTGCCAAGGGATCTGTAGGACAGCAGGGATGAGCCCATGAGCTCTGCCTTGGTTCCCATTAGCTTGGTTTGCTGGGCTGCAATTTTTAAACTTAATTACATTGTTTGTGAAAGGAGAGTTTGTAAACGCTTGTCACCAGGAGCACAAAGTTACATAAAACCATTTACCAGTCTGTGGCTTCAGAGCAGTTCTCTGGGGTGATTCAATATTCCAATAAAAATACTGGGTGATACCATAAATATTGTAAATGGCTCTAGTTAGTTTCCAAGGGCTATGTCAACTGTTTATTGCCTTAAGAGAGAAAAGAATAAGTGAAATCACAGGGAAGATAAAATTTAAATAAATAAAATAAAGGGGAAAATAAAGCAAAAATATTTTCTTTCATATTTTGAAAGCTCTGGAGGAGGTTTTTGGCCAGCATGAGAGAAAACCATCATGTTTGCCAGAATAATGAACTGAAGGCTATCTGTGTGCACTTGCTTATAGGTTGTGTATGTGTGTCTGTGGAGGTATCTGTGCACAGATGCTCTGCTAAAATCTGTTCATAGCACGGGGAAAACCTTCTGCTTTATTTGAGGGTTTGAGGCATTTGCAAATTAAGGCCACAGAGAATTCACCCCATTCCCTGGGCAAGCTGTTGGGCTCCTGCAGCCCTGCCACAGCTGCAGGAGGGTGCCACGGGTGGGCAGGATTGCAGGATGGATTATCTGTATCATTGAAAACTTGGGAAGGTTGTTTAAAAGTTGTCACTGAAGCAAGATAAATATTTGCCAGGCATGATCCCACCGTGCAATGACACGTAAGCTGTGTGGAATGTGTTAATAAAATATAAATGTTCTGAAAAGGAAACAAATGCTGTGGGTGAGAAAACAAAGACAAAATGGACTTGCAGCACCTCCAAAAGCAACAATTGAAAACACGTTGACATGGACTGGGCTGAATTCTCTTGTACCTTCTGAGGAACATATTTGCAGCATGCACAGATCACCCAGTAGGGCAGTGGGTTTTCAGGGTGCCATGAAAACCCAAGTACTGCTCCAGTGAGGTTCATGAGGACAATGAGGTTGATCCATCTCTTGATAAGATGGCAGCTTGGCTGCTGGAAGGGGGAGTGACCTGACTCAGGGCATGAGTGGCCCGTGGCAGACCTGGGGCAGAAGCTTTGGTGGTGCCCAGCGTGGGGACCCCAGGTCACAGCTCGCCCTGCTGCAGGCTGCTGATGCCATCAGCTTTCGGGCAAACCCCTTCTCCTTCCCGGCCACCAGCTGGGCAGCTGCAGGGGGCCTGCACAGGCTCCAGCAGAGGCTTTTGGCACGTGAAAGAACAAGAGCCAGCGATGGACCATGCTGCGGTGGTGCCCAGAGATGGAGTCCCCACGGTGATGCTCCAGGATGAGGGGACATCCCTGGAACCCTGCAGGGGGGTTCCACGGCGATGACGGGAAAACCTCGGGGGAACCACGCGCTCCCACTTGCCACCTCGGGAAGAAACGCATCCAACACCTCCCTTGCGAGCCCCGGGCCGGCTGCAGGTCCCGCTCCTGCGCCGGCAAAACCACGGGAGGGCGCGCCGGCTCGGGGATGCTCGGGGACGGGTCCCACCGGGCTGCAGTTACCCAGAGGCGGGCGGAGGGCAGCAGGATTCCCGGGTGGGGAACACAGGGAGCGGTCTGGAAGGAGCAGCGCCGGCAGCCCCGGGAGCAGAGCGGGCAGGGCGCGTTATAGCGGGGGCGCCCGAGCGGTACAGCCGGGCGGCGCTTCGGCAGCTCGTAGGTTTCCGTCACGGCCCACCGAGGACGGCCGGAGATTACCGAGCACTGCCGAACGGGCGCCCCGCGCATGCGCTGCGTGCGTTGCAGCGATGGCGGCGGCGCAGGCTGAGGCGGGCGGTGCGCGTTCGGTCGCGGGCGCTGCGGGCAGGTGGGCCCGGGGGCGGGCGGGCGGGGCTGCCTGGCGGGAGGGACGGATGGACACACAGACACACAGACAGACACGCCCCAGGGCGGGGTGAGCCCCGGCGCCCCGGCTCCTCAGCTCGCTCTGAGCAGATCTCAGGCACTCAGCGCCATCCTGAAGGATGCGGGGGCATTTCTGAGCCCGGGTGACACGCTGTGCTCTTTCACAGTGCCCCTGAAAGTCGCCCTGCTCTCGGCGTGCCCCAGAGCGTGTTTTATCAGGGACGCTCCCCCAGCAGGGGCTGGGCTCTCAGAAGGTTGGAGCTCCAGGTCCTGTGAGGCTGCGGGGCTGTGCAGATGGCTTGCATTGAGTGTTGGCCACTCCGAGGGGTGCAGCACCAGTGGCTGGGTGTGATCTCAACTGGCATTCCTGCTTAAGGCTTTTATGGGTTCTGTTGTGTTAAAATAAAGCTGGAAGACATGTAAATTAACTGCTGGCATTTGATTTGTTCTTTTAAATAGGGATTCCAGCTCCAGCGGTCTACTTCGTGGATTATGTCACCAACTCCATCTATCTTGAAGATATTGTGGACTCAATTACTGTTCAGGATCATATTTATTCTGTACAAAAGAGTGGGAGTGATGCCAGTGAGCTCCATAAGTTGGCAGAGAGGATGGGTGAGCTGTTGGCAAGGATGCACGATGAGGATATCATCCACGGGGACCTCACAACTGCCAACCTCCTCCTGCGGCCGCCCACGGAGAAGCTGGACTTGGTGTTGATAGACTTTGGACTCAGTTTTATTTCGGGTCTTCCAGAGGATAAAGGAGTTGATTTGTATGTTCTGGAGAAAGCCTTCATTAGCACTCATCCAGATGTTGAAACGATGTTCCAAGCTCTGCTGAAGACCTACGCAGCCACGTCTAAAAAATCTGGTCCTGTGATCAAGAAGCTGGATGAGGTTCGGCTGAGGGGGAGGAAGAGATCCATGATTGGGTAGAAGGGAGTGGGGTTAGGGGTGGAGAAAGAGTAGGCTTTGCAAAGAGGGTTATTTATATTTCCAGTTGGTTTTATTTCACAGATCACTATTTTGGTAACTGTGTCTTCAAATAAATAAACTTGAAAAAGTTTTAACTGTCATCATGTAACCAAAGTAATTGTGAGATTGGGGCACGGCCAAGAGAGAAACAATTAGAGGTCACTTCTGTCCTAAATGTTAAATATTTCTAATACAAAGTAGTTTACAATGTCACTCTACTCATCTTTGTGTGGTTAGAATCATTCAGAGCAATCTTTCTTGGCCTGTAGACCATGAATTTGTGGGAGGTTCTTCAGAGACTACAAAACAGCATCTACAAAAGGTAGCTGAGAAAAACAAGTGTGTTGTTTTTCTCAGAAGACTTTACAACAAAGGGTTTAAATCTGTTACAAACGACTCAACACATCCTGAAAATTTTCAGAACTGAATTCTGGAACATGAGTAATGCTGAAATAACACACTAAACATAAATCAGGTTTGTTTTCTTCTGGTAGTAAATTGGCTTTTTTCACGCTCAGTCAATGGTACTGTCTGAAGAAAACACAAAATTTGTTAATCCAGAGTAGTTTTCTACTGAGAAACTTCAACTTTAAGCAAGAAGTCTGCTGTAAATTTCCTCTCTTGGAGCTTTACAAGGGGGACTGCTGGTATTGCTGTTTGCCCAGGTAGGCAGTTGGCAGAGGTAGGTGGTAATTATCTTTGTCTTGTAATGTTTTCTCTATATTACTTCGTTTTTCTGGCTTACTGTATCTAACAGTGTGAATGGAAGGTGGCCAGAGGAGACTCTTGCACCCCACAGTGGGTGGGTTCGATTATCAGCTTTGTGAGCAGGCTGGGATGTGAGCTGGGTGAATGCAGGTAATGATACAAAGAAACGGTGAACTCTCGCTGAGCGGTTCGCTGTGCTGGGCAGTCTGTATCCATGGGGAAGGTCCTCTGTTCTCCTGAGCCCTCCCTTGGAAGGGATGAGGCTTTCCCTGCCCTCTCGGAGCAGCGCGGCGAGCAGAGGGGACGGGGCAGGCGGCGCCGAGAACCACCAGGCGCCTCGGCGAGCGCGGTCAGGCTCCGCGCGGTGGCGCCGGCGCAGCGCCGCCGCCCCTGGGCGCGCAGGTGGCCGGTTCGAGTCCCGCGGCCCCGCAAGTGTCCTGGCGCGGCGGGCTGCCCGTGCCCGCGGCGCATTTCACCTCTTGCCAGAAGAGCCGCCTGGGCGAGTGCCCGACCCCGGCGTGTGGGGCTCGGGTTCCACCGCCCAGCCACAGCTTTGGCTGCCCGGCCGGCCACCTTCCTTCCCTGCAGCACCCCTTGGAGCTCTCGTGTGCCTGCGTGCCCGGAGTGCTTCTCCCCGTGTGGCACATGGGCACGGACGAGGAGCTGCTGTCTGCTGCACCTCTGCTCTTCGGCCCACCCGGAGCACGCACGGACACTCGGATGGTGCGGTGCTCCCCGGTGTCCCGCGGGCTGCGGGAGCCGGTGGATGTGCACTCACGAGTTCCTAACGAGGGATCTGAGCCCCGAGTGCCGCCCCCGCGGAGGGGAGGCAGCAGCCTGACCTCCCCCCCTTGCCCGCCGTCCCCCATCTGTACAAACAGCGCTCTCACCTCTCCCGGTGATGCCAGGATCGAGTTCTGTTTGCAAAGCCCTTTGAAGCAGTCTGTTTCCAGCTATCGTCGTGTTTGTTAGAATGCGGCTCTCCCTGCGGGACAGCGGAGCAGAAACAAAGCCGATCCACGGGAGGTTTCCACGGGCAGAGCGGTGCCTGTGCTCAGGCCAGCCCTCCCGGGGAGCTGTGCGTGGGACTGGCCTGGAGCAGGGGCTCCTGAACTGGCCTCTGCTGAAATCAGCTCTGGGATGGAGCTCCAAAACAAAGCAGGACATTACTGGTCATGAAAAGCAAAATGTTTTGTTTTTTCACTGCGTGATAAACCCCTCGTTGTTATATAAGCGTTACTTTCTGCACATCTGTGTTAGGGCTTGTTGATATTTCCTCTTGCTCAGCCTGGTGTGTCAGATGGATTGCTGTAGAGAATGCTGAACTGTTGCTGTTTGAAGCTGGAAAAATCACAGCAGGTTCGTGTCCAGCAAAAAGGACACTCTGGACATGCAAAGTGTCCATTCACATCTTCTTGCAGCCTCAGCTATATCAGTCCCTCAGGAGTTGGACTCAGTGATCCTTGGGGGCCCCTTCCAACTCCCTCTGTGATTCTGGGACAAGCTGTGTCTGCAGCAGCACCTCCTTGGATGAAAACCCTGACTGGTTCACAGGGCAGGTGGAGGTTCCAGTTTTTGTTGGCTGGGAATAGCTTGACATGCTGCTGTGTTAGCTTTCTGTGCATCTCTGTGCTCATAAGCACAGAGGTTTCAATTACTATCATTGTTGTTATTGAAATAATTTGCCATTGCATTATTAACACTCAGGCTTTATGTGCATTGCATGTCCATTCTTGTAAGGTAAATACTTCCTTCCTTCCTTCCTTCCTTCCTTCCTTCCTTCCTTCCTTCCTTCCTTCCTTCTCTTCCTTCTCTTCCTTCTCTTCCTTCCTTCTCTTCTTTTCATTTTCCTGAATACTTTATCTGCTGCAAATCCAGTTTTGAGCCACCAATATTCTTCCAAACTCTGGAAGTGGTGATATCCTACCCAGAGGGGCTGTTCTCCCAAAGGCTGTGATGTCCTTCAGCCCCTCCAAAACCTTCTTGCTCGCCTGTTGGGGGGACCCCGAGATTGTGGGATGTGACAAAGGGTGGCTGGTGGTGCATGAAGCCACTGGGGGTCTCTCTGCCACCATCACTAGCACCAGGAAAACCTGTATGTTCAGGGAAAACCTTGGAGCAGGATGTATTTACAGCTATGTGCTGGATGTACAGTTGATCACTCTGGGTCTTTCTCTGCCTGCATTTTTTGCTTTTAAAAGGGAATTGTTGTCTCAGGGCATCAGCTCCAGGCCTGCGGGGAACAGCTTCATTTCCAGAGGCTTCCCAGCACCTGCTTGACCTTGCTCTGCCTCTGGATATCACTCAAAAATGCCATGAATACAAGGAGGTGCAGACAAGATGTGGAAAGAGGAAAGAAAGGAAAGAGGGAAAGACAAATGAAATGGAAATAGAGGCATTTTTTCAGCAGAAAGTGCAGTGTAGTATTTTGGAGGGAATTGCTGATTATTGATGGAGTTGCCTTTCTGTTTATTTTGGTATCTGACATCATCAGTAGTTTCTGGGAGTAGGGAGCTCTTGGCAACCAGCCTGACTTTAGCTTGGCAATAAGACCAAGTTCTGTTTTGCCCACTGGTGCCATGAGGGCAGAATGGAGCTAAGGGATTTTTTTTGAGATAAATATGAGTTGGAGAACTAGAGGAGCACTAAGAGAAAAAAGAAACATCAAAAAACCCATACAAACAAGGAACAGGGATGGAGACACTGTTGAATAATCTGGGAATGCTGTTGCCATGATTTCTGGACAGTGGCTGCTCTGTCATGGCAGTTACTGTGTGTATGTAAAAACTATGTATACAAGATACATGGTGTAGCTTTTTTCAGTGAACATTTCTATAGTTTAGGCTTTGATGTCTACAGGAAATTGATATTTTCCAGTTTTGCAAGATGCAGAACACTGATAACCTTTTGTAAGCCTCTTCTCCCATCACTGCTGATAGAGAACCCAGTTAGTGCAATAAAAGCTCATTTGTAAGCCAGGGTTCACTCTGTGAGGGTCACTACAGATAAATAAAGCCCCTCCCTGGCCCAAGCACAAGCTGTGTCCCACAGTGGTCCCTTTGGGCACTTCACAGCACCTTTCTTTTGTCAATAAACTAAACTTACTTTAAGTAGTAGCCCAGGAGTGGTCTGAGCCCAGTGATGGCAGGGAAAGCACAGGGCACCTGCAGCTGCTGCTGGCACTGGAAATGGGGGTAATAGAGATGGAGTTTACAAGAAAACAAACTAATTAAACCTTAATTAAACCTTAATTCCCCTCTGAAGGCCAGGGAACCAGCATGCAGCCCCTGCACAGTGGGTTCAGCTGGAAGCTCTGCGGGCTGAGCCAGCATCTGCCCCGCTGAGCTGAGAGGGGCCAGGAGGGGCTGGGGAAGGGGCTGTCCCGGCATGAGCCACGACCTGCAGGGGATCCTGCTGCCTGTCCCCTCGCCCTGCACACTGCCAGAAATGTGTATCCTTGGAAGAGAAAGAACAAACTGTGCCCGTTGTTATTGTTTTGAAGCTTTTTTTAACTTTCAAGGTTGATTTTGAGAGAAGTTTGTAGAGCTCCTTTGGTCTGGCATGTGGCACACACTCAAACACGGGATCCCAGTCTCTCTGGCTGATGGGATTTTGGGTAAGCTGAACCTGTTGTAAGCAGTTGCATTGTTTTACTGGCCTGAATTTTGCTTTCAGCCATCCCTCTGTCCATCCTCTCCCCAGCAATGAAGCAGCTTCTGCTCCCACAGCTGTAGTGGCATTGAGGCTGCACAGCAATCTCATTTACTTTTGACATGAAAACTTAGTATTCATGTTGTTGAGCAGTTCAGGAAAAGCAAGATGAAAATCCTCAAGGATTCCTCTCGGTCAGCTCTGTGCTCTCTTCTGGGCCCCGAGAGAAGGTGCCAGCGGGGCAGGGCAGCCGCGGGGCCGGGCGCCAGGCGGATGCCGGATCCTCGCCTTGCCAGCGGCCCCGGCAGTGCCCGGCAAAAGCTTTTGTGTCCCTTCTGCTGTTGGAAAAGAGCCGCAGTGGTGGTGATGTCACCACCCTTCAGCCCCTGCCCGGGATGGCTGTGGGCATTAACTGATTTGTTACGTTACTATTTGTGCAAAATTACATATCTGCTGTTAAGATGAGGGAGGGGAATGGAGGAGGTGGATCCAGACCAGGAGCAGAGTCCTTTCAGATGGGAGCACAGTCCTGTCTCTCTTGCTGATTGTACCACCACATTCTGATTTCTTGTTCCCTGTGTGCCAGTGATTCATGGTTTGTATAAGGGGGATGAGGTTCTCTCACATCTGCTTTTTAAACCAATGCATTTGACTCCAACTTCCTTGATGATCTAGGAAATTGTATCAAGGAGGAGTAACTCTCCAGAGAGCTGATTAATTCTGAAATGGAGATATTTTTCTGTCATATATGGCACTCAGAGGATGCTCCTGAAGTACTAAGGGTATCACTTTGCTTTCCCATTTTTCTCCCCACCACTCAGCTTTGTCTAGCCTTCACTTGCAAGAACCCAGGCGGCGCAAAAAAACTGCTCCCTTGGCTTTGATCTCTTGCTCATCTTGATAGTGGAGCAGCTCAGTTTCCTGTGCTGTTTGCCTCTCACTGCACTCAGACGAGACCAGCACCTGCTGAGATTCACTGCAGTCAGGAGAGGGAATCCTGTCCTGCCCCACATACTCCCCCATCTTCTTTCTGATGGCCCCGATACAGGGCAGAGCTGGCAAGAAAATCCACCCTCGGAGTTGAAATTGGGCAGCTTTTGTGTTTTCTTTCTGACTCATGAAGCATCCTTAAGGTCCAGCCCGTAGGACACCCAGGGTACAGTCAAGGCTCGTCGCTTGCTTGCTGGGGCTCACACTTGTGTGAGCCAAGACTTTGCCTCTTGCTTTTCCGCTGTTTCCCATGGCTCTATCCCGCTCCGCGCCGCTGACCTTTTGTTTGGTTGTGTTTGCTTATTTTTAATAAGAAAAAAAAAAAAGGAAAAGAAGAAAGGCTGGGAAATGGCGAGGTGGGGGAAAGGAGGGAGATGTAGGGGCCGTATAAAGGGCGGGTGTAGGGGATGGAGGCGGTGTACCGGGGCGCAGTGCGGGGCCCCTCCCGGTGGGCGTGGCGGGGCGGAGAAGGGCGGGGGGTCCGGGGGGTGTCCCGCCCACCGGGAGGGCCGTTCCCGGGGGATAAAGCGGGTGCGCGGGTGGATGCGGCGATGGGCGCGGGATGGCGGCGCTGGGGGCGCTGGTGAAGAAGGCGTGGAGCGTGCGGAGGTTCGTGGTGCTGCTGTGCGCGCCGCTGGCGCTGGTGCCCGTCCTGCTCAGCCTCCCCCCCAAGGTACCGCCGGGGGACCCCGGGTGGGCGCTGCGGGCTGGGGACCCCGCTGCGGGGCGAGGGGCACGGGCAGCGACAGACAGCGAGCGGGGCACGGGGCAGGAGAGCGCCCTGGGGACGCGGCACCGGGGGCTCCGGGGGAATGGAGCGGCGTTCCACGCCGGGAGCTGCGGGACACGGAGCGGGGACACAGCCCGGCTGCCCCGTGCCACCGCTCGCCCCAGCAGCCTCGGGAGGGGGTCAGGTCACCCCGCTGCCTGCGGGGCTGGACCGGGGAGCAGAGCGGGCTGCACGGCTCCTCGCCCTTTTGGAACAAGATGAGATCAAAGCCAAGGGAGCAGTTTTTTTGCGCCGCCTGGGTTCTTGCAAGTGAAGGCTAGACAAAGCTGAGTGGTGGGGAGAAAAATGGGAAAGCAAAGTGACACCCTTAGTACTTCAGGAGCATCCTCTGAGTGCCATATATGACAGAAAAGCCTCTCCATTTCAGAATTAATCAGCTCTCTGGAGAGTTACTCCTTGATACAGTTTCCTAGATCATCAAGGAAGTTGGAGTCGAATGCATTGGTTTAAAAAGCAGATGTGAGAAACCCTCATCCCCCTTATACAAACCACGAATCACTGGCACACAAGGAACAAGAAATCAGAATGTGGTGATACAAGAGAGACAGGACTGTGCTTCCATCTGAAAGGACTCTGCTCCTGGTCTGGACCTCCTCCTTTCCCTTCCCTCTTCTTAACAGCAGATATGTAATTTTGCACAAACAGTAACAAATCAGTTAATGCCACAGCCATCCCGGGCAGGTGCGAATGGAGGGGGCATCCTGTGGTCATGTTGTGTTTATAGGGGGAAGAAGGGATAGGTAATGTGAATTCTGTTTAATGTTTCTTATACAGACATTGGGAGGTGGGAGGATCGTACCAGCTCAAGCTCTGTGGCAGTGATCAGTGCCTCTTGCTGGTACCCAAGAGCCCTGTAGTTTTTACCAGTAGTGCCCAAATGGCATCTGGGGAAACTGAGGCAAAACCAGCATCACCCAGGGCCGGGCTTTGCCAAGGGGTGGAAGGTAGGTGCCCGGTGCTGGGAGGCTGCCTGGCATCGCTGGCACATCCCCTTAGTGATGGGAGTGACAGGGGGCTGCAGGGCTGTGCTGCTGTTGTGCTGCAGGGCTGGGAGTGCCTGCCCCGCTCTGGGTGACTCTCAGGGACCTTTGGTGCTGTGTCTGAAAAGGCTTTGTGAGTAAGATAAGTGGTGTCTTGCAAATGTGGAAACTGGTCTCCTCTTAAGGTTTGTGCTTTAGCATGTGATGAGATGCACATAAAGCAATCTGTGGCAAGACTTTGGGGGCTGGAGGATTTTTTTGCACAGCTCTTGTGCACCAGGAACCTCTGAGCCTTGGGTGGAAGTCCACAGGGCAGTGAAGACACTGTGGAATTTTGCACTTTTGACTTCAGCGTGAGCCAGATTTCACCCTCATATTCTGACTCAGATCCATTTGAGAATGACTTTTTTTAACATCAGAAAATAAGTAATGATCAGTATGTAGTGAATATAGAATGTTTAGGTACTGTAAGGACACAAAGCTGGCACTTAGTTCTGCCTGTTCAGTGCTTGTCAGGTGAAACATTCTCCTTTGAGGTACAAAATACACCTGTTAAATTAAAAAATATAGATTGACCATTGCTTTATTTAGTGGCACCATATATTAAAAGTGACATTTATTTGGATTTAATGTCACTTTTTTCTTTGTTTTATATTATTGGTTGAGTTATGAATAGGACTGTGTTGAATGTCTGCCTCAAAGAGCAGAAAACACGTTGCACAACAGGTACTAAATTCCCTTGCAGATTCATAAGTGAATAGTTACATTTCTACATTAATCTTCAATAGCTGAACAAATGACTTCAAGTGTATTTAATAGCATGTTGTTTGGCTTTGGCACTTGGTAAAATTGTGAGATGAGATTAAAGAGGGAGCAGCTGCACTGTATGCTGAGTGCAAGCTCATGTCTGTTTGTGAGAAGAAATCACAGATGAACCCAGCACTGTGGGAAGGGCCTTGATCTAGATGCTCTGTGTGCTGGTGGAAGTGTGTAGTGTCACACAGGCAGTACAAGGATTTGGATGTTCAGGAATGGGATTCCTGTCCATGTACAGAACTAAAAAATGTCTCTGTGGTGTGATGGTGCTGCTCGCTCCCGCTCAGCTCCCCAGTGAGATGTTAGTCCACTCTAGGGTGCAGTCCGTGGAGGAGCTCGTGGACAGGGTGGTCTGATCAATGCTGTTTTATTGAAGAAAAAATGGTGTTGGGAAAGTGGAAATGTTTGCAGCTGAGCAGGCAGCAAAGCAGGGATACAGCTGTGGTAATGGAAGGAGACCCTGGCAGAGCTGACTGCTCTGCTGCTCGCCTTGGGGGTTTGTTCTTCATTCCTCATGGATTTTAAAACATCACAGGTGGTAGCAGTGGCACTGGCTGGTCAAAACCTGGATGCTCACATGAGTGAACATTTCAAGCAAGTCCAAACTGCAGCTTCCCCAGGTTCTCCCAAGGTTTGGCATAGGGGGGAACCTGTAGCTGTTAACTCCTGTACACAGCTGTATCTGTTCATGTTCGGGGGTCAATGATTCATCCAGGGTTTCAACACTAAACTCTCTCACTTGTTCAACAAGAAAAGAAACTTGCTGTTGCATCAACAGGGGATTAAGTTCTGACGTCTGGAGCTCGCCTGACCCCCTGTCCACAGCCTGAGCCGCGAGGGGCTGAGGGAGAGGAAGGAGCAGGTTATGCTTTTAACCAGGCTGTGAGAACCAGGGGGAGGAACAGGACAGGGGTCAGCAGGCAGGGAGCAGGGGATCGGGGGTGGCAGAGTGTGGAAGCTGTCCTGGCACGTGATGGCAAAGGCTGCATGCCCTCGCTGGTCTGTCCTGCCATGGGACTGCAGCCCAGCTCTCCTGGGCAGCCAGGTCGTCAGAGCTGCTGCAGGTGTCCAGCAGGAACTAACTGACTGGGCTGCTCTGGAGTTACTGGGAGCTGTCCCAGGCAGGGCATCCAGGGACAGCAGGCTGGGGCAGGAGGAGTTCTGGTGATGTGCAGTCACTGTGACAGCCGTGATGCTGCCTAGTGCTTGTGCATCTGGAATGGGGAGTGTTGGACAGGCTGGAGAGCCCTGCTGGGATGTCGGAATGCTGCCTGGCAGGGTGCAGCAGAAACTGGTGGGAGAGGAGAATCAGCCTCTGCTGGTCTCAGGATGAGCCTTCCCCTGTGAGAACGTGTCTTACAGGCACCTCTGCAGCAATTTCCTGCTCTGTCGATGTTAAAAATCTGCTCTCACATCATGTCACCATTTATGTTCTCCCTACTGGGATGCTCAGCAATTTTAATCTCCCAAGGGATTGCCACCATAAGAAGCCACCTCAGCTTTGGTTTCAAGGGCAGCATTTCATTTGGATCTGGAGACCAGGAACTCATGACTTAAAGCTGATAGAACACTGTGGCTGTGGCTGCTTGGATTAGTATGTCCTTTCTGAGTGGTACCCTGTGATGTGGGTGCAGTGGGTTTTCAGGGAAACCTACATTTTAGTGACATCCCCCTGGAAACATAAAAGAGAAAAATCATCCATCAGGTCTGCTCTTGCTTACTGGTGATGGACTCCAGCAGCCACATCTTCAAGCTGTGATTAGAGCTCTTGCCAGCTGTCACTCTGCAGTGGTTTTTCTCCAGATCCCTGTGTGAGTCCCTTCACAGAGGTGTGGTGACAGGGCTGGCACTGCTGCTGTTATGTTAATTGCCCTTGTTTTTAATTGATGGCCTCTGTAGGTGGTGGTTGTGTAGAGGGAGGCTGGTGTAAATGGTTTTGTCTACAGCCTCCTTTCTGCTAAATAGAGAAATGAAATTTCTGCTTTGTGGGTGTGTTTGCTGAGACCTCAGGGTGTGCAGCCCAGGCTGTGTGTAGAACAGTGCTTTGTGTCCATCAGGCAGCAGAAGGAAATGCTCTCTGTGGAGCCACTTCCCAGGAGCCAGTCCTCTGCACAGGGCTCTGTGTGTCACCTCTCGCTCTGGGTGCTGCTGAAATGGCTGGATATTTGTCCCGTGAGTGGAAGTGCCTGTGACCCCCCTGCTCGGGGGGCTGTGAATGATTGCAAAGAGCTGGGGCAGGGCAGGAGGGGCTGGAGGAACTGTTCTGCTGGAAGGGGCATGGGGGCACTTTTAATGAGCTGTGCAAAGAGCTTGTTCCAACAGCTTCTAATGAACTCAATGTCTACAGCCTCTTGGCTTGGTAACAGCTGAGGCAGCCAAATCTGCTAAAAGGAGCTCTGAGCAGGCAAATAGGGCCCAGTGCCTTCAGAAAACAGACTTGACTTCCTCAGTGGCCATAGAGCAATTTAAAATTAACTTGGATGTGATGGGTCCTCCTGGTTAGTACAAGGAGACTTTAAGATCTTCCAGAATAAAAATGACACTGCTTGCACTGGAAAGCAAAGAGCATGAAGGGCGTCTTTGTGGGCAGAGGGGTGATGCAAATGTAGACAAAGGAGGTGGGAGTGGGTTGTCCTGCACGCTGGAGGGGAGCTGGATCCTGGCTGGAGAGCAGAGCAGGAGCATGGACAGGCAGGGAACAGCCTAGAGAGCAGCCTGGCAGAGAAATAAGTGATTGTGGCCTGGTTTTACATTTCATACACAAAGTCCATCTCTGCAGTGGTTGTGTGTGGTGATTTGGGAAGGCCAGTTTCACAAACCTGGAAGCAATGGTCGGTTAAAAGATGAGAGCAAGAACTTCAGTGGGGAAAGGGAGGGATAACTGCAAGTACAGTGACTACATTTTACCACATCCTCTGTGAGCTTCAGCCCAGAGAGAGGGCCAGCCTGGCAAAGAGCAAGCTGGCACTGGGAGGGTGTGAAAGCAGCAATGCTTGGGTTGGGGGAAAGGGAAGTCGTTATTGACAGGAGTTAATATTAATTGGAAAACACGACTGCATATAAAACATGTCTGCCTGATTCCTGCCTGTGTCTGCAATGGTTGACTCTATGATTGCAAAGGTCTTTTCCAAACTACTTTTTTCTGTGGTTCTATGAAAAGAGATACAGAAGAAATCCCTGGGCAGGGTGTTGAGGGTGATGAACACAAATGTAATGTTGCCAGATGGACAGTGCAGAAAAAGCCACATTCAGTGAAGCATTTTTGTTCTATACTGAGCAAAATTCTGATAGTGCAATCCTACAGCATAAGAAATGGACTGATAATAAATATTTTTACTGTGATAGTAACTAACAGAAATTTAAAATTTCATACATCTAACCCTGGCTACTTTAAAATCTATAAGTTCAGACAACTTCCATACAATAGTTTTTCAAGAGCTGCCTGAAGAGTTTGTTGTGTACCAATAGGGTGGGTGTATTTCTACAAGCCCCAGTACAGATGGAGATCACCAGGGATGCTGACCACATGCCAGGCTGATCTGTGGCCTCCCTTGGGAAATATAAAAAAAAAAAAAAAAAAAAAAAAAAAAGGTAGGAGATCACAATATATAATTAGCTCAACACAGCTGCATGACTGGCTACCCACAGCCAAGGTGGTTAATGTGGTATTTGTGTGTATGGGATGTGTGAAAGTTGACAAGAGCAGTGAAGAGTCTACCAGGCTGCTCTTTGTTGAGTTGGTGACTTTTTGCCACACACTCCATTTGCCCACCTTATCTGAGCTTCAGATGTCTCATTTTAAGAGAGAAATTTTTTTTGCCAACTATGAAATACCTCAAGAAGTTTAAATAAAAGTGTTTAATAAGCTTTATACCATTTTAGCAGAGGAAAATAGATTCCCTGAAGCTCTTGCAGCTTTGTGGCCCTGTGTTACTGGCCCTTTCTAGCCACTCTGCAAATAGCCAGAGGGAGCAAAACGACTCCACTGGCAGGGAGGCTGGTAAACAGGGCTTGGGTTGAGTCCAGATTACATAATGCTTGCAGGAGCTGGCTTAGTAGAAATCAGATCCACAGATCCATCCTGCTGGAGAGCAGGCAGTGGGCACAGTGGGGCTGGTAGCACAGTTCCAGCTGTGCCATGAGATCACTCAGTGCCTCTTTCCTGCTCCAAGGAGTTCTGTATATCACAGGTAGGATGTTTCTTTGTGATAGCAGAGGGATAAAAGGGCTTGAGAAGCTCCAGTGCAGCCAAAATCTCTCTTGGTATATTGGTATCAAGGTCCTGGAGGAGCCCTGTCTGCCACTCTTTTAGCTGGTTAGAGGGTGGTGGAGGAGCCTGTGTGGCTGATGGGGCTGTGATGACCCTGCAGCATTCAGGGGTTGATGGAGAAAACCCAAAGTTTGGCAGTGCCAAGGCAGGGCTGCTTTGAGCACTGAGTCTGCCGGGTGGGGAAGCTGTGTGCCCTGGTTCTGGTGGGGAACAAGGTCCAGGTGAAGGTCCTGGTGTCCCTTCCAGGCTGGCAGTGGGGACTGGTGGCTGTGCCTGGGTGAGCCAGCCCGCCCCTCCTGACCCACATTCCCTGCCAGAGCCTCCTTCCCTGGGGCACCTCATCTGCCCTTCCCGGAGACCGCCAGGGCTCCTGCCCACAGGAGACAGCCTCGTGCCTTGGCTTCCTCTGCCACAGCTCAGCAGGTCCCCCCAGGTGGAAAATCCCCAGTGCTCGGAGTGCAGCAAAGACAGGATCCGTGTCTGCAGGGGCAGAGGTCGGTCCCAAGGCTCTTGAGCAACAGGAAGAAGAGCTGCTGCAGTCCAGAGCCACGAGTGCTTTCCTGGAAATCATTAAATGGCTACAAAATTAACCTGATCACAAGATCCATTTTAAAGTTCATATGTGTCACCATGAACTTTGATAGAATTCTGTTGAAAAATATAGATACAAGAAAGAGGAGTCCTGACAGGGATGCAGCCAAGGGATGGGAGGATAAAGATCATGTGGAGGTGATGGTTCCACACAGAGCAGCGAGTTCAGCTCAGCCTGTCCAGGGGCACCCTTGGCCAAATCCCTAAAGGACCATTGTCCTAACATTTGTTAGCATTTATTGCCTGTGAACTAACCAAATATAACAAACACTGGGGACATAATTGATTAACATTTACAAAATATCTTGTAATCAAAAAGCAAAAATTTCATATGGATATGGTTCAATTTTATTGATGACTTTTTTTTTTTTCATTTTGGGGATTGCTTGGTTAAATTTATTTTGGATTGGTCTTTTTCCTTTTTTTTTTTTTTTCAATGGTTGCCCTATCTCAAAAACCTTTTCAATATGGCTGCAATTTGTGCTCTTTTAGGGTAGAATAAACAGCACCACTGCTTTCTTCAAGTGGTTTCCTGTTGATCCATATAGGTTTCAAAAATTCAGGGAAGCCTTTCACATAGCAGTTCTTTCCACCCTCTTTCATTTTTACCCCTTGGCTTTTGATCTTGCAGTGAGGAGGAGTTATTAGATTGATGCTGTGTCTCATTGCAGTGTTTTCCAGAACATTTTCCATACACTGGAGAATAAATATCCATTACTTATAATTAGTTTTCTAAATTGTACATCATCTGTTTTATAAAGTCAATTAAAGGCTTCACTGATATGCTCTTGTATCATTGTTGAATATTTTCAGTTGCTCTACTCCTCTAAGAGCAAACGTGTCTTTACTTTACTTTGAAGTTGACTTTGGTGCAACTTTCCTTGTGGGAAACTGAAGAATATTTTGCCAGTGGGAGAAAAAAATTATCCATATGGCCTTTGGAAATCAAATGGAAAAGAGCTTAATGAGAGCAAAGCTATTTCTTTGGCATATAAAAAGAATCATAGTAAAGAGGAATTATCAGTTGGCACAGGAATTAAATTATTAATCTAGTGGCAAACATTTTAAAGTGTGATTCTTTATTTTGATAGAGTTTATCACTGCCAGGTTTGCTGCTCTGGTCCTGCTGCTTTAGGGGAAATGAAGCATGGGGAGCACATGAGAGCTGCCAGGTGCCAGGGCTGAGCTGAGCCTGAGGGTTTTGCTTTACACACTCTCATATGTCATTTTACTGGCATCTAAAATTAGGTCTGAAAGTGATCTTTAAATCCAGATCTTGGGCACTTCATGTGAAGCATTGACACTGCTACAATTAATGTATGAAAAAAAATCAGTTACACTCAGTTCTGCTGTGTTCCTGTTTCCACATTCACTGAAGTGCTGGGGCCTTGCTAGCAGGACCCCTTGTCAAAGCAAAGCCTGGGTGCCAAAAGAAAATCAGGAATTCTGTAATTTTGTCCACCTTTCAAACCCTCACTTGCAGATGTGGTGAACATAAATCCATGTTGGTTTTGACCTCATTCAGCCCAGGCCTGCAGCCAATTGTTCGTAGGTGAACAGGCACATGTGGCTGTGCTGTACCTGCTCTGGTGCCTGGCTGAACCTTCAGATGATGGGGCTGAGATCCCATTCTCCCCAAAATGGAGCTCCCCACAGTCCCCAGCCCTCGCTGTTCCCAGCCTTGGCAGGGAGCAGAGCCATCATCTCCCCCTCAGCAGCCCAGGGGAGGAAGGTCCCAGCGGAGGGACAGTGGTGCCTTTGACTCACAATTCAACCTGCTCAACAAGCTGGAAAAGTGATAAAATAAATAGTTCTGTGGCTTCCAAGTGATGCTCAGCAGTTATTTATAGCGCTGTGGGCTCTCTGCCTGTGCTTGCTGACAATATCCCTGTTCAGCCCTGCTGTGCCCCAGCTCAGCTCTGCGCTGGGCTCTCCCGTCCCGGGCACTTCCTTCCATCGCTCGTTGTTTTGGCCGTGGCTCTGGTGACAAATGGCTTCGGTCTAGTTTGTGCCTCCTGGGTGGATGGGTGAATTCATGCTGTGGCCTGGGGGCACTGGGTTTCTGCCAGCCTTGGCCAAGGCCGGGGTGATGCCGGGTGATGCCTGCCCGCAGGAAGTGCTGTGACACCCGGGTGCTTGATTTACTGATTTCCCTAGGGGCTGGGATCTGTTGCCATGGAACGGGTTCTCATAAATCTCTTGGGAGACTCTGATCCAAGAAAGGAAACCTTTCTGAGTGCTGCCTATTGCAAATGTGGGGAACATACATCTCCCAAGGCTGTGTTTGCCTAGCTGTGCAGGGCATGGTCTGTGGAAGTTGGAGGGAAAGCACAAACATTAAATGGGTCAGACACCTGAGCATGTCAGCAGCAATGCCAGCCCTAATTCAATATTGTGGGACAATTCTTGGTCTCCAAAGGTTCCTTGGTCGATGCCTATGAGCCTGCAGCATGTGTGAAGATCAGGCAGTCAGGGAGGATTTTGGTTTTGCTGTGGTCTCAGATCAGTCCTGAACCCCTTACACAATGTAGGGGGCAAGATGCTGAACTTGGTGGAACTGATTTGGGAGAAGTACTGTATCCTTAAGAGAGTAACTGGAGCATTTTGCTTCTCTAAGTATCTCCAAGTGACAAAATGTCTCTGTAATGCCACATCTCACTTTTCCTCTCCCTCTTTTGCAGGAAGGAAGATGTCTCTATGTGATCCTGCTGATGGCCCTGTACTGGTGCACCGAGGCCCTGCCCTTGGCTGTGACAGCTCTGCTGCCCATCGTCCTCTTTCCCTTCCTGGGGATCCTCCCATCTAACAAAGTTTGCCCACAGTACTTTTTAGACACCAATTTCCTGTTCCTCAGTGGTTTAATCATGGCCTCGGCCATAGAGGAGTGGAATTTACACCGCAGGATTGCTCTCCGGGTGCTCATGCTGGTGGGAGTCCAGCCAGCCAGGTGACTACGGGAGCAGGGGGTTCTCCTGGGGGGTGGGAGCTGCATGGGAAGAGGCTCTGCTGTGCTGCTGCAATAGTGGGGGTTGTCCACACCCCCTTTTCTCCAGTTTATTGTGTTTGTTCAGCTGTTTGCCCCTGGGCCAGTGCAGCACAGGGAGAATCGTTGGGTTCAGCCCCATACTTGTGCTCCATCCAGTTTCAGGAGGGTCAGAGAAGTCCTTTTTGGTATTGGTTTTGTTATCTCTGCACATGAGCTTTTCCTCCTCATGTGTCAGAGAACTTGCCAAACTGAAGAAATTTAGCTTTTCCTTTTTTTCTCTCTTTCAGACTAATCTTAGGGATGATGTTGACAACGTCTTTCCTGTCCATGTGGTTAAGTAATACTGCCTCCACTGCTATGATGCTTCCAATTGCAAATGCAATTTTAAAAAGCCTCTTTGGGGACAAAGACACTTCTAAGGATATGAACAGGGAAAATGAAGAAAACCAAGGTAATTGAGACAGGGCAGTAGTAAAAGCCAGCTGAGGTCTGCCCTGCTGCTCCCAAATCTGCCCCATTTTATTGACTTCACTGGCACAAATACCATGTTCACTAGCTTGCAGCTTGATCTCAGGGCTTTATTCCCGTGGTGGAAGAATACTGGCAGAAAACTCCCCTTTATCTGCCCTTTCCTCATGTCATGCAGGAGACAATGCTAATGACTGGCCAGGAAAACCAAAGAGGCAATGCCCAGCCAACCTGGCTGCTGGCACAGGTTAAAGTCCAGCTCTGTGGCACGGTGGTGGTGGGATTTGTAGGGATGCTGTGGGGGTAGCTGGAGCCAGGGAGGGCTGTGGATAGGGCAGGTGATGAGTGGGGTCCCTCCCTGTGGATCCAGAGCTGTTGTGCACTTGGGACACGTGTGTTCCCTGCTTTTCCTGTTTGCTCACCCGTGGAACTGGAGCCTGAGCTGGAGGAGAAGGCAAGGACTCAAGGGGAGGCTGGCAGGTTAAAGATCTGTCTCTGAAGTGCTTTGTGATTTTTTCCATCTCCATGTTGCTGCTTGGTGGTGTTCCTGAGCAGGTTGAGGCTAGGTCAGGGGATGTGGCCAGGTAAGACCTTTCTCCAGCCCTCTCTTCACAATCCACTCACCAGAACTCTGGGCTTCTGGCAGACAGTGATGAGAAACAGCAATCCAGAAATGACATCCTGACATCCCCTTTGCAGCTGTTGCTGATAGCTGGAGCAGTACTCACAGCTTCTTCTTCTTCTTCTTCTGCTTCTTCTTGCACTAATTAGTAATTAACCTGCCTCTGTGATTTAAAAGCAATGGCTTCTTAATTCCCACTGAGTCCTAAGGCGGATAAAGGAGTCCCCAGAAGAAGGCTCCAACATGTGCACATCTAATAAAGATACAGTTAATCATTCATCACTGATGTTTAGCAATCAGGAGATATTTGCACTCCAGGTTGCTTTATCATGTTTGCTTTATGAATTTTTGACTACTCACATCTATTAAAATCAAACTCACTGATTTCCTTGCTATAATTTCCTGTTCTGTGTTTTGTCAGTCTGCTTTTAACCTTTTTGTCCCCAGCCTCTGAATTTTGAGTGTCTAGTTGTGGCTGTAAATACAGTGGAGTTTGGGAACACATAAAAGGAAGATTCCCCACCTTGTTCTAGACAATGTTAAGCACAGAATTAACATCCTTGACTCGCAGTGGTAAGAGAAACCAGTTAAAGCAAAGGAGAGGCATGCAGGTAGAAGAATGAATAAAGGGATGCTTTGCAAATATCATGTGATGGTGTGATTATGTTTTTTTGGTGTGGGGTTTTTTGTTTTTTTTTAGATAAAGGCTTTTAAAAGTTATTTATGATACAGGCAAAGGAGGAATCACCTGTAAAATGTACATTTCATGCATCAAAATCTGCATTTTTATGTAGACTTTTTATTTGAACTTTAGTGTCCCAAGGTAGACTCATCCTTTTCTGTAATCTTTCTGAATGGATGAGCAAAGCTGAGTTCCTTGAAAAAGTGATGAATCTGATATTACACTTAGAAGTGGAGAAGAGAAAAAGGTATACTCATTTCATAGTTTATTAAATGTTTATAATCTCTCTGAATTGTGATCTGTGCTCCAAAAAAGACAGATTCATTTGTGAAGGGAGGTGTATGTGGAAGAAAACTTGTACAATGGCACGTGATAAAATCCATTTGCCAATTGACTTGGTTTTATAACACCGTGGTAGAGTCCATGAGGCAAAAAAATAAATTTGGGTGGTTAAAAACAATTTAAAATATAATAAAGAATATGTGACATTTCGATGCATTTGACTTACAGCAAAAACATCTCAACCAGTGCATGAAACCAGTTTTGTGTAGGACTTTGCTTCCACACATGGTGCTTGAAATCAAGTGATCTCTGCTCAGTTGGTGACACTTTTTTCCTGATGAGAGAATTTCAAGCTTTCAATCACTTACGTCCATGCTCAACCATGTGGGCAGCATGTTATGGATCAGCAAATACTTACATTTTTGTGTCATTGGCAGCTAAAACTGGGTGTAATAATATGCTCATTTTCACACACTTGGCCTCTGATGCAGGAGCACAGGTAGTGAGGTTGGATGGCTGAAGTCCCAGCTGGTTCTCGTGGATGAAAGCAGGGGTATAAATTTAACACCAACAGATATTTTTCAGCTTCTAGAACTTTCCTTTGGGAGGTGAGCCCTGCAGTTCTGTTTGACATCTCCAGCAATAATTGTGTGACAAGCTGGAATCTGCTGTGCCAGCAAGCCTGACCTCTCACCTGCTCCTGCCCACTAACCCTCATTGGCAATATTTCATTTCTCTGAGCACCTTAAATATCTCCAAGCAAAAATCACAAGAAAATATTTCCATTCTGTTTTTCCTTCATAGAGAATATTCTGCAAAAGATAAACTGCATTCAGTGTTTGAGGTGTAACTGAGTCAGATTTGGAAATTATGTCTCTAAAGGGGTAGATGAGAAATGTGCATTTTGGACAGTGCTGCCTGCTTTGACTGCCTAATCCCAGACAGTGCTGGCAGGGTGTGGCCACAGCACTGCTGCCTGAATCCCTCAGTGGGTGGAAATAGTTCTTTTTGGGTCTGCTCAACCTTTTAGAAACATTAAAAATGTCATTAAAGCAAAAATTATCTAGGAAAAGCATTTCTGCCTCTAAGGTATATGAGGTATTTTGGTGAAATGGCCACAGAATTTTCATACTGCTCTGTGAGAGGTGTGTACAGCTGAGTCCAAGCTCTGTTACCTTTGGCCTTTTCTGGCTTACGAACCTGTAATAATGTGGAATTCCTTTTTTATAAATTTTGTCGGAAAATCTCTGCAGTATGCCTGACTTTCCTCTGCATGGCTACCTTTGCAATCCTTCCTTGAAAAATAACTCACAGATGGTCCTGCTGAGATGGGCTGGTAGTCTGAGCTTACCAAGGGAAAAAAAAAAATTAGAAAATGCTGAGGTAGAATGAAATGTGCCTGGTAGAGCCAGGACTGGGCTTCAGTGGGGCAGAAGTGTGAGAGCCTTTGGGCTAAATCCACTGAGGGACCAACAGTCAGCCATGGGTTAATGTTCATCCTTCTAATTACACCCCTTCATCAGGGAAAGGTTGGGATGACAGCTCAGCATGTGTGTGTCCAAGCCAATTAACTCCAATTCGGTAAATTAGCCATGTGTAAAACATGACATTGCAAAAATCCTTGGTTCACTGAGCTGGAACGAGCACAGTGGGGTCTTGGTGCACACGTGAGTGAGTCCAGAGACTTTGACCACTGGCTCCTCTCATGCTTTTGATCTCTAGGTCATATTGGGTGGAAGGGGATTGGGTTTTGGGCTAAGAAGGGGTGCAAGGAAATTTGGGGATTGCTGGGGTGGCAGTACCAGGAATTGGGCTCTGTGTGAAGCTGTCTGCAGAGCACAGGGAAACGCAGGCACACAAACCTCTGTCCCCAAAACCTCCAGAGAGGACAAGGAAAGGCAGCAGGGCCAGCAGGGGTGGGAAGGGCCACCTGTGCTGAAGGTGGATAACACAAGTGCTCCAGTCCTGTGAGGAATGTGGAAAATGAGGTTTTAGCACATCTCCCAGCCTCAGGAGGTCAAGTCATGACCACAAATACCACAAGCCTTAATGTCAGGTCTGGTAACAGAGAGTGATTGTATTGCATTTCCATGTTTTGATTTCCGAGTTCTCCCATGGGTTGGTGTGGTCAGGTGGTGTGCAGCTCCCGGTGTACTGGGGCTGGCTGCTCAGCCTGCAGGGTCTGGCATTTGTGGGGAGGATGCTGGGCTTGGAATGGTCTTTGCTGTCAGGGTGGCTTTTGGAGGACAAATCCCCAAATTTGGTTTTTACAAAACCAAATCCCCAAATGTGTCTCACTCTTGTCTTTAAAGAAGGAATTACAGCCTTAGGGTGACTGCACTAGATGTCTGCAGGGTGTGAAATTCTCACCAAATGGGAATGAAGCTCAGTGACAGGAAGTGCTCCTGCTGTGTCTTGGGGAACAAAGCCCAACAGTGTTCCTTCCTCAGAATGATTATGGTTAATCCTCCCCCAAGAAAACCTACCCCAAACCCATGACTTGGTAAGGGATGTCCTGGAAGTCTGGGCTGTGTTAGAAGATCCCAAAGGCCGGCCTGTGGCAGAAGCTGTACAGGGACCAAGTGTCTGGGTGTTGGAGGAGAAGCTGGGTGCTGTGGTGGGGCTGGAGCAGTGGAGGAGGAGGGGGAGGAGGGCTCCTTGATCCCTGCCAGGTGTGAGCTCCTGACCCCATCCCCTTGGTGTGAGCTCACCCTTCATTTGCACAGCCTCTCCTCTAAGGTGGTAGTTGTTTCCTCTGTCCCTCTGTTTGGTTCAAGGAGAATTTTCTAGATGCTTTGAACTGTTTTAAAGTCCTCATCTTTCTTTTTCAGCATCTTTACAGCAGAATAAACTTTACACTGTACCAACTGAGATGCAGTTTCTGGCAAGTACTGAGGAGTAAGTTAACTATAAAGTTTGTATTAGAGAGTTGAGAGAGAATTATCCCCTGAGCAAGACCAAGTGTTAGGAATTTGAAATTCAATCATTGCAATGTTTTGATTATACCGAACATCCCCGTCACTAGCAGCCTGATGATAAAAACCTTCCTCTGTGTGTCCAGCATCCCTCTGCATGTCCAAATCATTACAGAGGTTTTTTCAGCCACTCTGAAATCATAGCCAGGGCTGTCTCCTGCTGGGGATTTGTGCCTTGGTTTTCTCAGGAACATCAAATGTGTGAAGTCCGTGATGTAAAACCCCCCAGGATTTGCACACTGGTGATGGTCCTGCTTTGATAACAAGGATGGGGAGGAAGCATCTTTTCAGGAACACAGGAACAGATGTTTCTTCCCTCAAATCTATCAAATTTTAGTTCTTTTTCCTTTTGGCAGTCCTGTGGACTTTATGCTCAGTGTTACAAGCTGCTGAGGGGCTGGGCAAGGCACAGGCACCCTCAGCTCCTGTGGATGGCTCTGAGGGTGCCCTGCCCTCTGCAAGGCTGCCAGTCCCATGTGGCACTTCACCAAGCAGACCCCTCTGCAGCACTGGGCTGCTAAGTGTCCTTGAGCACACGGGTAGCTTGGATTTCTAAAAACGGGGAATTTTCCTTCTGTCAAGGCTCTGAAGTGGTTGCACTGTATTTAAACCAGGGCTTTCACCGGATTCTCTTTTGGACTATTTTAAAGCAAAGATCTGGCGGAGGAGAAGGAGCTTTCCAGTGATGCTCTCTCAGACTTAAAGAAGGAGGAGGAATACAAAACCAACATATGGAAAGGTTTCCTCATCTCAATCCCATATGCAGCCAGCATTGGAGGTACAGCAACACTGACAGGAACTGCACCAAACCTCATCCTGCTGGGACAGCTGAAGAGGTATGGGAGGCTGTCCTGGGGATCCTTGTAAATCCTGCAGGATAGAGACATGTTCTTCATCCCTGCAGGAAACTCCTTTCTGTGCTGAGTGCTGGTTTGGAAAATTCATGCTCTTCCAGAATGTTTTGGGAGATGAAGGCAGGGAGTGCACCAGCCTAAGACTTAATAAGCAGGTTTCCAGCCTAGCCAGGCAGGCTGTCAGCCAAGCTGGAGCATGTGTGCTTCACCTCACTGATGCTTTTAATCCCATTGAATTAATGGGACTTGACTCCACACCTACCATTAACCTGGTAACTGTTTTGATGAAGCAGACTGTGCAGTGCTTTGTGGGCAATTATAGCTACTGCTGTATGGGAGAAAGAAAAATAATGAACCCACTGCTTCTTAGTCATAAAAGATTCCTCCTATGTGCATGGGAGCAGAGATTTGTGCCAGCCCAGGTGCCCACAGGTTTTTCTTACTCTTGCTGACCTCTACAAGGAGCACATACAGCCTGTCCTGGGCACTGCAGCATCCCTGCCAGGTTCATGTCCAGACTGTCCAGCAGTTTCTGCAGCAGGATTTATTCCTGGGTGTTCAGGAATATCTTTGCATGAAGGCATTGTCCAGCTGGAGAGAGATTTCCAGAACTTTCCTTGCAGGCTTGCACAGCTGGGCTGGGTGAGATGGGGGTGGCAGGGTGTCCTGGGAGTTGTCCCAACACAATGCTCCTCACATTTCCTTATGTCCAGATAAGTCACAGGGACAGTTTTAAAATGCACAGGGGCAGGTTTGTGGGATATTTCACTGCTGATTTCAGATGCTTGTTTACCCATGGATGGAAGGGTTGCTTTCCCATCTTGCATTAACTTGATTTTTCCCGTTTGCTTAGTTATTTTCCAGAATGTGATGTGGTGAACTTTGGTTCTTGGTTTATGTTTGCATTTCCTTTAATGCTGATTTTTCTTCTCATGGGATGGCTATGGATCTCCATCCTGTATGGAGGAATTAACCTGAGGTATGTTGATATTTTGTATTAGCATTATGAAATATGTGTTCATTTAGGATGCTTCTCATCCTAAATCTACTGATATCACCCAGGATCATGTCCTGGAAAGTAGGGGAATTTACAACTAACTCTAGCAGGTCCATCCCACAACAAGTAATCTAATTTTAAAAAACTGATATAAAACAAGAAGGTTTTAAAGATATCTCATAGTTACATATACTTTATCCAACCAAAATATTTGTCCAGATTATGTATTATATTAATTCAGTTAAATGTATAATTTTAAAGGTCATTTTACTTCCTGACTTTGGCCTGTGGAGGGTAAATGGCACATTTTTAATGACAGAAGGAAAAGCAGGATCTAGCTTTGAGCACCATGATAAAATCTTAGTTCCCCATGACAGAGAAAGGATTTCTTCTTGGGGCAAAAAGCTGGGTTTGGAACAGATTACTTCACAACAGGGCTTAATTTTACAACAAGGTGTTAATCTGTAACTGAGAATAACATGTTTTTCCGGTAAATCTTTGTTGGGCACATGCAACCCCTCAGTGTGCACAACCTAAAGCGATTGCAGCACTGCTCTGCTGCTCATGTGGAGACCTTTTCCCCCCTCCACGCTCTCACAAGTGATGGTAACCAAGTCAGAGTCGTGCTTTCTCCAGGGACCATGCAGAATTTGTGATATTTAGAAAAGCCTTTAATTGTTGTTTTGACTTTAAAATGCAAATGTGGGAGAGGGGAAAGAGAAGAACAGGTGTCCAAATATTTACATTGTCTCAGACATAGGGGAAAAAAAGATCAATGGGAAAGTTTTAATCCAGAAAATGCCAAAGGCTTGTCCTTGACTTGCTGGTGGGGCTTCTCAGGAGGCTCTGAGTGTGCTGTGTGATGCCTGGCTGGCTCCCACTGCGAGAGCTGTGCTGCTCTCACCGTGTGCCAGGGCTTGTGCAGAGCTGAATTCCCTGGCGAGGGCTGGCCATGGCCCATCCCCAGCCCCTCAGGTGAGGGAAGAGGCCAAAGCCCTGGTGAAAGGCAGAGCTGCTGTGGAGCACAGGGACGTGATGCTCTGTGTTTGCTTTGGCTCGTCCCCAGCACAGGGCTCGGCTCCATTGGGATTGCTGGGCCAGCACGGATGCCAGAATTCCCCCGTGGTGGAGGAGACACTGCAGAGCTCCTCAAGTACAGCCAGGGCTCCACAGGAGCCTTGCTTGGGCTGAACTGCCTGGGGATAGTGCTGGATTTCTCTGTGGGCAGGTCCTGGGTGTCTGCAGCTGGGCACGGGCAGGTGGGCAACTGGGCTCTGCTTGAATCCAAAAGGCATTAAAAAGGTTGAGGAGTGGGCTGGCTGAGATGAGGCTGCTGCTAATAACATCTCCCAAAACCCAAGAAATTAAAGGGCCAGGAACTTGAAATGCAGGAGCTTCTGAAAGATCAACCATTCATCTCTATAGAACATCCAGCCACCCTTTGAAACAATAAATGAATCAAGGGCAGGATGAGCAGATGTGTCTGACACAGAAATTTGGGGTTGTAGCTTTAATCAAGGTCACAGTGTTAGAAACCAGGTTCAGTGTCATGGGATGTGATGGGAGATGGAGAGCAAGATATGAATATATGAATATATCATTTGTATGCACATGCTCCAAAGGAGCAAACTGTGAGCAGTCAGTGCAGCCAGGCTAAGAGGCTTAGCCAGGAGCACATTAACATTCCGGCCACTTAGAAATTCCTCACATTTTTTGTTGATCCTCAGCAGCATCCTGGGATCACCCAGGAAATTACAAGTGACTTGAAAAATGAAGGGACAGATTAATTTTCTGTGTCACCCTATTCCTAGTCGTTCTGTCCAAGTAGGTAACTTGCTTGGAAGGAAGACAAGGAAATCCTGCAATGTTGGGACTTTCATTTGGCAATCACAGCCCATGCTGGAGGAAACAGTTCAGAATATAAATGAGAGGAAACTTCCTCACCTCTGCAGGGTCTCCTTTGTATGAATGCAGAGATAAAGAACATAAAAATTAAAGATTTATTACCTTTATCTCAGCAGAGATTTTCATTGTTAGTCTTCACAATCTGAAGATAACACAAACTGTGCTGCCAGACGTGCAGCTCTTTGAACCTTGAAGAGCAGGTGTTGGAGATGGACACTGAGATCTGCATGTGCTGCATAGAAAATGCATTTCCTTTGTGTTACTTAGGTCAGAGGCATGTAAAAATATAATTGTGTTTCTTGGCAGGGGCTGGAAAACAAAAAAATCAAATATAAGAGTGGATGCAGAAGCCAGAGCCAAGGAGGTGATAAAGGAGGACTATCAGAAACTGGGTCCAACAAAGTGAGTTGTAAAGCTGGGATAGAAGTGAGAAATAAGTTAAGTGGGTTTGGAAATATCCTGGTTTAAGAAGGGAGGACTGTGGGGAATGGAGCTTTTTAAAGAAAATTACACCTATATTTCTACTCAGTCTGTTTGTAACCTGCTGAACTTTGCTTTTTGCACGCTCCAGCCTCCTCACCTTTGCTAGCATGAATAATTGCAAATAGCAGCTTTCCCTCAAATCTTCTGAAGAGCAACATTCCTGGTACAGAGGGAATTAATGCTGGATTGTTTAATTACTCTCTATGATTTTTCTACTCCAGGAACAAACTCAGTTCTGTGTGAGTTAGGTGCTGACCAACATAGGCTGGGTTTGTGCATACCTGTCCTGCAAAGCAGCAGACAGTTGCTCAGAAGGCTGATGAATCACATTATGGATGTGAATCATATGGATTGTGGATATACTTTAAGGAATCTTAAAGCTCAGAGAAAGTATACAGGAAAAAGCCAGATCCATGCCATAGAACAAATTATTTTTTCTGAATAATTCCCTCAACTATGCTAGTCAAATGAGGAAAGTAAAAGCTGGTACAAAATGCAATGATGGGGATTATATTTTGGAGTAAGGCACCAGCTGAAAGAAACATGAGTTTTAGACTTTTGAGAAATGCCAAGAAAAAGGGGGAAGCAGGAAAAGCTGCGTATCTCCAGAAATCCAACCCTGCATATGTCCAACCATCCACTGATATTCTGGGCAGCCAAGACTACTGAAGACTGTTGAAACTGAAGGGTTTTTCCTTAAACAGTCTGTGTTTCACCATCTGTAAAATAATATTTTCATACTCAGGGCAATGCTGTGACTATCCAGTGATGTTTGTGTCATGCTATCGACATTGTAATTATTTCTGTTGTGTGGAACATGGAGTGGTTCTTCAAAGACAGCTCTCTGTGCCTGTGCTGTAAATGAAAGAAATTGGTTTATTTGTTCCATTCAGTACATTATCGAGCAGCCTGCAAAATGTCTCTGAAAGAATCAAAGTCCCACTTTGAGATCTAGGAGTGGGAAGGTCCATTAAGCTGAGCTCTACCAATTTGATTAGCAACCCCATAACTAAAAATCAGCTCAAGCAGCCTCTTCCCAAGGGCTTGTGTGCCCTTGCCTGTGCTCAGAGAGATTTTAAAAAGAGTTTTGAGGCATCATCTTAAACCTTGGTTAAACCTTAACTCCACTAGATACTTAGTGAATGCTATTGCCTTTTACCCTGCTGTTTGTCATGTGTCTAAGGGACAGTGTTTAGATTTTGACCTTGGAGGAATTTGTTCCTGCTGTCTCCTGTATGATTTGAATCTCAATCATCCTTTTGTATGGCTTGGGCTGCAGTGCCACCATCCCTGGCTGAGATCCTGGAGGGACATGGTCAGAGGAATGACCATGAGGAACTGCTTGGCCCTTCCTCTCTGCCCCACCCAGAGGGTCACCCTTGCATCCCACTGTTGGGACATTCCTGGTCTCCATCTTGCCTCTCCTTAATGTCATCCAATGAGAGATAATTGCTGGCAAACAGCAGTATTTGCAAACAGATTTACAATCTGTCCCAATGTGTCACTGTAGCTGGTTTTAGAAAATCAGTCTCACTTCTCAGCCAAGGTGCTGCAGCAGGAGCTGGGTACTTGTCCTAGCTTGGATCCACCCCTTCAGCACATCAGCATTTTAACCTCATTTCTTTTCATTTCAGGTTTGCAGAACAGGCAATTTTCTTCTTCTTCTGCATGTTTGCAATCATGCTGTTCTCCAGGGATCCCAAATTCATTCCAGGCTGGGCAAGCTTGTTTGCACCAGGGTAAGACTTTATTTTCCTTCCACTCTGCCATTTTGCAGTAACATTTCCAAGTCATTGACATTCCTGAGTTTCTGATTGTTTTGCTTAACACTATTACTCAGATTTCCTTGAATAAATTAAGTGAGCATCAAGTAGCACAGGCAACTTTGCATTTTCTGGCTCCTAGAGGAGGTGCATGACGCAGTGGGAAGTTGTGATGTGTCTGTTTGAGGCCATCCCTAGGATTTAATGTTGGGAATGCTGTTTGTAGGTATATTTACAGTAAAATACTGAGTTCTTTAGGCAATCCACTGATTTCACCAGTGGTATGAAGACTGAAGAGGAATGGCAGGAGCTGATTCTGAGTGCTGTCCTGTCTGTTTGCCAACTTTGTGTCCCCTGTGACAACCATACCTTGAAGATGAATAGATACAGCAGTTAGGGGATGCTAGAGCTCAAAGAGGGTGTTGTTATTTCTTAAAAGAAGAGACCTTCATAGTTTGGTGGGTTTTTTCAAATAAAATCCTAGTTTGATAAATGTTTCCTTAATATAACAAAGTAGTTGTGTACATTTTCCTCATCAGTTAATAACTCCTTAAATCTAACACATGCTTAAGGTTTTTACTGGGTGGAGCCTGCCTTTCAGAGTTTGAGCATTTTGCAAAGAGCTCATTTAAATAAGATGGTTTGGGCTCTGTCTCTCTTCCTCCCTGCAACAGGCTCAGGAAACTTGTCCTTATAACTCTGCAATCAGAAAACCAGAACATCAGTGTGGAGGGGATTAGATCTTGGTTTTTACTTTTGTAGGGCAGCTTTTCTGGGGGGTTCACTGCCCATGGTAGAAAATTAGCTCGACAGGGAATTAAAAAATAAAAGAACTCTGAACAACAAGCATTGTTCAAACCTGATGGAAACTTGTAATCTTCTTTGGTAAATCCCTGTTCTCATAAACTTTCTAATTCTACAGGCTTGTGCTTCTTACAAGTGTTTCTGCTGCTTTTGGACAGGTTTATCTCAGATGCAGTTACAGGAATCACCATTGTGATTATACTGTTCTTCTTCCCTTCACAAAAACCTTCCTTCAGGTGGTGGTTTGACTTGAAAGGTGAGTAGGAGACCCCTCCAGGCAGGGACTCTGTGCTTGCCTGTGTCCTGGCAGGGCAGGCATGGGGCAAGGAGCAAAGCTATCCCTCCTTGGAGCTGCAGAGTGGAGCAGGGTGGCTCGAAGGTGCCATTTGATCCTAGAGAGGCAGAACTCTGAACAACAAGCATTGTTCAAACCTGATGGAAACTTGTAATCTTCTTTGGTAAATCCCTGTTCTCATAAACTTTCTAATTCTACAGGCTTGTGCTTCTTACAAGTGTTTCTGCTGCTTTTGGACAGGTTTATCTCAGATGCAGTTACAGGAATCACCATTGTGATTATACTGTTCTTCTTCCCTTCACAAAAACCTTCCTTCAGGTGGTGGTTTGACTTGAAAGGTGAGTAGGAGACCCCTCCAGGCAGGGACTCTGTGCTTGCCTGTGTCCTGGCAGGGCAGGCATGGGGCAAGGAGCAAAGCTATCCCTCCTTGGAGCTGCAGAGTGGAGCAGGATGGCTCGAAGGTGCCATTTGATCCTACAGAGGCTTTGGTTTGGGGTTTTTTTTGTTTTTTTTTTTTTTTTGGGGTTTTTTTGTTTGGTTTTTTTTGTTTTTTTTTTTAATCTGAAGTACCAGCAGAGGCCCAGCAGTCACTGCCCTGCTGCTGATAGCAGGAATGGCTCAGTTGCTCATGCAGCTGTCAGGGTTGGAGCCATGAGAGGACAGGGTTTTTTTGTTTGTTTGTTGTTGGGTTTGTTTGGTTTTTTTTGTTTTTTTTTTTAATCTGGCAGACCAGCAGAGGCCCAGCAGTCACTGCCCTGCTGCTGAATTCCCTGCAGGAATGGCTCAGTTGCTCATGCAGCTGTCAGGGTTGGAGCCATGGTGGGATGAAGTGACCTGAAATGGGTGTTCATTTACCACACCACTGATGGAGGAACAGAGGTTTGGTGTCTGACTTCCCAACAGCTCCTGTCCTTCAAGGGGAGCATGAACCTCTGAGAGGGCAGAGCTGGGCTAATTGTCCATTCTCAGATATAGGTGCTCTTCCTCAGGTTCTAGGATAATTGGAACTCCTAAAGCTCAAACTCTCCAGCAGGTTTTGAAGTCTTGGGTCAGTCCTCTTGAGGAGCAACGAAATACAAATTTTAATTCTTCTTGGAATAAGAGATGATCTGAATGGGGAGAAGTAGCTGAAGGACTGTTGTGGATGATGGAGAAACGCCTGGGGTCTGTGGGAACAAAATAGCAGCTGCTCTGAGTTATGCACATTTGTTGTGTTGTCCATACACAGGAAGATGTTTCATCAGGCCTCCTGTGGATAAAATATGTGCCCTTTTTCAACAGAAAATTTCAGTCCCATTAGTGCATCCTTCCATACAACAGAGCTCACTTTATCACGTATTAAGAAATAGCTTTTAGGGGCAATGAGCTCTCTGCTGTAAAACTCACTGGACATTGAATGACAAACGGAAAATTAATAACTTTAATTCAAATGGCAGAATATTGCCTCCTTCCATGGACCCCCATTTGTTGAAGACAATGTTTATGTCTGTTACAGAGAGAAAATTAACACGATATTTAATATTAAATCAAGAAAGCCTCACAGAAAACTTTATTGCTAGAATGTTTTTGGTTTTATTTTCACATCTGATACTGAGTTAAATGCTCCTTTAGTTGGCTAACTCAAGACACTCCGTGTGTGTATTTTATCAGCAGCTCATGGTCAGTGCTTCAGCACTCTGTCAGACCCGTGGTGTCATTCAGTCAGGTGATGGCTGATGCTCCTCTTTGGGTGGGTGTTTGACACAGGCCTTTCCTCTTTGTCCAGCACCAAACACAGAGACCCAGCCCTTGCTGACTTGGAGGAAGGCCCAGGAGACCGTGCCCTGGAACATCATCCTGCTGCTTGGAGGAGGCTTTGCCATGGCCAAGGGCTGCGAGGTGAGCCCCACAGCAGATGCCATGTGGGATCATCCTGCCCAGAAGGGTTGGATCTTATCAGGGGGTCACTTGGTGTTCCCATTTGGCTTTGGAAAACTTCTATCAGTGGGGTCATCACACTCCAAGGGCGTATTTGTCAACTCCAAGTGACAACAATACACAGCAAATATCTCAGGAGGCTACAACGCCTTGCAAGCTGTGAGACACCCTGAGGACAAGTTCTAGGAGAGGACCTGCAGGGATGCAGGAGGTTGACTCCTGTTTTTCTCTCCCTTCTGCAGGAGTCTGGCTTGTCTGTGTGGATAGGAGGCCGTCTGCATCCCTTGGAGGGTGTGCCACCTCCCGTGGCTGTCATCCTCATCACGGTTGTCATCGCCTTGTTCACAGAGTTTGCCAGCAACACTGCCACTATTATCATCTTTCTGCCTGTCTTGGCAGAGCTGGTAAGGTCATCCCATGGCAAGAGCAGCTCTTCCTCTGCCACCTCCTTGCCCTGTCCCTTGGGTGGGTGGGTTTGTGTTGGGACAGGCACTGGGGAATTTTCCTGCTCGTGGTCTGCCCCCTCGTTGCCCTGTCCCTTGGGTGGGTGGGTTTGTGTTGGGTCTGTGCTGGGACAGGCACTGGGGAATTTTTCTGCTCCTGGGCTTCAGGCTCTTTGAAACCCTTGGGAGCAACAAGTCCAGTAGCATAATGTGGGCATCTAAGGATAACAATCCCTCAGACTTTGTTGTGAGAGATGTGATTATTTATTACAGAGTGTGGGATAGGGCTGTGCACACCACACTGGCTATTTGCATCCTTTGGTTCATCTGTTGGCAGCTCAAATCTCCAAGGTCCAATTTCTGTTCCTTTTTGGTTTTCCAGGCCATTCGTCTGAAAGTGAATCCCCTCTATTTAATGATACCAGGAACTATAGGATGCTCCTATGCATTCATGTTGCCAGTCTCAACACCTCCCAACTCAATTGCGTTTTCCTCTGGACATTTGATGGTCAAGGATATGGTAAGTTCCTTTAGATACATAAAATGATGAAAACAATCAGCCTGAGTGTTTAAAGAAGAGTGTTTTCTGTATTGTTAGTACTCAATGTGCAGTAAAATGAGAAGACAGAAGGATGATACTGTTCTCAACAGTGTTTGAAGGCAAAGGATGGAAGGAGCTTGCATGAAGTTGAAATTTGGAGCCACCATGGTTCCAAATGGTGACAAAAGTGGTCTTGAATCCCCCAGCCCCTTGTCCTGTTTCTTTAGTGTCAACAGCTCAACTTTCATAGGTTTCTGGATGCAGGAAAATTTCCCCAGCTCAGTGAAACAAAGCTTATGAGTAAAACTAGGCTTAGTCCCAGTTCCTGCTCACATTCCTGAGGCTAAACAGATGTTAATGTTTTTGATGGATCAAAGCTTGGTAAGCAGCTGCAGAATGGCCTTTGTGGCTTTAAGCCTGCTTTAAATGTTGCTAATATTAACAGCAATTAAACCTTCCATTTTTATAATGTTTGCATTCAAATAGCTTCGTGCTTCACATGCTGTAGATGTCCAGTCTAAACTCAACAGCTGTCTTTGTATTTCTTTTGTAGGCAAGAACTGGGTTGCTCATGAATCTAATGGGAGTTCTGCTTCTTAGCTTGGCTATGAACACATGGGCCAAGAGCATCTTCCAGCTGGGGACCTTCCCTGCATGGGCCAACATCCATGCAGAAAATGCCACCTCACTTGTGACAGCTGTAGAAAATGTCACTTTAAGTGCACTAAATAAAATATGAACAAAGCCACCCCCGGGGAAGGACTCACTCACTTAGGACTGGGGCACTGGAATCGTCAGAGTTTGCACAGGAGGAAAAGCCACGTGGCCGCTCACACTGTGTGGGACCTTCTGGTTTAATTTGATTTCTAGAAATTCTGGTCAGTGTCACAACATCCATTTGTTACTTTCTCTGGAGATCTTTCCCCACCTTTTGCAGGTACAAATCCGACTCTCCCAGAGTCCTTCTGTCACAGGTGGTTGTTAAGTGGACAACCTGTAAGCATGGAGCATCTTTGGGTAGATGCCTATCCCCCCATGAGAGCTGACGAGCCTTGCTGCTCTAGCTTCTGATACCCTACCTCGTTTTGGAAAGCAGCCCTGGCAACAGGGTGGAGGCAACTGGATTATTTATGTGCACCCCAACGTGAGTGAGTGTATCAGAACCTGGTCGGGGAGAAGCGGCGTGGCCAGTGCTTCTGGCAGGGTGTGAGGCTGGGGTCTCGTTGCCATCTCGTGAGTAATTCTCTCATGGAAGATGAAGAGCATTTCTTCAGGTTTGTGTGTGAAGGGATGACTCAGGAGATGTGTCGGTAGGACTCGGTGCATTGCTCCATGCTTTGGGAACTGGAAGGCCACAGTTTGTTTCCAAACATGTTCAATGTTTTGAAAACCTGGGACAGCGACTGCTGCCTGGCTCTTTGCACTGAGTACAGGGATGGGGGCTCGGGACCAAATTAATTTCTGGCATAACTTTGGACATCGGTGATGTTTCACCGTTGGTAACTGTGGCCAGTCTTAGGTTGTGAGATTGACTCACTCACAAATGACCCACTGAGTCACAGGTCAGTGGACAAGTTGCATTGGAATATTATTGACATTTCTTAAAAAATAGGCTTTGATTCTTAACATCTTTTTTAAATCAGATTGCTTGGGTACTTTCAATGAAAGCATTGCAAATTGACTGTGATTTTAATCACCATTTTATCCAATTATTTTTATTTTATTTTCTGTAAGAATATAAAATATTAAATCATCGGTCATTGAAATAGATGATTGAATGATAAAGGATTGATTCTTGGTTTGTGGAAGGTGAGTGACAGGATCCCTGTGCTGGGACTGGTTTCTCTGACAATGTAAACTGGTGGAGCTGACAAGTTGAACTGGCCTGGGGTAGGGATCCAGTGCATCCCCCTGCTCCTGTGCTGCTGATAACCCCCAGGGCCAGGTAGGAGGGCTGGCAGGGAGATGTTCACCAGCTGCTGCTGCAGGGGTTACCCTGTGGGGGTCACCTTGGGGTGATGTGGCAGGTGGCAGCTCAAGGGAGTTGAACTGAAATCGCCAAAACCAACTGAATGTGGAACTTTAATCAATCAATTTTAAAAAAATCCTCAATGTTCAAACAAAATCCTTAACGATTGTGGAAAGCTTAAAATAAAGCACACTGGTTAGCACATCACATGGTCCTGTTTGCTCTGTAGTTTGAGGGGAGAAAAACAAAGCCCAAGCCTCCCCCTGCTCCGGCTTCATCCCTAATTTGGGCAGTGGCTCCCCAGGAGGAGCAGGAGGGCAGTGCAGTGCTGTTAAACACCGGAGCAATGGGAAAACCCCTGGCCCAGCTTCTCGAGAGCCTTTAAGCATACCCCAAATCCCTGTCTGCTTGTTTGTGCTGGGTTTGGGCACTGCCATTCTGCTTGGATGCTCCTCGTCACGCCTTAGCAAAGATGGGCTGAATGGGAAGGGAAAATTGCTCCCTGCAGTTTCCTTTCTCAGCCAGCTGTCCGTGAACAGCACGGGATTGCTGTCCCGGGCCAGGGGACACAGAAAAAGGAACAGAAAGGGAACAAACAGGGGACAAACAGGGAGCAGGGAACAGGCTGTGCCCTCAGGCGCCGCGGGAAGGAGCCCCATGGTCCCACTGCCCTGAGCCGCTGCTGCTGCGGGGGATCCTGGTCAGCCACGGGCACAGAGCTGCCTCTGTCCCTGCAGCCTGGAGGACAGGCAGCAAGGGCTTTGGGATCATCCAGTTCCAAAGGGCAACATCCAGTCCAGCTCCCTCTCGGGTGTTGGGGTCGCAGGTTTGTTTATGGCCTCAGCTCTGAATTGGTGCATCATAGGTGATCCAATCCAGGATGGTTTTCTTTGGCTTGAAAGCAGAGCTGAGACCACAGAGTTTGTGTTGTAGTCTCCAAAAATCACTTCCAGTGTCCTGGCATGCCTGTGGCACTGTCTGTCCAGGGATCAGGAAGGATTTCACAAATGCAGGGCAGGGTTGTGATCTCTGTGCCAACGTGAGAAACTGAGGCAGAGAGGGGACAAGTGACTTACCCAAGGTCCACAACAAGGCCTTGGCACACCTGGGAAAGGTGTAAGAAGCACCTGGATCCTAAACCTCTTTAGTCCAAAACCTGTTTGCCAGCTCTGTCAGCAGCCCCTGTGTTTCCCAGGGCTCCCCAGAGGATCTGATTTAAGGCATGTAGACAACAGCATTACCTAATTCTGCTCTTTTATACCCAGACCTCTGTGAGAGTAGGACTAATCTGGCATGTTTGTGTTTTAATTTTTTTTTTTTTTTGAGCCGAGATTTTAAGATTTAATATTTCTGGGGTACAAAGGTGAACAGGCCTGCATAAATAATTTCTGATTCCCTTTGCTGCTGCTAGTACTAAGATTTGCCAAAAGCAGCTTTTAATGGCAAGTCAACCCCATTAGTCTTGAAGAGTCTGTGATATGTGTAGAGATATGAAAATTCCCAGGAAAGGGTATTTCAAGTGCTGTAGTAACCTTCTATAACTTTGACTGTGTTATTTTAAAAGAACTTTGCTTGTCTATCCACTATTTCTCTAGGAATGTAAAAATCCAACAACCATCACAAAAGCCATTCACATTAGCAGCCTCCTTGTGAATTTTAATTAACAGGAAATGCCACTCATTGAAATTCAACATCCAGAATATCTCTGCTTTACTCCTTTGATGTTCCCCATCAAGTCCTGGACTAACATCCATATGTTCTCCTGAGACACTCGGAAGAAAATAATTTTGGTTTATTTGTAGTAGGAAAGCATTTCATCATTGTCTTTTATCCCAGAAGCATTTGAGTTCCTTTACAAAGTGTTCACATGGAGGAGCTGCTCTGTGGGTCATTACAGCAGGGAGTGATTCCAGAGCTGTGCTTGTCACTTTGCACTCAGCAGCGATGCTGGAATTTCAGGAGAGGCAGGGAAAAAGTTGTGAAACAAATGAAAGTCCAGCATGAAAGGGAATTCAGCTATTACAGGTCAGACAGCCTTGGTTCCCTTATCACATTTATCCCTTATAAAGGGTAGTGCTGGGATTTTCCTATATTTCTATAGTAGTAACCTAAGAAGACATGATCTGGCTCTGTGTTACTGTGATTTGTTCATTTGCAAGTGATTTTAACAAAGAACCACCCCTAATTAGTTAACCTTTCCCACACCCTCAAGTTCTCAAATGGACAGAATAACATGATCAACCAGTGCTGGTGATACTGACATGAATAATTATCTTCAGACTTAAATGATTCTATTTTAGCCCTTCATTCATCTTCTTTCTCCAGCCATTTTCTTAAGCTGTATTGTTCATTTATCCCACCCTCTGCCTGGGGTACAGCGTTGCACCCCCTCCCATCCCTGTCACCATGACAAGGTGACACTGTCACCACAGGTTGAACCTGCAGGTGTCTTGGCACAGGCCCACCCCAAACACTGCAGTCTGCACTCAGAACCGAGTTTAAAACCCCTGCCCTGGTGGGTACAATCTCAGTGCCCATCCTTTATCCAGGTGAAGCCAGGCTCTGCTTCCTGGCAATGATGCCAAAGGAATCCTCTGCTCCTCACTGTCCCAGCAAGTGCTCACAGGCATGTGGGGCTTGGGTTCCTCCTGTAGTGCTAAAAAATCAAAATTGGTGATGTTATAAAATTTTAGAGCTTGGGCTCTACAGAGACTGGAGCTCATCAAGAAAGCAAATTCCTTTTATACCATCTGGAAATGACACAGGGTGGGAAAAGGCACCTTGGAGCATCCCAGGAGGACACAGCATTCCTCCTCATCTTAGAACTCTCCCAACCACAGAGTATATTTTTTGCAGAACCAAAATGAGCCAGACCTCAGCGTCCTTGAGCAGAGTGTGACCACAAGATGTCACAGTTGCTTTGCTGCGATGCGTGGTCCTGCCTTTGCCCTGTCCCAGTCCTGCCCCTTTCCCACTCCCAGTCTTTACCCCCAGGTATCCCTATGAACACACACGCTGGTATTTGTGGTATTTGCTGCTGTGTTTTGTTTATTGTGTTCTTTTTTGGCAAAGCAAGCTTCTTCATTGTATTCTGGGCAAGGTTAGGCATTTAGGTTTCTGTCTCATATACAGGTCATTCATGGTATATAAAATCAGTTTCCCCAGATTTATGCCCTTGCTGTAGGTCCAGCTGGCAGACAACAATTTTGAGTGGAGCCAGAGGAAAAAATCAAAGTAAAAGTGCAAAAAAACACTTCTTGGTCCTGCCAGAGCTACTGCTCAGTGTCCCCACAGACCTCAGGTGCCTTTGCCAGATGGTGCGGCAGACTCAGAAAACACCACGATGTTGTGGACTTCAGAGGTTTTTGTTCTTTATAGCCTATTGCTAAATTTCTTTCTTTTTCTGCCCCAGAAAGCTGCCTGCATAGCCTGGATGGGGTCCCAGGGGCTGATGCTAACACCAGTTCACCCTGAAGTAGAGCGAGAAAGGAGTTTAGTCGTAGAAGAAGCTGATGAGCCTTGCAGGATCCAGCTATGGGCCTTTTGGGCTAGTCCCTTCTAGTGTGCACATTGAATTAAAGACCTAATTCATGGCATGGGCGAGCAATTGCTATGGATGCTCCAAACAAACAGCACTTTCTTTCCTGCCCGCCTGGCTGGTGCCTCTTCCCTGCTGGAGCCAGGCAGGGTTCCCCATCTGGCCCCTGTGCTCCAGGGCACCAGGAGGAAAGCTTTGCTCCACCAGCCACACGGGAAAAACAAAACCCTCAGCTACAAAGAGGAGCTGCTGAGGGGAGCAGCAAGGGCACAAGGGTGGCTGCAGGAAGGGCAGAGGAAGCAGCAGAGGTTTGCTCTGCCTTCTGTGCTCGTCATTCCTTGTCCTCCAATTCCTGCCACTGCCATAGGATCCAGCCACGTCCCCTGGGGAAGGTGCAGAGCCCCACGTGCTTTGTCCCCAGGGGTGGCTGGGACAGGGCTGACCTCGAGCCCTTTGCCCTTTCCCACCCAGGGGAGCATGAGAACATCCCAGGGGCCCGGCGGTTCCCAGCTGGCTGGAGGGCTTGGCTTGTGACAGCAGGTCCCCACAGGGGATGGGCTCAGGGGCAGCTGGGTGAGCTGGGTCACCTTTGCCCACAGATGGTGGCTTAGCATGAGAGCATCTGGGCAAGGGGCAGGGAAGGCTCCTGTAATCCCTGAGCTCATAACTGAGGAGCAAACACTGTGGTTGGCCCTCATCTCCAGGTCAGCAGCTTTGGTGGCTGGAGCTCTGCTGGGCACATCCTGGGGGCCAGGCAGGTTGGTCCACTGAGAACTGCACATCCTGGCCTGTACATCTGGGAGCTTCTCAACAGTTTGGGAATCCTGACTGTGGCTGGGTGTTCTCTGCAGTGGATTTCTGGCTATCAGGAATTCAGCAAAGTTCGAGATTGAAACTTGCTCTTCCTCTGCTAGGACTGTGAGATGAGCCTTGGAGCCGTTTGTGAACCCTGCGTGCAGTTTCAGCAGGGAGCAGCAGCCTGTCAGAACAGAGGAGCAGTTACCAACTGGGTTGCTGGATCCTGCTGTGCCTTTTGTGCCATGACTGATATCTGAAAGAGGAAAAGGTCCCTTCTGTCCTGAGAGAGATGCTAGCCCTGCTCGCTTCTTGCTGGTGGGCAGTGTGAGGAGTAGTCATCTGATTTCCCCACATGGAATGATGACACCCCAAGTTCCAGAATCCTTGTTCCATCTTCGTCAGCCCATGTGTCATTGACTCATTTTTTTTTTACCTATGTGTCATTAAAATAAGCCTTCCCTGCAATAAGGGTAAGACCAGAAAAAGTGTACAGCCCGAGCAGTGCTGTGCATCCTGGCACTGTTCTGTAGTGCTTTTATTCCCCTGGCTTCACTCACCAGGTTTTGCACACTTCAGGGTTGCCAGTGTTGCTGATCTGAATTGCCTTAAAACATCCTGGGGTTTGAGTCCTGGTGCTGCCTTGGTTTCCTACCCTGCCTCTCCCAACAGCCACATCCAGGATCCTCTCAGAGCAACACAGCACTGGAACATGGAGAGTTTTCGGGCAAGTCTGGGGCACCTCACTGCTATTGGGTATGTACAGCCAGCTTTATTCCCTCTCTTTCCCTCTCTCTTGATAGCTGTTGTATGGCTTTTTCACAGAAAGCCCCCTTTCCTAGTTGAAATTGTCCCTCAAAGGATACCTGAGGGGGCTGTCCAGCAGTGGGAGACAGGGATTGCCTAGCTGGGTTTAACCCTTGAGAGAGGCTCTTCTCCCCTCCAGATTTTCTGGTTTCCAGAGTCATTCCAGATGTGAGGCCTGACAAACTATATTCTTTCTCAAATGTTTGTTTCCATTATACATTTGAATAGCTTTATGGGACAATTCATCCTGTTTGTAGTGGCCAAATTCCTGTCCTTGGAGAGTTTCTCTGGCACTGCAGCTTCAGTGTGAAATTGTTTTCTCTGTTTGTCACCCTTAAACATGTAGATTTGTGTTTGGCCTCCTCTTAAGAGGCAGGGAGAACACCACTCAAGTGTCTCTTGTCCATGTAACACCTTTGAAATACAGAGCTGGTCTAACAGTTTCCACAGAAGACAGTAGCCTCCTCTTTCTCCCTCCAACATCCTCTAAAATAAGCATTAAAGCCTAAACCACTGCCAGTGAGGTGACCCCTCAGAATGACTCCATTATGGGTTTTTACAGAATAACACAATGTTTTCCTGTGCTTGCATTAATAGAGGGACAGTTGCACCATACTTAGTATTTATTTTTCAATAAACGCATTGAACTTCCCTGTCCTGCTGCTTCCAGGGAGGATCGCAGCCCCAGCTACTCAGGGAAGTGTGCAGGGAAGTAGAGAAGGGTGAAATCAGAAGCACCCAGAGGAGGACAGTATAAAACCCCCTTAAGTGATCAAGAAAGCCCCCTAATCAGTGTTTATGGACTTCCTCTGCTAACACACAGGTACTTGCTCTTCCAGGATGAGAGCCCGTGTTTACTGTGAAGACTTTCTGTTCCCAAAGGTGCACAGAACTATGGCAGACCTGTGGTGGATTTACTCCAAACCTGTCCCAGCAGACAGCAGAGAGCTCTGGACCTTGTTTCTGCAGTGCTCCTGCATTGCAGCAGTGATAGGAGGCCTCTTTTACAACTGGATGTTTGCTTCCCTGGAGTACTCCTGGCACCTCTCCACTGCCACGGCCATCTCCTTCACCCTGCTCCTTCTCCTGACTCTCTTTTTGGTGCATCCTGCCCGCTGTGTCTTCAGCATGATCATGCCCACGTTAGGCACCAAGCAGGGCAGGAAGCTTCTCTTCTCCACCTGCATCATGATTGCAGTGGTGAACATAACACCCAACATCATAAGCAACATCAAAACCATACTGCAGGTTATTCAGTGCATCTGCAAGAGTTCCTCTGACAGCCTTCTGAACTCAACTGCCCTGCTGGAGAAAGTTTCCTGGGAGTTTGGGGATGCAATCCAAGAAGCCACTCATTCCATTTATAAGCCTATGAATGGACATTTTCGCTTTTCATTGTTTCAGAACAGCTCCTTGATTTACCAAAAAATGCACCTTACTGGTGAGAAAATGAGCAGAGAGTTCTTGTCTCTTGAGGAACTGGTCAAAGACTCTGTCCGAGTGGCCAACAGACTGGCTGCTGGTTTCTTCATGCTCTATCTCTGTTTTGAGTCCACCTGTTATTTGAAAAATTATCTCACCAACATGAGCTTTGACAATTTTTACATCACCAAGAAGCTGGAACGTTTAGCCGTGGACAGAAGAGCAACTCATCTCCTGGTGAGCTCATCCAAAAAACTCATGCGCCCAACAGGCTTGAAGCTGTCCAGGCAAGAAGTGGCTCTGTGCCTGGTGCAAGCCATGCTGGTCACCGTGGCCCTGGTGCTGATGCTGGTGCTGGTGGCCATGGACCACTTTGCCTTCAGCGTGGCAGACACGGCGGTGAGGAAGGCAGCTCAGTTCTCTGCAGTGCCTGTCACGCTCGGCATCAAATACAAGGTGACTGCTGGGGTGTCCTGCCCTGCCCTGTGTGGGGACCCCACTCTGTGTCCCTTCAGGGAGGGGGTGGTGGGGATTGCAGTCTTTGTACTCGTATTTACACAATCCTGACTTCCCTCCCCAGCAGCCAGAGGGATGAGCAACAGGCTTTGGGGAAGGAGGCAGTGGCACAACCTCAGCTGCTCCTCCCAGTGCATCAAATAGCAGCAGACACTCTGCAAGTTACAGCCCCTTGGGAGCTTGGAGGGGAGCAAATAGTGCCTCATGCTGCAAAGACACTGCTAGAGCAGGCAGTCAGACGTCCCTGTGTCTCCAGACCCCTTCCCTAAGCAAGGTGGAGGAATGGGACACTGATCCCCCTCTGTGTGCAATTCCAAAAGGAAGTGGGCAGCTGATGAACACTGAGAATGAGAACTCATCCTATTGCACAGGCTGTTTCTTCACTAGAAATCTCTGCTTGCTGGCTTTGCTCTTGCCCCCTGCAATCCTTTCCACAAAACTCCCCAGTTTCTAATCCAATCTTTGGCTTGGTGTTTTACCTTCCCTCTTCTGCCACACAGCCTGCCTCCTTCCCCAGCCCAGGATCCTTACTGCAGATACCTGCTTATGATGGATTTACAGGAAAACAGTCAGGGCTTAGGAAAACCCTCTAATATTCACATATTCAGCCACTAATACCATGGGCTGGATGATGTCTTTCACCATAAATCTCATACAGTGAGCGCCTGCTATGATGTCTGTGGATGAAGATGACAGATAGGACTGGCTCTCACCCTGCCCAGTGCTCAGTGCCCACTCATGGCACTGTTACTCAGCCTGAAGTGATCACACCCTTCAGTGTCCTTCTCTTAGTGCTGTAACAGTGATTCCACACTCCCAGGCATTTGTTTCTGTAGTAACTAGTTGATTTTGGTTTCTTCATACCCCATTTACATTTCAACTCTCCTTTTTTCAGGCTGAAATAGGCATCGTGCCCTTTATATTCAAACTTTTGTGGAGTCCTTCTGCGGCACTACTGCTCAAGGACTTCAACAGGACCTACCACCATCAGCTGATCTTCAGCTCTGCCCACTGCAGGATCAGCCCCCCCAGGCCCCCCAACCCCTCTGTGCTGCTCGTTGTGGGGCTGCTCTTCTGCATCCTCTACGGCACCGTGTTCCTGGGAACTTACGCGCGGCGCCTGTGCCGCGGCATCGCCGCCTCCTTCTTCCAGAGCTGCGAGGAGAAGAGAGTGCTCCACCTGTACGGGAAACTGGCCAGGAGGCACAGGAAGGAGCAAAACTCTGTGAAGGGTGCTTTGGGAAGTCAGGGGGACGGCTGGATGTCTGATACCACAGCACAGGCTTGTGCCACAGGGTCACGCGTTTAATTTTCCTGAGTTAGGGAAGTGTTTGGAGCTTGGGGAAAAATACTAAAAAAATCCCCAAAAACTTAAAAAAACCCCAATGCTAAAAAGGAAAAAAAATTTGAAATGTCACATTTTTGCATTAATTTGAGAAAAATGGGCTACATTTCCTTTTTTGGTATTATTTTAATATCTGGAAGAAGATCTGGAGTCAGCTGTTGCATATCCGCAGCACTAGGCAAGGCTAACTGAGAAATAGATGGGAGTTGGGGTCAGAGAGGAGCTCATTTACCTTCTCCACCACATCTGTGCTGGAAGAAGTACACATTTCTTTCTTAAGTCATATCTTCAGGCAATAAAATGTTATTTGACTTGATTAATTTAATTTTCAATGAGTTTTTCTTTCAGGCTTTGTGCACAGAAAACTGGGTAGACCAGATAAATTTAGAAGATAGCTTATTCACCAAAGAAAGTGTCACTTCAACCTGCTGAAGTAAATTCAAGATTAATATGACTATGAGAGGCACATCCTGTGCATGGTGGTGGAAATCAGCACATGAGGGTTTTACAAAATCTCTTCAAATTAAAATAGAAATAAAATATCTGCAGAACCTCAGAAGATAATGAGAACAGTCAATAAAGGTCAATTTGGGTGTTGATCTCTTTTCCCAAGTAAGAAGTGATAGGATGAGAGAAAACAGCCTCAAGTTGTGCCAGGAAAGGTTAAGATTTTATATTAGGAAAAAAATTCTTCAAACACTGGCAGAGGCTGCCCAGGGCAGTGATAGGGTCACCATCCCTGGAGGGATTTAAATGACACAAAGATGTAGAATTGGGGACATGTTTTAATGGACCCTTGGCAGTACTGGGTTAATGGTTGGATTTCATTGTTTTAAATGTTTGGTTGTTTCAAGCTCAGAAACTGTGTTATCGTATCCAAATTAATAAATGCATCACTTGAGCAGCATCTGAAATGTGTTATTTCTGATAAAGAGGCACATTGGACACCCCTGGGTGTGTCCAATAGGAGCCAGAGGAGAGGGAGATAAATCCCTGCCAGGTTAAAAACTAAGCAACTTCACAGCTTCATTTCTTCGAAGCATGTCTATTATTTTCCTCCCTTCTTCCATTAAAGTCTTCATTAAGGTAATTATTTGACATAATGCACCTCAATGAGATTAAATCACAAAAATTAAGTGGTAGCTGCTGCCAGATGCACTGAATTTTCTCATCTTCTGAGGTACTTGAAACAAGTATGTTTGGATTATATTTTTTAAGCATCTGTCTTACAGAACCCTGGTGGATTCATCTCCCCAGGATTTTTAATGTCCTGTGGTTCTGATGATCAATCCAAGCACCTTTGTGCCTCTACAGCAACAGGGGGGCTTTGTCATGGTGTTTCTGTGGAAAATGCCCTGTGCTCTATGGTTTGGGTGAAAGCAAAAAGATTTCCACTGAACAGCTAAAATTATCTGGAGCTGAGGGTTCAAACAGTTGGGAGGGGAGAAGCCTTCAGACAGCAAACCATCCCAGCAGCATGCTGTCTTCCAACAAGAACAACTTGAAAAGGAGTTTTTCCTCAGGAGGACTTATCTTTTTGACATCAGCCATGTTGTCCCTGGTGCCGAATTTGGCTGTCATGTTTTCCCCAGACAGGGGAACTGGCAGGAGGCAGAGCTGCTGGAAATTGCTCTGCTCTCCTGAGAGGCATTGTTCCTCAGCCAGATAAAGGTGTGACAAAATAGAAAACATTGCCATTATAAAGCTGTATTGCCCACTGGAGGGGTGAGCTGCCTTGCCGAGGTTTTCTTGATGGGGCAAGAGAGAAATGCTGAGCAGATTAACCAGCAGGAAACGTTAATTTATTCACATTTTTTTTATTAAGTAGAACCAATGTACAAGTCTGGTTATTTGCTGAGGGATTTTCATCCCTCAGAGCCCCTCCACACTCACACCCTCCCTCCTGCTCATCAGGGCTCTCATTGCCTTTGTTTTCCCTCAGCAGGGGGAATGGGGAGTGAGGCTTTGTCCTGTGTCACTCAGGCACCCCTGAGTGCCCACCTGCTCCCAGGGAAAATCCCTCTGCTCATTCTGCTCCTGCCATGCACCATCCTCTGTCCCTGGCTGCAGGGAGTGCTCCAGCACACCTGGCTGCTGGCCGGGGATGCTGGTGGAGGTGAAAGCTCCGGGTCAGAGGTTGGTGTGCAGCGGGGCAGAGGCAGGGCTGGGAGCCTTTGCTGATGGGCACCAAACTCCCTGGCTGTGGCTCATTGGTGCCAGTGCTCCAGGGGACTGTCACCCACTGAAACCTGCTGCAGCTGCCACCAGGAGATGTGGCCCTGGATCTGCATCCCCAGCTGCCATTCCTGCCAGGAGTTACCACCACGGGAGGAGCTGCTGGCCTGGCAGGACACACAGTTTTGCTTGCCTGGTTTCTTCTTTGCACTGACTGAGATTTGAGGCTTCTTAATTATCTAGAGAAAAACTTTAACTACGAGAGAGAAAGGTTCGTGGATTGCTTTTTCATCCACCAGTGCAACAAACCCAGGGGACAGAAAGACACTCCCACACAGGACAAGTCCTACCTGAAGGCCCTGATTCCCTTGGAATTTTGTGGTGTATTTTAGTGAAGGGATGGAGGTGAACTGACTCCATTTCCTCAGCCTCAGGTATATCAGGTAAAATATATGCTAAGTTCCTCTTATGGCTGGCTGTAAGGCAAGAATGAATGGTCTCAATATACTGAGGTGCAAGTGTAAATAATCCAGCTCAGACAGCCACTAGGAAAGATCTCATTCATAGCCACAAATCTGCATCTACCACAGAAGACAGGCAAGCAAATATAAACCTTTCTCCAGAAGTATTTTCTGATTTTTAAGCAAACTCCATTTTTATTTTGTTTATCCTATCCATATTATTTGCGCTGTAATTGCAATGGAGAAGAGACACTTCCATGCACCAAATTTTGGAAAATGAAATATTACAGGACATTAATAAAAGCAAAAAGCTACTTCATCAGGTGTGCAGAGCGTGCTGTACCAAGTGCTTGTTGTTACAGAGTTATGCTGTTGACATTTAGGTGTCACTGAATATGAAATAACCCATAATTACAGTCTAATTGTTCTGCTAGAGTTTTTATTCCTTCATAATATCACATGAAGAGCTTTTATCTCCCCTCAGCACTATTGTGGCTGTTATCCCCCCAGGATGCCCCTCCAGCATTCATCCACCCAGATTACTGTTCTGGGAGCTGCCAATCTGTGTCCTGACTCCAGGCACATCCTCCCCTGCACGCTGTCCTCGGGAGGAGCACTGGGATGGGAGACTGAGCTGGGATGTGTCACAGACAGTGCCCCAAAAGCACATCAGAAGATGTGTCATTTTTCACAGCACACCTCCAAGCCTTGCTGGTTCTGGCAAAGGCTCAGCTTTGGCTGCCCAAACCACAGTTTGCTCTTACAGACATCAAAACTCCAGGAAGACTGGAGCTCCCAGTGCTTCCATTTCTTTGTGCTGCCCTGAAAGCCAACACTTCCACCTGCTTCTCTCTGTTGGCTTACCCAGGCAGATTTCCTGGAGGATTGAGCACACTGGAGCAGGTGGCAGAGTTTATTGGTGGCAGCAAGAGTTGTGAACCCTGAGCTGATGCTGTGAGCCTGACCTGATGCTGTGAGCCTGAGCTGATGCTGAGAACCCTGAGCTGATGCTGTGAGCCTGGCCTGATGCTGTGAGCTTGGCCTGATGCTGTGAGCCCTGAGCTGATGCTGTGAGCCCTGAGCTGATGCTGTGAGCCTGAGCTGATGCTGTGAGCCCTGAGCTGATGCTGAGAACCCTGAGCTGATGCTGTGAGCCCTGAGCTGATGCTGTGAGCCCTGAGCTGATGCTGAGAACCCTGAGCTGATGCTGTGAGCCCTGAGCTGATGCTGTGAGCCCTGAGCTGATGCTGAGAACCCTGAGCTGATGCTGTGAGCCCTGGCCTGATGCTGTGGCTGATGCCCAGGTCCTGCAGGGCCATGGGGTGTGCAGGTGATGCCATCCATGGATGCTGGGCTCAGGGGGAGGTAAGGGACACTTTGGGCCTGCTCTCCCAGGGCACTTCCAGGCTCCCATAGCCAGCCCAGAGCAGCACTGCTGGTGACACAGGGTGGGAATCCCCTGGGATGACAATGCTTGTTTTCACAGGCTTTGTAAAATACACTGTGCCCCATGCACACTTGGCCTCACTCAAACCTGCACAGAGCATCCTTTCCCATTCTGGTATTCTCTGCAGAGCTGGATAAATCCCCTGTGGCTTGTTTCATTGACTTATCAAATCAGTCCATTGCATGCTGAAGATTCTTTTTTTTTTTTTTTTTTTTCAGTATTCAAGGTGCTCAGCCCTTCCAGGAGCTACCTGGAGCAGAGTTTGAGGGATGCACTTATTAAAATTTTAGTAGGGACAGTTCACAAATAAACTATACTCAGAAATGAGAGGCTTGTGAATGGCTGGCCCTGACCAAGCCCCTTATTTGTAATATCTGTTCTCATTTGTTTGATAATTTTGGGGCAGTGAAAGGCTTTTTCCTTGAGGTGTCAGGCTGCAAATACAGTAAGGAAGGGGAAGGGTGAAGGGATAATTTTCCTGTTTGTGAAAGTGGCCTCACTTGACTTTATTTAAAGCTCAAATTACAGTTATTAGCTGAAGAAAAATCACCAGTTCCTTTGTGTCCTGAAGGCATTTGCAAGACACAGTGCATCACAGACTGAATAACAACAGATCTTTAAAAGAGTTTATTCAAACCAGAGAGGAAGGTACCCAGAAGCCAAGAGGAAAGTGCCAGTGAGACAGGGAAGAGAGGAACCTGAGATGACCCACAGAGCTGCCTGTGCTCCCTGACCCTGGAATTAACAAACCCTGTCCCCACATGAGCATAGGGAAGCATCCTTTCCCTGGGACAGCTCTTCCCCAGGCTCCATGTTACAATGAGAGGTTGGAGCTCCTGGTATCACCTGGTACCAGGATGGGCCTGGCACCACCAGGTCCATCAGGCACCCCCTGCCCCGCCTTTCCCTGGGACAGCTCTTCCCCAGGCTCCATGTTACAATGAGAGGTTGGAGCTGGCACCACCAGGTCCATCAAGCACCCCCTGCCCCAGGGAAATGCTGCCTGTCCTGGGACCTGAGAGAAGAGCCTGAAGACATTCTCATCTTCAAGACTGGAATGGTTTCACCCACAGAAATCCACATCACTGCCTTCCTTTTAATTGTTTTCCATTCTTCAGCCTTCAATGCTGTCTGCTGGCACAGATGTGATGCCACCCAGGTCTGTGAGCTGCTCCCTCTAGAGCTGTTCACAGAAAACAGTACAAAACCACCAGGGTTTTGATTTTTTTTCACATATTTGTGTTCATGAAGCACAAACCCAGATCAGTTTTGCATCTGTTTAATTCCTTGACAGCTGCCTTTTTTGCTTGATATCTGAGGGCAATAACAGAGAAAGCCCCAGAGCCATTATTGGCTGTGACTCCAAAACAGTGAAGGTGATTTTGACAGAACTTCTCTTTCCTTTGTCTCTCTGATCAAACAACAACTGCTGCTTCTGTCAGACTGGCTCATTCCCCATCTCTGCTGGCACTTGTGAGCCCCCAGGCTGCTCAGCAGAGCCACCAGCACCTTCCTGCCTGGTCCCTGCTGAGCTGCAGGAGTGCAGAGGTGGGAATCACTTCCCCACCATCACTCACAACTCAAAATTTGGCCATTGCCTAGGGCCCCAAACCCTGTAATCAGTGTCTCAAAACCACTTGTGGTTTCTGTAATTACACTTCTCCACATTCACTGGCACCACATGGACACTGCCACCTCTGTGGCCCAGCTCTAGCAGCAGGAGTTTTATGGGTTTAATATTTGTAGCAATGAAGCCCAAGGGAATGGAAAGAAGTTTTTTCACAGATTTAGGTAGGAGAATCACTTTCTTTTGGCTTTGTTTATTTAATATATGAAGCCTCAGAGTTCTTTTCTCTTCATAGGACTAAGGGAGCTGCCCAGTGAGGCTGTGTGAGAGGGATGAGCTGCAAGAAGCCTTCATGGACATCCTGAAGGCAATGCTGAACTGCCTGAGCACCCATCCTGGGCACAGTGCTGCTACCTGGCCATGGAGCTGCACACACACCCTTTTGGAAAAGCCCTGCCAGCACCCAGGGACACGGCCATTCCCATATGGGGACCTCAGGAAGATGAAGATTCTCTTTGCTGATGTTTCAGAGTGGGTGGTGGCAGGTATTCATAAAGGATGGTGGTGCCAGGTGACACCAGCAGAAAAGGAAATGCTGATGTGTGCTAAAAGAACAAAACATGGAATTGTAGTTTAAAAAATCAACATCTTTGGCCATCAAAACATTTACATTTAAGCCAAGCTGGAAGAAAATATTTTTGTAAGTGTCAAGCTGAGTAGCCTCTTAAATACACGCCTCAGTCACATCCTGAACATCACAGTTACTGAAGGAGTCTGTAAAGGGAATATTAACCAGTCATCACAGCAAACCTCACAATTTCAACAACAGAATCCCCCAGTGAGTGCATGGGGCAGACACACATTTCCCCCAGCCCAGCCCCAGCCTGGTGATGGACACAGAGCAGCTCAGGGACAGGCAGGAGGAGCTGCTGCAGTGGGGTGCTTTAATGATGTTGTTATCTGCACTAATAACTGCTGGATTGTCTGTGCCACAGAGCAAAGCAGCCAGGGAAATAATTACCTGCAATTATTCTGTACAGTGTTCCAGGTCTGAACCAAAACAAAGCTTTTTCCAGTGTTTGTAGGAGTCTCTCTTGATTTTGTTTTCTGATCCCACAAAGCCAATTCCTAGAATGGGTTTGAGGAAGCAAATGAACCCCAACCCCCATCTCAGGACATTTGTGCCATATTTGTCCCTTCTCCTCTCCCACACACAGCTCTATGACACAGTCCACATCCTGAGGACTTGCAGCATCGCTGTGAGACAGCAGCAGTGGGATGAAGTGCTGGAATTGTGTCTGTAAGAGTCACTCCAGAGCACTGGGATACACAGCCCCTTGGCTGATGTGAGCAAGCACACGTGCCCACACTGCCAGTCCTTCCCACAGAAGGGCAGCAAGGGACAGGAGCTGCCTTGCCTCCCAAACCCAGGGCTGTGTGAGGCTGCCTGGGACACAGAGGACCTGGTGCAGGCTGCCAGTGGAGCCCTAAGGAAACCAAATGGAAAGAGAGGAATAGAACAATTGTTCTTTAAAACTGACCCAAAGATGAATGAAATATCATGGGAAGCAGTGAAAAACTATATGGATTTTTGTCTGCCAAAAAGCAGCATAAGGTTTCCTGGAGCAAAGGGGAAAATACTATTTGCCACAGCAAGTCAAAGTGAAATGCCAGACTTGAATCCCTCAGCATCAGAATGATCCTTCACACTTTGGATATGTGCCTCAGTGTCTGGGATTAACAGCACTCTGCCTTTAATTGAAATCTAATCTAATAAAAAAGAGAATTCTCCCCTTGTCCCTTCCTCCACTCCACAAGTTAGGGCTCCCTTAGCGCAATTCCTCTTTCAATTTGAAAATGTGTTTTCTGACAGATTGCAGAGATGTCAGGAGCAAGCATGGAGCTGGCAGCAAACTGTGGCTCCTGCTGACCATCAGGGAGACACTGGATCTCCCACCCTGACCACCAGGGAGATACCAGACACCCCAGCCTCATTGCTGGGAAGATCTGGAATCTCCCAGTCCAGGACTGGTTAAGCCTTCTCCCTCAGAGGTGACACTGTGCTTGTTTGGGACAGGGATGGCCACAGGAAAGACAGCCCCAGGAGGTCACTGCCCCGTGTTCAGGGGTGCCATTCCTCTGCCCCAGCCCACGGCAAACAGGAAAGGCTGTGCATCTCTCTGCTCCCACCCTCCTGAGGATGAGCAATGAAGGACTCCTCACCCTCAGCTCCCTTGCCCTGGGGACAGTGAAGCCTGTGCCTCGGCTGGGGACAAAGGCACGCACAGTCCGGGTCCCACTCCCTGCTGGGCTGCTTTCAGCCTCGGAGCCTCCCCACCCTGGGGTCTCTCCCCTTCATCCCATCCCCTGCCTGGGCTCCCTTCCTCCTCCTCCTCCTCCCCCGGGCCCCGCGGTGCGCTAGGACCCGGCGGGGGCAGGGGGGATGCCGGGGGGCGATGGGGGGTCCCGGGCACCGAGGCAGCCCTGTGGGCTCTCCTGGGGGACAGCCCTGCTGCTTTCCTGTGGTCCCAGGGGTAAGGGCAGTGCTGGAGAGCCCCGGGAGCTGGGGGTCCGGACAGTCCCGGCTGGTTCAGGGCAGCTCCTGGAGGGTCCCGGGGGGATCCCGGCCGCTCCCTGCCCCTCCAGCAGGAGAGTGTGCAGGGGAGGGGGATGCAAGGAGCAGGGCGGCTGCAAGACCTGGGGGGAATGGTGGGAAACAAGGGGAGGGAGGAGCCGGGGTGGGCGGGAAGGCGGGAGGGGGCTCGGGGCAGCCCCGGCTGCCGCCGCCGCCGCACGGTGCGCGGGGCTCCGCCGCTGGCTGCGGGCACGATGGAGAACGGCTCGGCCAGCGGCAACCAGAGCCTGGGCAGGATGCCCCGGCAGCCCCTGGAGCTGCAGGTGGTCACCATCCTGCTGGTGCTGCTCATCTGCGGCGTGGGCATCGCGGGCAACGCCATGGTGGTGCTGGTGGTGCTGCGCACCAAGCACATGGTGACCCCCACCAACTGCTACCTGGTGAGCCTGGCCGTGGCCGACCTCATCGTGCTGCTGGCGGCCGGGCTGCCCAACATCTCCGAAGTGGTGGCTTCTTGGGTGTACGGCTACGCCGGCTGCCTCTGCATCACCTACCTGCAGTACCTGGGCATCAACATCTCCGCCTGGTCCATCGCCGCCTTCACGGTGGAGCGGTACATCGCCATCTGCCACGCCATCAAGGCGCAGCTCCTGTGCACCGTGTCCCGCGCCAGGCGCATCATCGCCTCGCTGTGGCTCTTCACCTCCCTCTATTGCCTCATGTGGTTCTTCCTGGTGGACACCACCCAGGTCACCTTCTCGGATGGGGCGCAGGTCATCTGTGGCTACCGGGTCTCCAGAAGCCTTTACATGCCCATTTACTTCTTGGATTTTGCTGTCTTCTATGTCATCCCGCTGGGGCTGGCGACTGTCCTCTACGGCCTCATTGCCCGCATCCTGTTCGTGAGCCCCGTGCCCGGCACCCCGCAGCATTCCTTCCTGGGCTCCCTGCACCGGGCCAGCTCCCTCAGGCTCTCCTGCCGGGGCAGCCGGGGCGCCCTGAGCTCCCGCAAGCAGGTAGGGGCTGCCCTCTGTCTGGGGGGGCTGCAGGCAGCTCAGGGCTGTGAGGGGCATTCTGGCAAGGGCCGAGGTGCCACAGTGTTTTGTTTGCCTTTGTGGAGGGAGCGGGGAGTGCTGGTTTGCTGCACAGGAGCCCCTCAAGCCCACCGGGGGTCTGGCAGCATAGATGGGCTCGCCGTGCTTTGGTTGGGCTTGGTAGAGCAGGACAGGGATTCAGCTGGGGAGAGGGAGGAGTGCAGGCACTTCTGCTGGCTAATTAATAATTGATTGCCTCCCCGAGGAGGAGAGGGCTGGGTCATGTAATGCCAGTGGGGGGACTCACCTCTCAGACAGTGTTCTGTGCATGTGGACTCAGATTTGAAGGAGCAAAGAGAAGGGAGAAGTGACTCCCCTTGGAGCCCAGCCCTGGCTGGTGCAGCCGGTGCAGCTGGGTGAGTCACCTCGGTGTGTGCATGTGGACTCAGATTTGAAGGAGCAAAGAGAAGGGAGAAGTGACTCCCTTTGGAGCCCAGCCCTGCAGTCGGTGCAGCTGGGTGAGTCACCTCGGTGCCACAGTGGTGTGTTTGTGTTTTGGTGATTCCTGTGTCTCTCAGTTGTCTGCTGTCTCCTCAGTCCTTCTGCTCCCACCTCCTTCTGTCCTCATTGCTCTGTTCACATGGACAATCTCTGCCTCGTGTCCCATCTCTTTGGACAGGTCAGTATCTAGACACGGGACAGTCCCATTCTGAACAGCCAGGGCCCATTCAGCTTTCTTTTTAAAGGGAAAGTTGAATCTGGGAGTTTGCCTTGAGTCCTTGAAATCACTAGTTCTGTTGTGATTTCCAGATAGCCCAGAGTAGACTTCAGCCTGCTCTAAAATCCTCCTGTTTCCAGCTCAGTAGTTTGTTGCCTGCCTTGCACAGGAACCTCCATCCCCCAGGAGAGATGAGTCAGGGTCACAGAGGGGAAGCAAACAGCTCAGAGAATGTGTATTTCTTCACGAACTTCTAAATCTTTCCAGTTTAGCTTTTCCTTCCTTTTTTTCTGAAAGATTTAAATCAAGTGCTGACTTCTTTAAAAGCATTTGCCTGCTCTCCCATGGCCACTGGCAGCTGCAGGAGCCTCGAGCAGGGTGTTTGGCAGCAAGGGCTCTTGACTGGTTGATGGATTTCTCCTTCCTGAGCAGCTTCTGGAGGGGCTGGAGGGGCTGTGCTGCTCCTCCTGCAATGTGCCATGGAGTGGCACAGCATGCTCCAGCACCATTAGGGCAAGTGGCTGCTGAGGCATTCCAGCTCCTGGAAACATCTTGTGCTCTCTTCACTGATACCCCAGGAGTTTACTGGAGATTATCATTACCTCCCAAAATATCCTAGCATGCAAAGACTTCCCCTGAGTGGCCTGACATCACAGCGCTGCCATCATAAGGAATAGATGGCACTAAGTTTTTAAACTGTAAAGCAGTTTTCCAGGGCTTCCAGCTGGTGGGGTGTGTAGCTCTGGAGGTGCCTCTGAAGAGAGGACAGGCACTCACATCAGCATTCCTGCTCTTCCAGGCCCCATGCCCAGAGTTCCCTGGGAAAGGTCCTAAAGGGGCTCTCTCAGAGGTGCCCATTTTCTGTCCTGCCTGGGTGGCTGAGGGACATTTTCTGTGGCTGTGCTCCTACACAGCCCCAAACTGCGCTGCTTTGGGGTATGAAGATGCTGCTGTTCTCTCACTGGGGCTTCAAAAGCACCTAAATCCTGAGCAGGACAACAAAAGGTGTGAGCTTTGCTGTATTTGTCACCTCCAAGTCCTTGTTTCTCCTCCAGGAGAGGGACCACTAGAGGGAGTGGGATTCCTAAAAAAAAAAGAGGTACAACTGAGAATGATGGAGCAGGAACAAGGAGGGAGGATACTGGCTGGGGAGAACATCTGTGGCTTCCTGGACAGGGGCAGAGGCTGGACACAGCTTTGTGAGACACCACTTGTACATTCTCTCATATCTTTCCCAAAAGGCAACAAACTGTGGCAGCAAACAAGCTTCAGTCTTAGCAGCAGCCTCAGCACTCACTGTATCACTGTGAGATCTTATTTTTAGAAGTGTCCTCACATTTTCATTAAACCACACTCAGCAAACCCTTCTATTTCAGCCACAGCTTGGTAATAGTTCCTTTTTCTAGGAAAAATTTTGTTGCCACAAGCAGTGACTCCCAGTTTCTATTCACGGCATTACAGGAAGGCACAGTTTCTTTTGATGAAGTAATAAAGCACCCTAAGAAAAGCTGAGAGACTCTAAATGTGATCCTAGTGCTTATGTCCATACTAAGGACTGGATTATTGCACATTTCCCCTTCTGACGTTTGAAACACCACTGCCTAGATACGCATGTGGCATCAGTGTTTAGTAATATTTTCTTCTTTGGGGATGTGTGTATTTTGTTAGTAATTTGTTTGAGGAAGATTGTCACATACCAGAAATAGCTGTTGAAATTACTAGGATGACTGGTGTTTCAGTGCAAAATCCCAATTTCCTAAACAAGCTTATGCTGAGCTGAGGGCAATTACTGCTCACTTCTGAGTTCTCTGTTTCTTTTTGTTCTCAATGTGTTTAAATAGTACTGCCCTCGTGTGCTGAAAATTAAAGTAACATATGGTAAGTAGCTAAATAAGCCCTATACCAGCACAAATAATATAAAATTCCTTACAGTCTCCTCTGCTTCCAGGGTTGCTCTGTAGCAGGAACCTATTCCCTGGAGCAATATAGGTGGTGTAGGAAATCAGGAAACCCTAGGGAAGGAGATGAAGTGTATCCCAGGACACCCCTAAACCCAAGGTCCCCACCTTTAGACAAGTATTTTCCCCATTCATTTACTGTTATGTACAATTTTCAAATCTGCTTTCTGGTACAGACATTGCCATGGTTATCCCAGCCCATTTCCAGGATGGTGAATACTTTTTCTAAATAGTTTTAAAGGCTCTTCAGTGGTAGATGAAAACCTGTCATTTCTGGTTTTATTTATACAAGATTATTCCCCGATTAAAATGTTTTCAGTGAGAAATAGCCCCATGTCTTGGGTGTTTCTTTTAAATGCTTAGAGAAAAAAACTAACCCTTTGCACCAGTGCTCCAGGGGGGAAAGTTCTGCTGGAGATTTAGATTTCAGCCCAAATTTAGATGTGGCTGTTTCTCTTTTTGCATGTCCCCCCTGAAGGTGACCAAGATGCTGGCGGTGGTGGTGGCCCTGTTCGCCGTGCTGTGGCTGCCGTACCGCACGCTGGTGGTGGTCAACTCCTTCGTGGACCCTCCGTACCTGAACACCTGGTTCCTCCTCTTCTGCCGCCTGTGCATCTACCTGAACAGCGCCATCAACCCCATCATCTACAACCTCATGTCACAGAAGTTCAGGGCTGCCTTCAGGAAGCTGTACAAGTGCCAGGAGAAGAGCGCTGGGCAGCCTGCCCCAGCCACCACCCCGGTGTACTACAGCGCGGTGAAGGACTGCTCCCACGACAGCTCTGACCACAACCTCACCGAGCACGAGGATCTCAGCAGGCTCCCTGCACCTGCAAAGAATAAACAAATCCTCTGAGCCTGAAACAATGCAGGCACTGGGAGCTGTGTGGCTGTACACACTGTGCTGGGAGAGTGCCAAGAGGAATTGCTCTGGCATTGCAGCAAGCTTCATTCAATACTTCTTCAGGGCATTTAACAAAGCATATTGTTATAGGCAAATTAATTTGCTTTTCTTTAGTGCTGATTTATTCTTGTTTGGTGAAGCGTTAGGCACGTGTCAATCTTTAGCATCTCTGAAGCATCTGTTGTTAAATATAGCAGTGCCACCCCATTTTGTGCTACATGCAGGTGCTGAGCTGGGCCAAAGCATTGAAAGAAATCCCAGGAACAGAAGGGCATTTAAGGGAAAAATACACCTCTTTTAGAGTGAGTCTCTTCTACCCAAATTGACATGCCTGTAACACAGACACCCCATGGAAGCTGCTCCTCTGGAGTCCTTCTGAAGTTAATGGGAACAATTAGGCACTTTCATGTGTCTCCTCTCATCTCAACACTCTCCTGTGAGGAATGCACATCCCTACAGAGGAGATAAATACCTCCAAGATATGAGGCCATTGGCTGTGAAGGGACTCTGGGACTCTCAGGGGGAGACTACTGCATTAGGAATAAACAAAGTTGGGTGTCATGAGCCTCGTGTGATGTTTCTGGAAACACTGCAGTGCTGATAGCACAGAAACCCAAGGTTCAGACCAGATGGATTTGCTACAATGAACGAACTAATAATGAACAAACTAATAATGAGTGTTCCCTAACATAACAGAAGTACTTCCAATGTTGTGGTCTGAGTTTCCTTTGGATAACTATACCTTTCCTGTCCAAATTCCTCTGGCTGTTTCAGCTGGAAACTGTTCTCTTCTCCTGCAAGCCCCAGTGTGGTGCAGTCATTACCACAGAGCAGTGTTCTCTCTGCCCCAGGCACAGGTGCTTTTCAGCAGGTGAAGAGATTATCTTATTTCCTGGGAATAACTTGTGAAGTCCATTAAGTGTTTTGTGATTAGTGACACAAATACTTACTGCTGCTGTTGTCTTGTAAGCAAAGTAGATATTCGTACCCTGCAGCATCCTGTCCAAGGACACTTGCCCCAGACTTGCAAGAGACTATCTGGACTCTGAGTAAAATCAAAAAGATTACACATAAGCCAAACCCTAGGGCTCTTGCCAAATAAAATGCCTGCCACCAGTAAACCTCAAGTGACTGTGAGTACTACTTTAACAGCCAATGCAGCCTCACTAGTCAACAGTGACTTTCACCAAACTATAGTGTTAAAAGACCCTAAAATTTTGCATTCACTTGGGAAATACGTATATGATATTTTCAAGGGCACAAGATGTTAATTAACCATTCTGCATCTACAGGAAATTGCTTCACTGGGTGAGTCAGGACAAGACCTCAAGTCTCCTCAGTGTGTCGGAACTGTCCAGGACCTGTTTTGTTCTGTGTGGGGAGGTTTTGCATGTGTGATTATTATACTGCATGTTATTAAACCATCTATGTTGCCCCTATTTATTTATATATAGATATTTAGATATAGAATATAGATATTAGATTTAGAATAAAGATATTTATTTTGCCCCTTTCTATTTAGGTAGGATGAGGGAAGAGAATATTGGCTTTTTGCAATTATTTTAAACATAATGTGTTTGGAATTTAAGGATTCATGCTATTTTTGCACTGTTTTATGTATATTGTATAATGTGAATTTAGGAACAGAGTTCCTGTTTATTGTTGTTAAGAAAGTTCCGCACAGAGATTTGGGATTTATTTCTTGAAGAATATGGAGGAACTTTTGCTAATATATGAGGATTTGCTTCTAACAATCTTTTTTATAGTACAGACTATTTTCCGCACCTTAGAACAGATTTTTCCTTAGCAGCTCAGAAGAAGGCATTGATAAAAGCATGTGCAGACAAACCAGAGCAGTAAGGAGCAGAGTAAGGTGGAGCAGGGGGAAGGGGACCCCTGGGTGACTGCTGGTGCCTCCCTGGACCTTGAGCACAGGCAGCATCTTCTCGGGGATGGGCTCTCCTGTGTCCTCCTGCTCTCCACCCTGAAGCTGCCACTGCAGAGAGCTGGATGTGGGACGAGGATTTACTGCCAGAGCTTGGAAACCCACCTGCATCCTGACCTAAGGCACTTCTCAGGCATGGGCTGTGCAGTTTGACAGCCTTGATTTCTGCAAGCACAAGGAGCAGCTTAATTCTGAAGTATCCCCAGCAGGATATTTTCCTCCTCCTCATCACATCTATCTTCACTCCTCCCTTTTCTATGTCTCCCCTCAGATGGAGGCACCCTAAAAGAATTATTTTCTTAATTCAATTTCAGCCTCAGGCCAACAGCTAATTGATAGTTCTGAAATATTTGTTCAGCATACTTGAGATTCAATTAAAGCCTGGTTCTCTACTCCCTCTTCTGCTTTTAGCTGCCAAGTACTGCATGACCCTTCGCTATTTTTTGAGAAGTAATTGGCAGATAAATTCTCCTGGAACCACGAGATCTCCAACAAGTGCACCAAAGTGTGAAACTCTGTAGATGAGGAATGAGTTCCTGGTCCTTCCCCCTGCATGTATTCTGGCACTTGAGGAGGAGCTGAGAGACTTTTAGGTGGAATTGAAGACAGAAGGTCACCACTCAGCTTGCTAAGGAGATGCTGCTTGAGAGATGCATGCTGCTGGGAAATAAATCACTAGCAGAAAGGAATTAAAATAAATAACTAATCACTGTAACTTCCTTTGGATATTCAGGGTCTGAATAAAAACCTTAATTCCTTATATGATTCCCTTGAAGCTTCAGCCTGCATTACCTTGTACCTTGCAACATCCCACCCTGCTCGTAAAGTCTCAAGCTGTATTTTACCCTCAGCATTTATTTGTCTCAACAGCATGAGTGTGGGCTGTGAGTTTATAAACATGCCAGCAAATAAAGAATCTATTGCTCCTAAGTAATTTATGGCATTGAAGTGCAATTCAACATGATCTAACCTGTTACTCTCCTAATTAAAGCTCATTATTTCTAACCCCTGACCTTTCAGGGGTTGTTAACCTGGTAAAACACCATCTGGTTTCTTCAATTACAAACAAATAAGTCGCTGGCAGGAGAGGAGGGATCTGGCAGTGCTGCAGAGCCCTGGGGTGAGGGGAGGAATTTGTGAGCAGTGCAGAGAGGGGGGTGTAGGAGACAGAGGCTTGGGGAAGAGCTGATAGCAGAGTGGTGAGTGAGGTTCTTGTGCCTGAAGAGCCCTAGGTTGGCTGAAGCTTCTGGAGTTTCAGTTTAGGAGACACCACATCCAACACATTTACCTGAATTTGGCTGGTGCCAGTGAAAGAGGCCACACAGTGATTGCCTGTGAGCAGGGCATGGATGGGACCCCAGCAAGGGTTATTTACCCTGGCAAAACACACAAGTTTAAGTAACTTACCAAAATCTGTAGCTCAAGCTCCTATCAGGTTGTCCTCTTACTTAGTCTCTAGATTTGGGTGGTGGGAAATTGGGCAAATAGGGCATCTACACCAGCCTGTGTCACAGGAGAATGGCAATGCAGGTGGTTTTTTTTGGGATGGTTTTTCTCACCTATGATGATGGCCAGCACTCTGAAAGTCAGCCTGCTCTAGGGCCAAATTACAGAGTAACCAACAAAATACCAGCAGTCTCCTAAAAAAACAGATGTAAAGACCATGAGGGCATCCAGCACCTCCCTGCAACCAGAACAGGCTTCCTCTCTGTGGTACCCAACCATGCTTCTAACATAATGGTACCTTTCAATTAATAATACTCAGATCATCAAAGAGAATGATGGGCAATTGCTTACATTTTTAAGAGCCACAAGAAAGGGTGGACCACACATTAGGGAAAGATTTGGATGCAGCCCTTTTTCAGTCTGGTCTGGCCCCAGCTGCTTCTTTGAACTAATTAGTTCAAGCAGATCACAATTAAAGAGCTGCTAATAAAACCTGGGGATAGTCCTGCAGCAATATTAATGTAATCACTCACAGTTACTTGTTTATTTTGCAATTCCTGTTTCCCAAGGCTTCTGGAGAGCCCTTGGGCCAGTGCTGCCTCCAGGCTTGCACTCACTCGGGGGCTCCTCAGGACTCTCCAAGCCAAGGCAGGAGTTCCAGAACTGCCCTGGGACACACCATGGATGAAAGCTTGCCAGTCCTGTGGGACTGAATTTAATTTACTAAAATACCCCCAGTTTAGCAGTTAGCCAGCCCTACACATTTCTGTCCTGGCAGGGTCTCAGTGAAGGCTTCTGTGGGAGGGCACTGCCTGTGCCCCAAATCCAGGGTGCCTGAGGGAGGGAACGTGATGGCAACACCACAGGTCCCTGTGCCATGGGTCATGGGCAGAAGTAATAAGGACAATTTGTGCTTTATAACCGATGAATTTTCTTTAATAACCACCCTATGAATTGGGCTCTGAGTGTGCTGTTTCTATAGAGACAGGGGATGCTGTGAGTGCACCAGTGCTCGCTGCTCTGCCAATAGGGAATTTATGCCTGAAAACACAAGCTGTGAAGCCTATAAAAACTTTACCCTCTCAAAGAGAAGGCTCTGAGGTGGTCCTGGTACTAACATGGTTTTGAGGTCCTCAGCAAAGGCCCACTGGGCTCCCAAGCTGGCTGATCCTGTCCTTGTGGGCACAGTGTGGGTGATTTCTCAGAGGAAGTAAATTTAAAGCAACTTTTTCCATCTGTGAGGTGCAGTATTTCTGACAGAAGAGGAGAGGAGAGGGTTCCACAGGCCCCTTGGTGCCAGCCCCAAGCTGGGCATGGGATGCTCTTGCTGGTGGTGCGTGTTCCCTGATGTATTAGTGCTCCTGGGCTAGCCTCCTCCAGGAAGGGTCCTGAAGCAAAGGTGTGGAGCCAGACCCAGACCAGAGTACCACTGGAACCTTTCTGCATGTTTCAGCACCTTCTCAGTGTCAGTATCACCTTCACCCCAGCTCTGACTCTTCCTCTTGTGCAAAGATGAAGACCAAAAGAGAGGAGGGCACCTGAGAGCCCCCATGCCCACAAGGATGGTGGAGTACAGCATGGCTGTCCCCAGGATGCCTGGGCAGGTCACTGTCAGAGGACACTGAGGCTCAGATTGCACCTTCCCTCCCACCAGTTGAGGGTAAGGCTCCTGCCCTTCGACACAGGATCAGGCCAGTGCCTTTAGCCTGGTTCTCACATATCAGACACCTCCCTGCCTGTCCTTGGGGACACTTGGCTGGACACTGTGGGGACGTTATCCCTGAAACCAGTGTCTATTGAGGCAGAGAGCCCAGCACTGTCCCCCGTACCCTGGGGAAGCTGCAGACATTTTGTTCTGCCTTTGTTAATACTTTAAAAGCAATGTGTCCTTGCCTCAGCAGCAGACCCACCTCCCTCCCTACTGCCTCTGTAACACAAGAGCCAAGGACCTGCTCCATTCATCAGCCTGAGATTTATGAGGTGTATAAGGCTCCAGTTACCCTGCTGCCCCTGACTGATGAATGAGATGTAGCTGTTCCTTCCATATCAGAAGCAAAAGAAGCCCAGAGGAGAGAAAAGCCATCATTTCATCAAACTCAGCCCCTTCAGTCTCTACCAGGGCATGAAATCTTCTGCCACAAGACCCCTCACAGCCACAGAAGGCAGGGGCAGCTCTCCAGCCCATGAGGGCTGAGCCTGTGTCCCCCCAGCCTCTCTGCACAGTCCGGCTTTGCTCATGTGAGACGCTCCAGAAATAGAAAAAGGATTGGAGGTTTTGGCTACTCTGGATTCCTCAGGCCCCAGGGCCCTGCTGGCCCGGGCTGCTGCTGGGCTCTGCTCATCCATCCTCCCCCATAAATCACCCTGCTGCCATTTCCCTCTACCTCGTGCCTGGCTTTCCTCTCACCCAGGCTGTCTCCAGAGGCTGAGCGAGAGGATGGGGCACAGGCAGTGGGGAATCACTCCTCCCCAAACCCAGAGGAGCAGGCAGTGACACACAGCTCACAATGAGCCTGGCAGCAGCCCTGGGGTCGGGAGGCAGCAAAGGGACCTGGCAGCAGCCATCTGCATGGCCTGGGCAGGCTCTGGGCCAGCGAGCTGCCTTTGCTCCTGCCCTGTGCAACCCCTGCCAGAGGCCAGCACGAGGGGAGCACATGGAGTGTGCTCAGAGAGTTGCGGGGTCCTTAAAGGCTGCCTGAAAGCATTTAGTGAAAACAACTCTCTTTGCAAAGTACCCCATCCATAAAAAAATGCAAAATTTTGAAACAGATCATTAAGAAAAAGCTAGAAAACATCCAGATGCCACCAGTGAAAATCTGCATTACTCTCTGCTTTAAAACTGGAGTGAATGCATCAGTATGGAAAGAAACCTGGAGATTCCCCTGCAAAAATCCACATGGATAGAGTGAGCAGATAACTGTTTATTATTGCACATAATCCAGCAGAACAACCGACAGAAAACTCTGGACAGTAGTACACAGATTGTAGTAAACAGCTAGCAAAATCTGTGATGAAGGTATTTTTGTGTGAAGAGTGAAAGGTATCTGCATCTTTGTAAGACCTGAAAAGTATAACACAAAATCCTAGTCAGTTTTGAAAGCATGCAGTTTGAGGTAAATCTGGTATTTTGCATCTAAGAAAATGAAATCCCTAAGGGGCTCTCTCTCTATGTATATATCCATATCTCAGTGTAATATGGATACAGTTATACGTCACATAAAAGCAAATCTACCTACTTTTATCAGAAGGTTACTAGGAGGAAAGCACATTACTGAGTGCATATCACATGCATAAAAAATAGGGGGAGGGAAGGAATTACCTTAGCACTGTTGAAAAAGATCCATTTTTGTGCTTAGTGATAAATAAAAGCCCCTCAGGTCTCTCAATGGAAATTGTCTTGGTGAATAAAAGCAGTTGGGATATTGAAACTGCAGAGTTGGCAAGTGAATGCCAGCAAATGGAGACGAAACATTAAAGGCAGCAGAGCCTGGGGTTTGCAATACATTTATATTTAAAGAAAGAAAAAAAAAAAGAAAATAAGCAAATTGCTACTAAACTATGCTCTGTGGAAGTGTAGATGATGCTGCACAGCTTTCTCAGGACTGGTACAGCCACATGGCTTTTAGGAAAGGATCACATTCACTTCTCCCACACTTAATACCACATATTTGCTACTGTGGCAATGTTCCTGAGCTCAATAAGGTTAAAAAATAGACTTGGTTCACAAAGAAAAGTACTGAATTATTCTCACTCTCTTATGCCATAACTAGAGTAGATAAATTAGGTAGGTTCTGCCCCATGTCTCCAGTGAGTGTAAAACCCCTGTGTGTCTGCCACTCCATCTCTGAAATCCTTTCAGACTGACCTTTGAAGCAGACCAGGCATCTGTTTTTTTCCTTAACTATCATTTCCCCATTCTTTCCAGTCCAACAAAGTTTTCCCACCCAGTCCTGTGCTGTGGGACTTCAGGATACACAGAGGTGCACAACCAACTATAAATAACATCTCTGATTATCTTAAAAAGGGATAGAAAATACACATTGCTCTTAAAAGAAGGAAGAAACATGTCCAAGCACTCAGCCTCACGCTAAACTGTAACTTCATCTGTGCCGACTTTCTAAGCTCGCACTGCTAAGGATCAGAGCAGATCATGGTGGAAAAATCTCCTTCCAAAGGTCACTTCCTGTCACAGCTTTGGGAAAATGGGTGCAAATTGCCCAGGCCTCAGCCTTGCACACACAGGCAACAGCTACACTGCCCCACTGTACTCTGCCACTGCTGACAGCCTGGCTGTGCATATTTCTGAGCCCAACACCCAAACACACTTCAGTCACTCACATCTCTGCACCTTTTTTCTTTCAGGAATAAAGTAACCTCTCCCATGATGGCCACCCTGCATCCTCTGCTGGAAAGTCTGTTTGTTGGGTGCAATGAGAGGCCAGGACCCCTCCACAGCCTGGCACACCTAGGGGAGGAACCTGCAGGTGTACAGAGGCATTTTCAGCAAGACCCTCCTTTTCACTGTAACTCACAACATTTTCATAGAAAAAAGGGGTAGAGGGACAAATTCAGCACACCTACTGCCTTTCCTGCTACAGTGGGAAGCCACCCACTGCAAGCTGCTTCTTTGCAGAGCATTGCTGGTGGCAGGAGAGTGCTTGGATGGTGCCTGGTCCCAAAAGAGGCCCCATCTCCACCCAGAGCACCCCCACAGGCACCAACAGCCTTGGATCCACCAGTCCCTCACACCCCACCCCGCGGCCCCATCCGTGGTGCATTGGCCATGGGCAGGACTCGGGTCACACTTCAACAAGCCCAATATCAACTTGCTCCCCCTCTCAGTCCTCCATACATGGAAAATGATGCCAGGTGACAGGGGAAAGGAAAGACTTTTTGTTCATCCCTTTGGATGACTTCCAAGCACGGAGAGCAGCGCCGTCCACCCCGAGCCACGGCGCGGCTCTCATGAGTCATTCTGGTTGCTGGATTGCTTCATCACCATGCCATGGATGACAGTCTTTGGAAAATCTCTGACACTGTGTCAACCAAGGGAGTTACAAAACACATCAGTGTGCACGCATGAGACCTTCTCACTCATTTTCCTACAGCTACAGATAAATCCCTCATCCCTGGCATGGCAGGACAGTTGATGGCTTTGGTGAGAATAATTTAAGGCAACTGCTATTTTATACAAAGAAGAGGAGACCACAGTGCAGAAACTCTGGCTTTTCCTTGGTAGATTGCAGAGGCCAGCCACAGCCTGGGAGCAGGAAACTGAATTGATCTTCAGACACTCTCATTTAAGGTTGATGTTTGCAGTGCAACCTTGGGATCTCAAGTCCTCCTCTTAGGTGTTTCCAGGTGGCTGAGCTTTAATCCCCGCCAAGGTCTGAGGTCTCCACCAGCAGCAACGCCTGTCCCAGACACAGATAAATGGGAAAGTCAAGGCAGAGCAAAACACATGACCAACACATTACCACAGCTGTCTGCAAGGCTGAGTGAGACTAAAAACATGACAGAAAGCAGTGCTCAGCAGAGCAGTTTTGTCCCCCAGGAGGTCTGGGGAAAGCAGCCCAATATCCTCACAGGGGCTCAGAGGGGTCTCTTGTGTTACGTTCACATGAGGCTTAAGGTTCAGGTTCAGCCTTGATGGCAGATTTTGTTTGAAATATTTGAGCCCAAGACAAATCTTGTGCAAGCTCAAGACACTTTCCTGTCTGTAGGGGTACCACAGGTGAGAAACCTCACAAGATTTTATTGCCACCAAATCCAAATGTAAATCCTTATCCCAATTCAACTGGAACCCCTGAACAAGCTCCAGTCTTACAGACATCTTGATTCATGTTTATCTTCAGTAAAACAATAAAGTAACAACCGCTGCAGAATTAGTACGGGTGCAATTAGAGCTGCAGTATTCACATTTTTCATGTGTTCTTGCAGCTTGCTGGTCTGAGTGCCAAGAAATACTATAAAGCACAAACTTCCTGGGAGCAGCCATGTTGAAACAGCAAATTGAAAGTGTTTCTTGAAGCATTTGCAGTAAACAAATTTCAAATTTAACATCACACACTCTTGCAATGGAGTTCTCACTCCATGAAACATGCCCATGGTACTGGGAAGGCAAAACTATATGGTGGGATTGTATCCCACCCACACAGTTCTTGATTTTGAGAAAATGCATGAAATTATGACATAATTTCATGCAATAATTTTATGACATTTTATGAAAAGTGAGTCAACCTTAAAACATCCAGTGACATCTACAAATTGAGGATAAAATCTCATTCTGATTCTTACCTTGTTCAAGAGGCTCATCATGTCAAAAAATGTACAAATAGGATGGCCAGACCAATGTTCAGTAAGATGACCATGCAGATCACAATTGTGTTAGGTCCCTGAAGGAAAAACCCAAAACAGAGTATTACACACCACAGCTCCATATAGACATAGCTTGATTCTGCTGCTCAAAAATACCACAATCACGCCCTCCAAATGCACTGAAATCTGGCACTTAACAACCAGAATTTCAAACTAGTGGAATGTTTATCCTATCCTATTCCTCCTTCTCCCCTGCAAATTCATTTGAAGGATGTTAAATCAGGCTTTTTTTGCAGCTAAATTAGATTAAAGGAGACCCTGACCAAAGGAACATGAACTCCTGATCCCACGTCAGGCTGCTCCTCCCAACTCCCTTCTGCATCCACATTGCCTGTGTTTGTAAACTTGCCATTTTTAATATCAGAATCATAGAATGCTTTGCTTTGGAAGGGGACCTTGAAGATCATCTACTTCCAAACCCCAGGAAACCATGTGAGATTGCTGTAATTTCAGACCAAAGTATTTCCAAGCTGTGCTTTTCTGCAGTCACATTGGAATCATTCATGTCCAAAGGACTGCAAGATGGGACTCAGAGGCCTAATAAAATGTCTGGGTTTCCAGCTGTATTTGCTAAGAGCAAAATTAAGTTTCAATGACTATATTTTAAACCTGGGAAATTGGCTGGTGATTCAACACCACAGTCCAGCTCATGAGGTGCCCCTACAGCAAAAAAAATAATGGGTAAAAGAGAAACACACTTGAGCTCTTCCTGTTTTTTCCCCCCCAAATTTCACATCCAAGTTGGTTGGTAATGGGGTGGGAAAAGAAGGTGAGAAAAGTGGATAAAATTAATTGGAAGATGCCTGGTTTTGCACAAGTTTTGAAATACGACGTGTCTGAAAGCCTATCTGCCCAGGTAAAGAGAGGAGGTCAAAACAGGAGGGTTATGGATGTCATGGCAAGCATCCAGGCAGGGCAGGCTGGGAAGGCGGCAGGAGAGGGGGATGCCAACACTCCTCAGTGGGCTCTAGGATCCCAAAAAGAGCTCTGGGCACCACTTGGCACCAACTGCAGCCCCAGGGTCTGGGGGTCTGCATCCCTCTGGGTCCTGCCAGACTCATGGGGAACAGTAAAGGAAAGGCCAAGGTGGCTCCCAGGAGGCTCCCAGGGATGCCCCACGTCACCTCTTCACACTCCTCCGCCTTCTGTGCTGCCAGCGCTGCCGCGTGGGCCGGGCCGCGCTTGGGCCCTGCCTTGGGCTCCGTCCGGCCTGCTGCCCTGGCCTCAGTCTTCCTGTCGGCCGCGGGCTCGGCCCGGCCCACGGCCCTGCGCTCAGGGCTGGGGCGCTGCTGCGGCTCCTTGGGCCGAGGCGGCTCCGCCTTGGCCTCTGCCGCCACCGACGGCTTCTCCTCGCGGCCCTGCGGCGGGCCAGGGGTGCCCCCTCGGCGCTGGGGCTCCCCCCGGGGCTCCGGGGAGGGCGGCTCGTTCTCGGGGAACTGCTCCTCCTCATAGTCCGTGGCGGGGGTGACCGGCGACGTCCGGACGGCGTAGCTGTGGTAGCCCTTGAAGAGCTCGACGTCGGGCTCGCGCGCCATGCGCTGCAGCGGCCCGATCTCCATCTGCTCGGCGGGACGGCCGCGGCCCCGCGAGGCCGGGCGACCCTCGCCCTCGGAGGGAGCTGGGCTGCCATTGCCTGCCCGCCCGCCCGCCTCGGCCCAGCTGCCCGGACGGAGGGC